>NW_026652281.1:47957348-48049920 GCF_009828535.3 Hylobates moloch
GGGTACATGTGCACAATGTACCCTAAAACCTAAAGTATAATAAAAAAAAAAAAAAAAAAAAAAGAAAGAAAATTTCAGCCATCTCAGTAGCCTCAAATTCCTGTCTTTTTCTTCTCAGCTAGTGACGCCACTCTTGGGCTTTCTTTGTCTAGTCAGGAGCATGCATTCACACAGAAAACCAGTCTGACTCTGTGGCTAACCTATTTTGTTTCCTTTCTCTCAGTGACTGTAGTCCTATGACACCTATTATCCAATGTCTGGAGAAAGTTTCTATATTTTCCAGTTTTGCAGGTATTTGTAGTGGCAGACCAGGTCCAGTAGCATTTACTTCGTGATGGTAGAAAGTGAGTCATAAAACTGTACTATACATAGATATTGGTAACAGAGCAGGGCAAAAGCCCCAACATATAATATACATATATCATAGTATCCACAAAAGGAGGATAAACTGGAACTATTATCTAAAAATATTCCCCAAATTATGTAAATTCCTTTTGCAAACAAGTTAACATTTCTAAGAAATGTATAGTTATAGGCATCATGAATATGTAAAAAATGAAGTTGCATATTAATGTGTCATTTAAGGCATAATCAGAGTAAAAGCACTTAAGAAATTTAGACAGCAAAGAGTCAGGAGTATACAGGTTCAGATTCTAAAGTTTGTGTGTGCAAGCCTTATAGATACCACAGGCTTAGTCAGGCAGAGAAGTACATTAAGAAGATTAGCAGAGAGAGAGATTATGCATAAACAATCTCAGTGCAGATTTTACAGGGCCAATGAATGATCAATATAAGACACTTCATATACTCTTGAACTCTGTATGCTATTCTATTTCACTTATGGCAGTAGATACATAACTTTTTGTCTAGAAATTGTAATCAAGCCCAGAAGAAAGTCTGAATCCTGTGGAGGATTATGGCAATTGGGAAGCAGTTTCTCTCCCTAATTATTGTAGTCAGAGAAGAATGTACATTGTCATAATATCAGAAAGTTTCACTTATCTCATTGAAGAGCAAAGTAGCATTTTTTTCTCAGGAAAAGCCTGAAAGGCTGACCATCAAGAGGTTTTACAAGTTGAATTTAACAAGGTCTTGTGCCTTATTGCCAACTTGCAGTCACTAACAAGATTTGAATTGACATTGAAACAAAAGATATGGATGTCTAATAGACACACAAAAAGATAAATTAGTCATATGAGAAATGCAAAGTTAAACCACAGTGAGATGTCATTTTACACCCACTAGAATTGCTGTAATAAAAAGACATACAAGGCTGGGTGTGGTGGCTCACGCCTGTAATCTGAGCACTTTGGGAGGCCGAGGCAGGTGGATCACCTGAGGTCAGGAGTTCGAGACCAGCCTGACCAATATGGAGAAACCCTGTCTCTACTAAAAATACAAAATTAGCTGGGCGTGGTGGCACATGTCTATAATCCCAGGTACCCAGGAGGCTGAGGCAGAAGAATAGCTTGGACCCGGGAGGCAGGGGTTGCAGTGAGTGGATATCGTGCCATTGCCCTCCAGCCTGGGCAACGAGAGCGAAACTCTGGCAAAAAAAGAAAAAAACAAAAACAAAACAAAACAAAAACCATGCAATAACAAGTGGTGAAAATGTAGAAAATCGGAACCTTTATACCATGCTGAAAGTAATGTAAAATGGTGCAGCTACTTTGGAAAACTTTAGCAGCATCTTAAAAAGTGAAATGTGTATTAATTATACAATCCAGTGACTCCATCCCTAGATATCTACCCAAAATAAAAATATATGTCCATAAAAGGACTTGCATGTGAATGTTCATAGCAGTGTTATTTATAATAGAAAAAATTGGAAAAGAAATTAAATGTGTTCCTCAACTGGTGAATGTCTAAACAAAATATAGTATATCTATATAATGGAAAGCTATTCAGAAACCAAAAGGAACAAACAACTGGTATGTCCTGAATGGTATTGCCTAGATTTTCTTCTAGGGGTTTTATGGTTTTAGTTTTTACATTTAAGTTTTCAATCCGTCTTGAGTTAATTTTTGTATAAGGTTTAAGGAAGGGGTCCAGTTTTAGTTTTCTGCATATGGCTAACTAGTTTTCCCAACACCATTTATTAAATAGGGAATCCTTTCCCTATTGCTCGTTTTGGTTAGGTTTATCAAAGATCAGATGGTTGTAGATGTGTGGTATTATTTCTGAGGCCTGTGTTCTGTTTCGTTGGTCTATATATATGTTTTGGTACCAGTACCAAGCTGTTTTGGTTAATGTACCCTTGTAGTATAGTTTGAATTCAGGTAGCGTGATGCCCCCAGATTTATTCTTTTTGCTTAGGATTGTTTTGACTATACTGGCTCTTTTTTGGTTCCATATCAAATTTAAAGTAGTTTTTTCCTAATTATGTGAAGAAAGTTAATGGTATCTTGATGGGAATAGCATTGAATCCATAAATTACTTTGGGCAGTATGGCCATTTTCACAATATTGATTCTTCCTGTCCATGAGCATGGAATGTTTTTCCATTGGTGTCCTCTCTTATTTCCTTGAGAAGTGGTTTGTAGTTCTCCTTGAAGAGGTTCTTCACATCTCTTGTCAGCTGTATTCTTAGGTAATTTATTCTCTTTATAGCAATTGTGAATGGGAGTTCACTCATGAGTTGGCTCTCTGTTTGTCCATTATTGGTGTATAGAAATGCTTGTGATTTCTGCACATTGATTTTGTATCCTGAGACTTTGCTGAAGTTCCTTATCAGCTTAAGGAGATTTTGGGCTGAGACGATGGGGTTTTCTAAATATACCGTCATGTCATCTGCAAACAGAGACAATTTGACTTTCTCTCTTCCTATCTGAATACGCTTTATTTCTTTCTTTTGCCTGATTGCCCTGACCAGAGCTTTCAATACTGTGTTGAACAGGAGTAGTGAGAGAGGGCATCCTTGTCTTGTGCCGGTTTTCCAAGGGAATGCTTCCAGTTTTTGCCAATTAAGTATGATATTGGCTGTGGGTTTGTCACAAATACCTCTTATTATCTTTCTAGTGTCCGTTTTCTGTGTAATGAGACAAGCAGTGTAAAGAACAAAAAGAGAAAGGTGACTAAATTATTCTCCTTGTGCTGCCCATGCTTGCCCCATTCTTATGTGAGGGTGTGATATCCTTATTTCAAAACTATTTTAAGATTTGCTGAAACTGAATGTATATTTTTTGAGATAAATATTCAAAAAATATTAAAATTTACTCAGACTTACACTTAAAGATGTCTATTAAACCTGCGAATCCTATAAGCAGACATATAATCTTTAAAGAAATGTGAAATTCCTAAAAGTATTAGGCAGGTGTTCTTTGCAGTAGTCTTCAGCATACATTATTTACAACCAATTGTCTAAGTGTGGTAGTGTTCTCTACTAATTCTCACATGAAAGTCATTATGTGACTGATAACCAGGAGGATATAATGTCCCGTGGGATAATTTCCTGGAGTATTTCTTGTAGTATTATCTGATATTCTCATAGTCTGTCCAATCAGTTATTCTCAATATGCCATTGTCTGTTTCAGTTTCAGGGTCATACAGCTGTGAGAATTGCGGTCATGTACGTGAAACTTTATACCTAAGTGTCAGGCACATCATTAGAAAGAAAAGGAAGTTGTATCACAAGAAAAAAGATTAAGCCCTGGTCACATCCTGCATCTTCTTCAGTAAACACTCTGGTTGGATGACTTGATGAAAGCCAACAATCTTTTGATTTCTCTCTTCACCTATATCAGCAGACCCAAATACAGTCAATAAATGGTTAAAGGTTCTTAACCATCACACCCATTCCAACGACATCCATCCAAATGGAAGATGTCTTGATTGCAACAGTATCTGGGGAATAATGCTACGGGTGATTGATAAACCCTGTTTTTGATGATGTTGATGTAGAATCTTTATTTTATTTTATTAGTGTATATAAAAACCCAATTGACAAAATTTATGAGAACTTCACACTTCCCTGGCCTAAGATTTTTCCCTTGGTCTTATTAAATTTGAAAGCCACCTGCTTTAGGCTTCATAAACTTTCACCTTTTAAAATAACCATAGACCTTTCTATGTCCTTAGCTTTCTCTGCTACTGACCCTCAGTTAATAAATGGAGATGTACCCTAATATTCTAAGGGCATTATTAAACCAATGGATAAAGATTATACTTTAGTAAAACAGTCTTTCCACAGTGTGCTCCTGTGAGATAAATACATAAGATACCGTAATCTACAAACTGGTGATGTTTGTCTACTGGAAAAGATACCTATATAAGGACTCTCTGAAGATCATTTTAAGTATCCATATCAAGTCCTTCTCACCAGTCTCTGTGTTGCCAAATTTAGAAGTATTGACTCTTGGATCCGCATTTCTCATTAAAAAAAAACAAAAAAACAAAAAACAAAACAAAACAAAACAAAAACTCTTAACTCTTGTTTGGACCAACACCCTGACAGGCAACTTAAAGCTAAAGTTCACCCAAAATTAAAGCATATACTACCTAGACTACTATTCCAAGATGTCCAGTTCAGGCCAGAATGCCCTTTTCCTTTTATCATTGGTCTCTTCTTATGTGCCTTTGTTTTCCGACAAAAACAATGCTTTACTTCATGTTTCTTAATCTGCTGCCAAAGGGGGGAAACTTAACTGGCCTTGGATTTGTCAGCAAACCCCTGATCTGTCCATGATACAAGTGAACCCTTAGTCTACTCTGTAACAGATTTCACTATTATTCCCCATGTAACTGTTCAAATTGTACATCCAGTCATTTTTAGTAGGTCATGTCCCGTATTCGGGTTTCTTGTTTTACTCTAGCAATACAAATTTATTTTAAAGTTAGGTTAGCAAAAATATTTTAAAGTTAGATTAAGATTATATGCTGCTGGTAAAGGAATTTTAAAAACTTGGCAGGTTACAAAAACATTTAGACATTAGTCTAATCATTGATGGCCTTCAATCACATAATAGTTCAATAATAGAACCTTAGATAAATACTACCAAAACCTCACTATGAGTAACTTAATGGACAAATTGCATGGAATTAATTATTCTTTGTGCTCCATTTGGATAAATTTTCATCTGTAGAGTATTCAACAGTCAACTGTATGCATGGACAACATCATCTCTCAATAAATAAAAAATAAAAGGCAAATGAGGTTTAGTATATTTCTAGATTCAATTTAATGAAATCTAAACATTGGATGATATCTCTTAGCATTGATATGGTACTATTGAGAGATATATAGTACAGAGATACTATACTCTACCAAGTATCCAATTTATACTTTACCATAAATCCAACGGAATGAGCCTCATTTATTAAATTCCATTTTCCTTAGATTGGAAATAGTCACCTGTAAACAATGATCAAAAATTTATCATTAAAAATCAGAGCCATAGTTGACTCCATAGCTAAAGACATTGCGACTCAACAAACATCTCTAGATTCTCTTACTAAAGTAATATTAAATAACACAATTACTGTAAATTGCATATAAGCTAAATAACAATTACTGTAGATTGCATATAAGGTAAACAAGGTAATATTTGTGCAATTGCTAACACTACATATAGATAAATTCTTCTGGGGAAGTAGAATCACAGTTTTATACGTTAAGAGAACAAGCCACTTGGCTTCAACAAATTTCATGTAATATAATTGAAATTCTCTATTTGTTTAGTTGGTTTCTGAAAATCTGAAGTTTTTAATCTGTTCATGGTTTAGAACTATTATTCAGACTAGATTTGTTATATTTTTGCTGGTTATTCTTTACATTGCGATATGTAAGTTTGTTTCTTGTTGCCTGTCTTATTTGTAAAGCTAGCATCCCAACAGGAAATGTTAACTCAGTTCTTCTAGAGGATTGTTAATGCCTGTGGTACTAATAAGATGGAAATTGATGCTAAACTCGAAGAGAAGCTTCCCTGAGAGGGCTTTACTTTCTGTCTTCTTTGTTGCTCAAATGTGATCTGGGTCCTTGACATTCACTTTCATGTTTTCTCTCTTACATGAGACCCGAGACAACCAGGACAGACCCATTTAAGCATGAAGCAACAATTTAGCCTAACTTCAGAGATGATTGATCAGCAATATTTTTATAAAAGGATCTTGAACAAAATGTGGGAATTGATTATACAAATTGGAATCATTTCTATCACACCCAGTGAAAATAGAAATGAGAGGCAGTGAGAAAAACACTCAGGTCACAAAGGCCTGCTCCAAAAACTGTCTCCAGAGCAAAATGGCCCGCTATAAGTTTTTTTGTTTTGTTGTTGTTGTTGTTGTTTTTTTGTTGTTCTTTTTTTTTTTTTTTTTTTTGAGACAGAGTGTCGCTTTGTTGCCCTGCTGAAGTGCAGTGGCTTGATCTCTGCTCACCACAAGCTCCACCTCCCGGGTTCACGCCATTCTCCTGCCTCAGCCTCCCGAGTAGCTGGGACTACAGGGGCCCGCCACCACGCCTGGCCAATTTTTGGTATTTTTAGTGGAGACGGGGTTTCACTGTGTTAGCCAGGATGGTATCGATCTCCTGACCTCGTGATCTGCCCGCCTTGGCCTGCCAAAGTGCTGGGATTATAGGTGTGTGCTATAAGTTCAAGACTAGTTTTATCTAGTAATTGCCACTGCTCACCAATCAAAGCTCATCAGCTCCTGCATAGCTCCGTAAGTGCCAATGAACATCCTTTCAAAACAACTTAGGTAACTTTTCTCTTTCCCAATAAAATCTCAATCTTCTTTGTGTTTTTGGACTTAGAAGAAGCCAACTCAGTAGATGTGTATGCCCTGAAATACAATTCTAGTATTTGTATATTCCCAAATTAAATCTTTAGCTTGGAGCTTCATCTCTATATGTTTATTTTTAAATTTTTGGATATGGAGTCTTGCTCTGTCACCCAGGCTGGAGTGCAGTGGCACAATCTCGGCTCACTGCAACTTCCGCCTCCCAGGTTCAAGCGATTCTCATGCCTCGGCCTCCCGAGTAGCTGGGATTACAGGCGTGCACAACCACACCTGGCTAATTTTTGTACTTTTAGTGGAGACAGGGTTTCACCATATTGACCAGGGTGGTCTCAAACTCTTGACCTCAGGTGATCCACTTGCCTCAGCCTCCTAAAGTGCTGGGATTACAGGCGTGAGCCACTACACCCGGCATACATATATTGATCAACCGATCTCTTCTTTTAATGTCTTTATCAATGTGAACTGAACCTAAAAGTGTGAGCATGTATGTTCATTGATTTCTTTATTCTAGTTTATTTTGCGTTAGGTAAAATGTGTTATATAAATTCCTTTCTTAAGGAATAATTTGTGTGTATTACTTTATTTTCCTTAATTTCCCTCTAAACTTCTAGACATTTTAGAGTAAATATTACTGTAAGGCATTATGTAAATATGAAAAATTTAGAAACAAGTTATATGGTGCTTGGTCCTTCAGATTATCTTCAAAATTTCAAGATTTGTACACAAACATGAATACTAAGGCTGAAGTGCCTAGGCTTTGTTCTGTTGTTATACGAAAGAGTACTTATAGTATCAGATTCTAAGTTACCTCAAATGAAACTAAAATAGAAATTATTATTGCAGTTAGCCATATGGCTGCTTTATTCTAAACTGATTATTTTTAAAGAGCCAGCCTTCAATATTCCTCCCTAGAGGAAGAATAAAAATAGTTTTACTACACATCAAAACTACATTGCTCAGCCAGTTGTTGTGTTAGCTGTACCAAATTCCTGAACAGCATATTACTGTGATACCAGTCAACTGAATGGCTATGAATGGGAAGTCTTCATGTGACCTGGGATTAATCTGGTAGATATGGTATTCGTAGATATAGTTACAAAATACAACATTAATTTTAGATGAACACGGACAAAAAGACTCACCTTTTTTATGTGACTATGATGGTTAATACTGAGTGTCAACTTGACTGGATTGAAGGATGCAAAGTATTGTGCCTGGGTGTTTCTGTGAGGGTATTGCCAAAGGAGATTAACATTTGAGTCAGTGAGTTGGGAAAGGCAGACCCACCCTTAATCTGATGGGCACAATCCAATCAGCTGACAGCAGATATAAGCAGGCAGAAAAATGTGAATAGATGAGACTGGGCTAGGCTCCCAGCCTACAACTTTCTCCTGTGCTGGATGCTTCCTACCCTCAAACATCAGACTCCATGTTCTTTAGTCTTGAGATTGGACTAGCTCTCCATGCTCCTCAAGCTTGTAGACAGCAGACAGCCTATTGTGGGACCTTGTGATCCTGTAAGTTAATACTTAATAAACTCTCCGTTATATATATATATATATAAAATACTATATTATATACAGTTACAGAACATTTTGAATACCTGATGAAAATAATGGACTGCCCATTAAGATTCATGTGTATAAAATATATGTGCAATTTGAAGATGCTCTTATGCCTTCCCTTACTCAAAGTTTAAGAAACTTCATTAAGAAAAATGAACAGACTACTTAATTTTCAGGAAATACTTTCCAATTAATATATTCTATATTATATATATATTTCCAATACTTTCCAATATTTTATATATATTATATGTTATTATATATATTATAATATATATTTACATATAATACATATTCTTTATTATAATATCTATTATATAATTATATATTATGATATATATATTATATAATTATATATTATATAAATATATATAATATATATCATAATATATATATTATGATATATATATTTAATTCTCTTTCTCTAGGGAACCCTGACTAATACAGTGACCAATGACTCTTCTTTATCGTTACCACTGTTGTGCACAGATTCTAAAAATAGAAAGATTCCATTTTCTTATTGAGAATGATTCTTTAAGAAAACGGCTTCTAGTCTAAAAGTCCCCTCAGAAAGTCTCCTGCTTCCTGAAGATAACTGTAGTTTAATTTTAGATGAAGACTTGTTACTTTTTTTAATTTTTCAGATAATTTGTTTAATGTTCTGTAAAGAGTTGAGAGTGTAGGGATAGTAGTAGTAAACTGATCAAATGCTGTTATTAAAGAACATTTGGCTAACCATGGAATTTATATTTAAGTTTCTCTTACAAGTTATGTGCATCATGTGTTTTTTTGCAGTATAAGACAGATGTGAGTTCCCACTTGGCCTCATGGGTTCTAATTTTCCTCTGCACTTGCCTAGCTGACTTTTTGAGACTTGAGGCCAGAGCAAGATGCACATGCAATAGCCATGCGTAGACTTCCACACCAATTGTGTGAGGTGAAAGTCTCTATAATACATTTTTTATTCTACATCGCTCATTGTGATTCTACTTCTTGGGTCAAATCCTGACAGATAAAGTAGTAATGTAGAGACTTGAACAAATTTATCAAAGAGATTAATACCAAACATCCTAAAAGGGATCTAGCAGAAGAACCTAGAAGCATTGCTCTGTGTTCTTCAAGCTGGTTTCACATCTCTGGATACATATTTCTATCCTTATTTTAGTTTAGAGAGTATTTTATACAGTAACACTGAGTTTCTCCAGAGGTGGAATATAGCTCCTAGTAGCTATTTCTTCAAATGTTCACTCTCAAACCTACCAGACTTTTCAATCTCAAGTGTCTTCGTTTTATTTTTACCAGCCTACTTGCTGACTACTTGGAGAGTTTGTTCTTCAGTCTATGTTAACAGCCCTTAAAAAAGAGTGTCATACGCTTTGCTCTTTGTGTATTGAGTGAAGTCTTTACAGCAGCAATTCACCCCAGACTTGTAAAGGAAGTGATGCGCACATTTTCTTCTCCTACTTTAAGAGCTAGTGTAGATCTGACACTTCTGGTAGATGCTGAATAGATCAATGAACATACCTTCTAGCCCAGCACTAAATTATTCACAGTTTGAGAGGGAGCAGTAGATGTGAGCTTTTTGACTAGGAGTTGCCAGATAGTCATTTACTTCTATTCCAGCAAGCTTGGTTTTTGGCAGACTGGGCACTTCCTTTTTCCTCCCTTACAGATATGTTTGAGTCACAGATCCACTGTGTAGGGCCTTTATCCCCTCCTACAGTGACATCAGTTATGCTACAAGTATTCTCTAAACACTTATCATGTACCTGTCACAGAACTAAACCCACGCCTAGGCTGGGATGAGACAAATGGTGTGGAAGCCTCTCCCATTTGTGTAAGCATATAACATATTCTTGGGCACACAGCCTACCCCAAAAGGGCAGTTGTAGTAGCTTTCATTGAGGCTAAAAAATAAATAAATAATGGTGCTTTAAACATTTTACCTAACCTGTGTTTGCCAGTTTTATGTAATATAAACCAAGTACTCATTCCTTTTTCTAAGACTTAGCATTTCCATTACAGCACACAGAATATGTGGCTGGGAAGAAATGTTGTACAGCAGATCCTTAGAGTTTGCTTATTAGATATGCTATGTCCAAGACTTTGACTTTCCATTTACCCAGAAAATGTCTGTTCAAGTAATTATTTGATAGAAAGCACTGCATATTGGGGAATTCTACTTAGGCCATAAAGAGAAAAAATCAGTTTCTTTTTTTTTAACCCTCTTTCCATTCATTAGTCCATCCTACAACAAGAAAATAAGATGATGGTCAGCAACCTATTTGTATGAAACAGCAGCGAAGAAGCAGTACTTATTAACTTTTTACAAATGCAAGTTTAAAACTAAAAGAATATATAAATCACTGTAATTTGACTAAAACAAAAAGCTCAAACAAGCATATACACCCAAGTACAATAGTGTGCCCTAAAATATGTCCCAAGGCAGAAACTTATAATTATTTTTATAAGTGGAATACAGATTAGACTGTATTTTGAGTGGTATATTTAATTTTGTTATATTTTCTGAACAAGTGACTAATGTAGGATGTCTATCAAAGGCAGAAATGCCTAAAGTATATTTTTAAACCTCAAATTGGGGCATGAGATAACCTTCTTTGCTTTGCCATTCAAGTTCAAATTATTTGGATTCATTTTTTTAATGTTGGCTCCTTTTCTCTTAGTACTTCATTAAGGATACATTAGTATCTGTTAAACTTTAATAATAAGTAATTATAATAAAAACTACAAAAGTTTCATGTGTATTAAAGAACTGTTTCTGAAACCACATTAAAACTATGGACCATGTGAAAAAAATCTATAAAACAAACAAAATCATTTATATTCTGCCTCAGTCGCTGTTATTATTTATTTATTCATTTATATTTATACACTCAGTGCTTTTGGAAATGATTTAGGGAAGCTTATAGAAATACATAGTATACCAAAATACATATCAAAAAGAAGTAAAGAACCTTTACTTGTGGCAAAGATAAACAAAGGTAGAAACAACAGAATAACTTCAAAGGCGACAAAAAATGTATGCCCTGGAATACAATAGCTTGCATCAAGGCTGGAATCTGGAACTGCACTAACAGTAAAGCAAGAAAGAGGAGAGAAACACAAACAGTTTCTTCAGCCATGCCTTCCAAAATATGAAGATAGGCCATTTTCTTAAGAGGCACATGTATTGCTCATCCAGACACCAAACATAAATATCTTCATTAGACCAAAGAGAACCTGTGTTCTCTTTGTTAGTGTTGGTTTTAATAGTTTGCTCATGCCTGTAATCCCAGCACTTTAGGAGGCTGAGGTGGGCGGATCACTTGAGGTCAGGATTTTGAGACCAGCCTGGCCAACATGGTGAAAAACCCCATCTCTACTAAAAATACAAAAATTAGCTGAGCCTGGTGGCATGCGCCTGTAATCCCAGCTACTTAGGAGGCTGAGGCAGGAAAATTGCTTGAACCCTGGAGGTAGAGGTTGCAGTGAGCCGAGATCACGCCATCGCACTCCAGCCTGGGTGACAGATCAAGACTCAGTCTCAGAAAAAAAAAAAAAATAAATAACATACTTATCTTACACACAATTATATATGTTATTCTTGTGAGTAACAAATTCCAGGTGCACAGCCTTATAGAATTTTTAATTAATCCAAATCAATTAGTTTTGAAGATACCAGGTGAGATGATTCTCCAGCCATTTCTTAGTTACAGACCATTTTGAATACATGATGAAAATAATGGACTGCCCTTTAAGATTCATGTGTATAAAATATATGTGCAATTTGAAGATGCTCTTATGCCTTCCCTTACTCAAAGCTTAAGAATCTTCAAGCAAGAAAAATGAACAGACTACTTAATTTTCAGGAAATACTTTCCAAGTACTATTTATTTACACAAAGATTTTGAGAAATTAAGCAATACTGAACTTGAGGTCACTCCCCCTAATGAGCCTCTATTGCATGTGTTCTCTGATGGTGCTTAAACCAGAGCCAGATAGGATTTAATAGACTAAGCAGGGGGGAGACGTAACAGTTCTTTATGTGGGGGAAGGAGAGAAAGAGAAAAACGGAGCGGGGAATAAGAGAGGATAAAAATGATACATACAGAAAGGATTAATGTAATAGTTCTCTTTTTCTCTGCATTGAGGTAGGACACAGAAGAATTACTTAGGCCCTACGGTTTCCACAGGACCATCGAGAAAGCATATCATCCAATGAATGAATCCATTAACAGTGGAAGTTGTACAGATCTGTAGAAAAATGATGGTGACAAGACTATTAGCCTAGAAAATAGGTGCAACCCATTTAAGTGTGTATTTGTGTGCATGTGTAGTCATTCCTCCCTGAAAAGAATTATACAATTAATTCAGTTGGCTACAAATATAAGAAAATATATTCCTGTCAACTGGATAGAAGAGAATGTGAATCTTTCCATTTTCACTGTAAAGGACATGTTTTCAGTTCACACAAAAGTGGCAACAAGTCAAGATTTTTCCCACCAAATTTCAGTTTTTAAAAAGCATTAAAATGTAAGTACTGCATACAAATCAATAATGAGGCATCTATGTTGACTGCAAATAGTTCTCAGGTATTGTATAAGTGTGAGATCAATTTAAATAATATTCTCATAACTTATTAGATCCTTCCAGTCAAGAATAATCTCTAAAATTAGATATTTTTTACAGGGACCAGTACATTTCTTTTTGAAAAAAAACTCTTTTTTTTAAATTTAATTACTTTAAGTTGGGTTTTGGTTCATTTTAACCAAACAGTACAGATGTATGTAGCCCATAATTGAGTCCAAGTCATTGTGGTAAAGGGCAAGGTAAGGTCAACAGAAGTCCCATATTATTTACTATTATTCTTACCAGGTGTTTCCAGAAAGTGATGAATAATATAAGTAGTTATATACTGAAATCACAGAGCTTTGAGCTGGAGTACTTTTCAAATAGAGAAGCTGAAATAAAAAGTCTGGATTACCAAATGTCAAAAAATAGAGTTTGCTAAGCATTTAAAATTGAATATTTACTAGATTTTTAGGATTATAATTTATTGAAAGTAGAATCTTGTTTTAAAAATAGGTAAATTAGTTAATTCTTTTAGCCATTCTCCTTTTACTCCACTCTGTCTGGCTAACTTATTATCTTACAGGTCTATGCTTTAATGTCTGTTTTTCAGAAAGCCTTTCCTTAAGCCTATACTTAATCTGGAAGAATAACTACAATAGAAATTGGAGGGGTATTCTGCAATTTTTGCTTACATGGCAGAGTCTGCTTTCAAACTTCCTTTGCTAATGCTTCTTCTTTACTAGTCTTAGATTAATTAACACTGCAGCCCTTAAATCAACCTGTATTTCCTTTTCTCATTAACTGAGTAACCCGCAATTATTGACATTTTCATTTTGTGTTTTAAATACTTTGAAATGGTCTCTTAGTTTATATGTAGGCTATATTTAAATATAATATATTTATCCAATAAATTTATGCTGTCAAAGAGGTGGACTCAAAATCTGGGATATTCGGCTGACTACCTTAAGAAACAGGAAGATCATAATATGAACTCTGGAGAATACATTCCAGGACTATAAACTGTTAATAAGAGGCAAGGATTACAATGATGGGTTGACATCTCCTTATCAATATTCTGGGTTGTCAAGATGATATGAGGGGAATAATCCAGGAAAGTGCACATGTATAGTAATTTCAAAATTCCAAGCACTGTTTGAAATACTTTAGATACATTTACTCATTTTATCTCCCCAACAACCAAGTACTATTATTTCCAACTTACACATATAGACTAATGCAAGAAGCTAGAATAAGTTGAAGAAAGGACAATAAATATGCTTAATTGCAGGATGTAAACCCCTACAGTTTTCAAAGAGTTAGTTCCTAACCTTAGTACCTAGTATATATCCTAGACATCATGAAACAAAATCAATTCCATCTATAAATGACACTGCATTATTTGTCTTACTGTGTCTGGCTCGTTTCACTTAGCATAATGTCATCTTAATTCATTTGTGTTGTCACAAATGTCATATTTTCCCTTTTTAAAAAGGTAGAATGAAATTTAATGTTGTATATATACTGCATTTTCTTCATTCATCCATTCATGGACCCTTGTTTCCATATATTGGCTGTTATGAACAATACTGCAAATAATCATGATAGTGCAGATATTTTTTTGAGATAGCCATCTTATTTCCTTTGAACATATACCCAAAAATTGGATTGCTGGATTACATAGTAATTCCACTTTTAATATTTTGAAGAATTTCCATACCATTTTCCATAATGGTTGTACCATTTTAAATTCCCACCAACAATGTATAAGTATGTGTTCCCTTGTCTCCATATCCTCTACAACATTTGTTATCTATTGCCTTTTTGATTAATAGCCAATCTAACAAGTGTGAGATAATATATCACTGTAGTTTCAGTGTGCATTTCCCTGATGATTGGTGATATTGAGCACTTTTTCACATAACTGTTTGCCATTTGTATGTCTTATTTTAAGAAATATCTATTTAGGGCCGGGCGCGGTGGCTCACGCTTGTAATCCCAGCACTTTGGGAGGCCGAGGTGGGTGGATCACGAGGTCAGGAGGTCGAGACCACGGTGAAACCCTGTCTCTACTAAAAATACAAAAAATTAGCCAGGCGTGGTGGCAGGCACCTGTAGTCCCAGCTACTCGGGAGGCTGAGGCAGGAGAATGGTGTGAACCTGGGAGGCGGAGCTTGCAGTGAGCCAAGATTGCACCACTGCATTCCAGCCTGGGCGACAGAGCGAGATTCCGTCTCAAAAAAAAAAAAAAAAAAAGAAATATCTATTTAGGTTTTTGCCTGTTTTAAAATTGAGAATTGAGTTATTTTGTTATTGTTATTTTTTGCTACTGAGTTGTATGAGTTCCTCACATATTTTCAATATTAACCCCTCATTAGATATATGTTGAAGAGATAATTTCCACAATAACATAGGTTGCCTTTTCATTTTGTTGATTGTTTCCTTTGATGTGCATTACTTTAATGTAGTCCTTATTGTTTATTTTTGCTTTCATTGCCTGTGTTTTGGTTTATCATACTTAAAAAAAAAATTCCTCAGACCAATGTCGTGGAATGTTTTCTCTATGCTTTCTTCTAGGACTTCTTCAGTTTCAAGTCTTATGTTTATGTCTTTAACCCATTTTTAGTTGATTTTTGTGTGTAGGTTTAGATAAAAGTCCAATTTCATGGTGTTTAGAATGGATATCTAGTTTCTCCAGCACCATTAATAGAAGAGACTATATTTTCTTCATTGTGCATTCTTGCTGCCTTACTTCAGGATTAGATGACTCTATGTGTGTGGATTTTGTTATCTTTCAGTGATCTGTGTGTTTGTTTTTATGCCTGTACAATTCTATTTTGATTATTGTTTTGTAATATATTTCAAAATCTGGAAGAGTGGTGCCTTTAGCTTTGTTCTTCTCGTTCAAGATTGTTTTAGCTATTTGGAGTCTTTCATGGTTTTATGTGAGTTTTTGAATTTTTTTTGTATTTCTGTGAACAATGCTATTGAAATTTTAATAGGGAATGCAGTTAATCCATAGTTTTCTATGGGTAGTGATATGGTTTGGCTGTTTACCCACCCAAATCTCATCTTGAATTCTCACATGTTGTAGAAGGGACCTGGTGGGAGGTGACTGAATCATGGGGGCAGGTCTTTTTTGTGCTGTTCTCATGATACTGAATAAGTCTCATGAGATTTGATGGCTTTATAAGGTGGAGCTTCCCTGCACAAGCTCTCTCTTTGCCTGCCCTCATTCATGTGCGATGTGACTTGCATCTTCTTGCTTTCCACCATAATTGTGAGGCCCTTCCAGCCACATGGTACTGTGAGTCCAATTAAACCTCTTTCTTTTGTAAATTGCCCAGTCTCATGTATGTCTTTAATAGCAGTGTGAAAACGCACTAATACAGTAAATTGGTACCAGTGGAGTGGGGTACTGCTGAAAAGATATTCAAAAATGGGGAAGCAACTTTGGAACTGGGTAACAGGCAGGGGTTAGAACAGTTTGGAGGGCTCAGAAGAAGACAGGAAAATGTGGGAAAGATGGGAACTTCCTAGAGAGTTGTTGAATGGCTTTGATCAATATGCTGATAATGATATGGACAATGAAATACAGGCTGAGGTGGTCTCAGATGGAGATGAGAAACTTGTTGGGAACTGGAGCAAAGGTGACTCTTGTTATGTTTTAGCAAAAAGACTGGTGGCATTTCACCCTGTCCTAGAGACTTGTGGAACTTTGAATTTGACAGAGATGATCTAGGGTATCTGGTAGAAAAAAATTCTAAGCAGCAAAGCATTCAAGAGGTTACTTGGGTGCTGTTAAAGGCATTCATTTTTATAAGGGAAGCAGAGCATAAAAGTTCAGAAAATTTCCAGCCTGACAATGTGATAGAAAAAATCCTGTTTTCTGAGGAGAATCCAAGCCAGCTGCAGAAATTTCTATAAGTAGTAGGAAGTCAAGTGTGGGGAAAATGTCTCCAGGCATGTCAGGGGTCTTCATGGTAGCCCCTCCCATCAGAGGCCCAGAGGCCCAGGAGGGAAAAACGGTTTCATGGGCTGGGCTCCAGGTCCCTGTGTGGTATGCAGCCTAGAGACTTGGTGCTCTGCATCCCAGCCACTCCACCCATGGCTGAAAGGGGCCAATGTAGAGCTCAGGCTGTGGCTTTAGGGGGTTCAAGCCTCAAGCCTTGGCAGCTTCCACATGGTGTTGAGCCTGCCAGTGACCAGAAGTCAAGAACTGGGGTTTGGGAACCTCCGCCTAGATTTCAGAGTATGGAAATGCCTGGCTGTCCGGGCAGAAGTTTGCTGTAGGGGCGGAGCTCTCATGGAGAACCTTTCCGAGGGCAGTGCAGAAGAGAAATATGGGGTCAGAGCCCCCACACAGAGTCCCTACTGGGGCACTGCCTAGTGGAGTTGTGGGAAGAGGGCCACCATCCTCCTCCAGACCCCAGAATGGTAGATTCACTGACAGCCTGCACTGTGTGCCTGGAAAAGCTGCAGAACTCAATGCTAGCCCATGGAAGCAGCTGGGTAGGAGGCTGTACCCTGCAAAGCCACAGGAGCAGAGCTGCCCAAGACCATGAGAACCCACCTCTTGCATCAGTGTGATCTGGACGTGAGACATGGAGTCGAGAGAGATCATTTTGCAGCTTTAAGATTTGACCACTGAATTTTAGACTTGTATGGGACCTGTAGCCCCTTTGTTTTGGCCAGTTTCTCCCATTGGAACTGTTGTACTTACCCAATACCTGTACCCCCACTGTATCTAGGAAGTAACTAACCTGCTTTTGATTTTACAGGCTCATAGGTGGAAGAGACTTGCCTTGTCTTGGATGAGACTTTGGACTGTGAACTTTTGAGTTAATGCTGAAATGAGTGAAGACTTTGGGGGACTGTGGGGAAGGCATAATTGGTTTTGAAAAGTGAGGTCATGAGATTTTGGAGAGGCCAGAGGTGGAATGATGCAGTTTGGCTGTGTCCGCACCCAGATCTCATCTTGAATTCCCACAAGTTATGGGAGGGACCTGGTGGGAGATAACTGAATCATGAGGGCTGGTCTTTTCCATGCTGTTCTCAAGATAGTGAATAAGTCTCATGATATCTGATGGCTTTATAAGGCAGAGCTTCCCTGCATGAGCTCTCTCGTTGCCTGCTGCCATCCATGTAAGATGTGACTTGCTCCTCCTTGTCTTCTGTCATGATTGTAAGGTCATTCCAGCCACATTGAACTTTGAGTCCAATTAAACCTCTTTCTTTTGTAAATTGCCCAGTCTCGGGTATGTCTTTAACAGCAGCATGAAAACAGGGTAATACAAGTAGTATTGACATTTCAGCAATATGAATTCTTCCAATCCATTAAAATTGGAAATCTTTGCATTTATTTGTGTCCTCCTCAATTTTTAAATCAGTTTATATTGATTTTTATTGTATATAAAGTTTTTATTTTATGGATGTTTCACCTCATTGGTTAAATTTATTCTTAAGTATTTTATTCCTTTTGATGCTGCTGGAAAGGGATTGCTTTCTTAATTTACAGATAGTTTGTTGTTAGTATATGAAAATGTAACTAATTTTTGTATATTGATTTCGTATTCTTCAACTTACTAAATTTACTTATTAGTTCCAACAGTTTTTTGGTGCAGTTGAGAAATTTCTGTACATAAGATTATGTCATCTTTAAAAAGAGACCATTTTATTTCTTCCTTTCGGATTTGGATGAAATTTCCTATGTGTTGTTACCTAACTGCACTGGCTAGAACTTTCAGTCACTCATTGAATAGAAGTGATAAGAATCAGCATCCTTGTGATATTCTTGATCTTAGAGGAAAGATTTTCGGCTTTTGACTATTGAGTATGATGTTAACTGTGGGCTTATGATAATTGGCCTTTATTGTGTTGAGGTGCATTTCTTTTATACCTAATTTATTGATAATTTTTATCATGAAAGGTGTTGAATTTTTTAACTGCTTTTTCTGCATGTTTATATAATTTTTTGTTCTGTTAATGTAGTGTATTACATTTATTTATCTGCATATATTAGACTATATTTTTATCCCAGTGATAACTCCCACTTGATTAGGGATAAGCTAAAATAATCTTTTATATCACTTATTTAGAAAACAGTCATTTCTTAAATAAAAAGATTGTGTTCCAATGCAGATGAAAAACACCCATATTACTTGTATGTTACCACATAACTAGTTAATACAAAATTTAGTGGCTTAAGACAAGAATGCCACATGGTCTTTGACAGTATTTCATAAGGAGGTTAATCAAGTGGTTCTGGCTGTGGGTCTTTCATGAGGTTGCAGTCAAGCTTTTGGCTGGGCTTCATTTCCACAGCTTGGCTGAAGCAGCAGGAACTGTTTTAAACTTACTCATGTGGCTACTTGTAGAAGATTTTAGTTCCTTTCCATGTATATCAAACCATAGGGCTTTCCCAAGATCAAGTGTTCTAAGAGAGGCTTTTCCAAGAGTGAATGATTTAAGAGAGAGAGGAATCAAGCAGCAAGTTATAATCTCTTATAACCTAAGCTCGGAAGTGACATACTTCCTTTCTGCCATATTTAATTGGTTGCACACATCAGCCCTAGTACAATTCACAATAAGGGTTGTAGGACATCCATTTAAATATGGATAACACAGAGCTTTTGACTTGACATTCAAAAACTTGAGTTAAAAATCACTGGGTAGAAAAAAACAAAACTTACTTTTTTTACCTGCCCTCTCCAAAAGTACCATCTTTAGAAAAGATTATTCTATACATAAATTGTCTTTCCACTTGTGAGTTTTGGGTATTTCCCTGATACTTTCTCATCCTTGGCAAATAACAGTATATTTGAGCAGTGAAGAGATAAACTGAATGTCCTCTTAAAATTCTGAATTCCCTTGCTTTTGTATATCCTCTAGCTAATTCAATGGATTTACTAGAAAAGCCTATTAAGCAGAAGCTGAGGTAGTTTTCTTAATACGAGGAGCTGAGCAGAATGGCAGAGTAGTTGTACCTACACCTTTAATGTGTCACAGTCTGCATTCTTTTCAGAGTTTATATTTATCCTATTGGAATTCATGAAATAGCTTAACTCTTCAAGGACTTAAGAATTCCTCTTTGATGTTTTCCTGAGAAGTTTACTATATGCTTCAAGACAGAGTATTAAATTTAGTTAGTCCCAAGGCTAACTTATACACTAAACTGACAATTCCCATACTATGCTTTAGTCAGTTTAAATTAGGCTAGTGGGAGTGATATAATCTGGAATGACAGTTATGTTTTTGGCTTGCTATTGTAAGGAGTGTTTTACATATTGCAGACCTCACTCTAAGTTTGCCTCTTTAAAAACATTTAAAAAAAAAGATACTTATTTTAAAATATATTTTTAGGTACAATGATTATATAACATTTAGAATGGGCTCAAAATCAGTGAGCATTAGAACAATAGAGAAATACTTTTGTGCTGAGCTTTATTGCTCAGAGTAACTACTTACATGGAACAAATGTGGTACAAATATTAGCTGGTCTCTTCATTCATTTTAAGATAGGCCCTTTTTTCCCTTATTGATTTTTCTCTGCTCATTACAGATCACTTCATCTCCCTCTGGTTTGTTTCTCTTACTGACTTGGCACATCTTGTAGGTGCTTCACTTCTTACTAATAGCAGTTGCTAGCTATTGACCAAATATGACATGACTACTGAATCAAAACTTTTTACATCATTATAGCTCAATATTGGTAAGTGCAGTTTTATGTGCTCTAAATTAGCTCTGCAAATGCCATTTTAAATGTAGCTACCAGCAAGGACAAAATCATAATAGAAATGTCCAATAACACAATCACAGTTTACATGTCTCTTAATATTGCTGGGTAAAGTAATTTTACTGATTTAGAATTAAATGAAGAAGATGGTTCACAAATATTCCTGTACTTAATGGGTTTTTATGTTCCTTCATTGGTATTTTTATTTTACTTGGTAATAAAATTGCAAAAATAAATTTAATCCTATGTAGTAAATATTTGGCCAGTAAGTAAACAAGCCAAATAATACATTGATTTTATTTATATGTTTTTTTTTTTATTTTTAGATGTTGCATTTTGCAAGCATGACTGTAAGGACAGTAATTGCTCTTTAGCCTGCTCTGTCAGTTGGCAGTGGCAGAAAACAGATAATATTGTGTGTTACATTCACTGTATTTTAATCTGCTTCTATGACCTAGAGCACTTATGGACTTAATTTTTTCTATAGGTTGCTTTTGTAATACAACATTCCAAAAATATATGCACCTGTAGCCATAAATGAAATAGATTTCTGAAATGTGAATTATTTGGAAACATGGATAGTCAGATAGAAGGTGGAGAGTCATAAGAAATGATATGAGAAAATAAACTTAAAGTTGAAAAATTCGGAATAATATCTTAACAGCTTTTTTCATTCTTGCCAAGGCCCCAAAAATGATGTACACATTTTATGCAGCATCCCCTAGTAGAAACCAGGGGGAACATAAAGTACAGAGCTGTATATTGAGAAATTATTCAAATTCTTATTTGGATACAGATCTATTTATTTTTTGGCTTGAACATATAACTGCATAATCATTTCTATGAATGAGGTAGGTCTGCCCTTTCTTATTGACTTCCTTTGCCATTCTCCTCAGTGGTTGTATTATGTATTTACTACTCCCCTTGAATCTTTAGCCTGCCTCTTGACTGAAACCCTTGCTTTGACCTTTACATATGCTCAGTCATCTATACTCAGAATGTGGACAGAAAGGTGATACATTTTAGCTGCTTCTTTCTCCTCTTCCAACACAGACTCTTAACAGTAATCTATACCCATTGTTTCAGTCTTTTGCCTTTCAGTGAGTATTTTCTTTCCTTTTAATAGACTTTATCTTTTAGAGCAGTTTTAGATTCACAGCAAAAACAACAACAACAAAAATAACGAGACGGCAAATAAATTTCCCATATATGCTGTGCATACCATTACCAACATCCCCACCAGAGTAGTACATTTGTTAAAATTTATTAATCTACATTGACATGTCATTATCACCCGAAGTCCATAGTTCCCATTGAGGTTCACTTTTAGTATTGTACATTCTGTGGGTTTGGACAAATTTATATGACATGTATCCACCATTACAGTATCATACATAGTAGTTTTACTGCCCTAACAATCCTCCATACTCTGCCTGTTCATCCCTCCCTTCCCCTAACTCCTGGCAACCATGGATCATTTTGCTGTCTCCATAGTCTTGCCCTGTTTAGAATTTGACATAGTGGGAATCATATAGTATGTAGACTTTTCAGACTGGCTTCTTTCACTCAGTAATATGCATTTAAGTTTTCTCCATGGCTTGATAACTCATTTCTTTTTAGTGTTAAATGGTATTCCATTATTTCTATGTACCACAGTTTATTTGTACACCTACTGAAGAACTTTTTTCTTTGCTTTCAAGTTTGCTTTCAAGTTTTGACAATTATGAAGAAAACCTACTATAAACATGTTTTTGTTATAAAAACATTCAGAGTTTTGTGTAGACATAAGTGTTTAACTCCTTTGGATAAATACCAAGGAGCACAATGGCTGGATCCCATGATAAGAGTATATTTAGCTTTATAAAAATCTGCCAAACTATCTTCCAAAGTAGCTGTAGCATTTTGCATTACTGTGAGCAATGAATGATAGTTCCTGTTGTTCCACATCCTGACCAGCATTCAGTGTTATCAGTATTCTGGATTTTTGCATTCTAGTAGATTTGTAGTGGTATCTCATTGTTGTCTTGAACTCACTGAACTATGTTTTTCCTTCTGATATTCTATTAAAACTGCTTGGAACTGACCTCTGGATTGTCAAATAGACTTAATTTTTAATCTGTCTTGATTTCTTTGTGATATCTGTCTTCCTAGAATTCTCTCCTTTCTTGGCTTAACTGGCAATAATATTATGATTTTCCTTTTGATCACTTACTGTTATTTATCTGGCTGATTGAGCATTAGTTTTTTTATCTGCTCTGTTACCCACAGATGACCATCTTTTTCCTTGTTATGATTTTTCTACAGTTCTTTCCATGATACAAATGTACAGAATTATTTCTCCACTATTAAATTTTCTTCTGAATGTAAGGGTAATTTTAATTCACCCATGAAACTCATTCATGTATTCTCCAATAGAAACCTCAAGTATATTATGCCCCCAAAATAGAAGTAGTATTAATAATAATGGCAATGATAGAAATGGTAAAATAGTTTACAGACATTATTTGTTTTAATCTCATAAATACCCCTTGACAGGAAATTACTCCGTGTCTTTTGCTGTGGACAAAACTGAGAATCAAATTGTGATTAGACAATTTTTACTATGTAAAAATGATGTGTGTACTCCCCTTGAATCCTTAGTCTGCCTCTTGACTGAAACCCTTGCTTTGACCTTCACGTATGCTCAGTCATCTATACTACAGAATGTGGACACCAAAAGTCCATGTGTACTATGACCAAAAGTGAGAATCAGAATTAAGTAATGTGCACAATGTCAACAAGCCAATAAGGGTAAATAGAGTTATTTGAATGCAAGTCTATCTGATTGCTAAACTCTACTGCTTCCTAAAGTAATTTTATATACCATAAAACCAGCATTTTTAGTTTGTTTAAAGCTCAGTTTAATAACTTTAGCATCCACCTGCCATTATACTTGAAATCTAAGACACATCTTTACCACTCCATCTCCAACACCATTCAGTTTGTTTCTGAGTTGTGATAAATGGGTGCTAAAAACTGTTAATTTCCTGCTTCTATTTTTTTCTTCCACTATCCTTGTTCACAGAGTTTCTGATCCATCCTCTATCTAAGTCTTCTTCCACACATTACTTGAAACATCAGACTGAAACTCAAGCTTTTTATTTCATTGCCTTGAATAGAGTTTTTTAGTTATTCTAGTTGCATACAAGAGGAAGTCCAAACTCCCAATCTTCTTGTTCACATATCTGATACAATGTCTAGTTATATCCCTTGCCACTCAGCCCCATGCTCTTTTGACTTTAGATTTACCCTATCATTGGTGTGTGAACATACTAGTCACTTTTATACCTTCACTTATTCCTTTGCTGATGATCTTCTTTCTGTCCTGATTTTCTTTCCTGACTGAAAATACACTCTATCTCTTTTCATCACTGATACATTTATATTCAGATAGGTTGTTTATGGGTCTATCTCCAAATACACTGACAGGTTGTCTGGGCAAAAGTCAGGTCTTCATTTTCATAACCCTACTCTCTTTTCTGTAGAGGCCTTATTGTCTACAACTTTTTGCACAAAAAGGCTCAGGTTGAAATCTTTGATTCACAGCCACAGTGAGAAAACAAGAGAAATGTTCAAAATCCATATATAAAGTTTTGAGAACCTAGAAAATGATGTAAGTAAGAATAATCATAATAATTAGCTTTTTAATAAATTACAATGTGACAATGACACATGCAAAACTCCCACCACAGCATTACCTAGTAACATTTCAGAGCATTTAAAATACAGGATAGAGCATAACAGATTCCAGAGATAGAAAAACTAATTTTACACAGTAATTGGGAGATCAGAAAAGCATTACACTTCTCAACATTTATAGCTATAAATATAACTAGGAAAAAACAAATGTGACACAAAATATTCAAATCACCAAAGGAAATAGATGAAAGAAATACTCTTATTTTAGCAAAATTCATAACAGCAAGAAAGGAAACCATAAGAAAGCTTAATAAACACGTAATGTATACTTGATTAGGATAAATAAAACAAGTTTAACAATAAGTATAAATTAATGTTTAAAAACTGTTTATTAAAGAAAAATGAAAAGAAGCAAATCTGGGTATATATAGCTTATAACAACAAAAAAAGAAAGATAAGCAAATAAGTAAATAAATACACAAAACTAAAATAGACAAAGGCAAAAATATTTCATGGATGACAATTTTATATTCGATGACACAAGACTCAAGAAAAAGTGCTTTAATGAAACAAATGTATATCTTTCATTTCAAAGCAATATAAATATAGATGTTTATGTTTATAAATACAGTTTCTCTATTATATAGCAGCAAAATATATAAAGTAAGTATATCAGAAAAAAAGATTATCAGGCACTCCCACCAAAAATGATTCATTTTAGGAGATAATAATTAGTCTCAGAATTTGATAAACTATGGAGACCAAGAAAATGATACAAGAGATTTGAATACTCCTATAATTTTATACCATGGTATGAATATATATTCTTTTAAAATTTACAAATATCACTTATGAAATTACTTCTTTTGCCACCAAGAAAATCTCTGTAAGATTTTCAAATGGTAACTATAAAGGCAATATTCCATAACTTCAACACAATAAAATATATTTTGACAATTCATAGAAGACATTTTGAAAATTAATTCTCTGGATTTTTGAGGAACCTCCAAAGTGTTCTCCATAGTGGCTGTACTAATTTGTATACCTACCTACAGTGTAAGGATTTCCTTTTCTCCACATCCTCACCAGTATTTGCTACCGCCTGTCTTTTGAATATAGACCACTTTAACTGGGGTGAGATGATAACTCAAAAAAATAAAGAACATTAGCAATTGTGATAAGAATACAATGACAGATGAAAATAAGACTACAGTTGTAAGGGAGCAAAATTATTTTAAATTAAATAAAATATATATTACTTATATTAGTTATATTATGTTTACAAGATATGTAATAGCATATGCTACCAGAGCTGATTTTAAAAATGTATGAAATCTAAATAAACAAATTTACTTTAAATAAATGGAAAAATTAGTCAATGATCTGCTTTGTTTTTTATGCCATTTCATCTAAATATTTAAAGCCATATATTAAAATTGCTTTCAAATTAATTTTACAACTCTAACTAAACTCTGACATCAAAACTGAGTAATATGGCACAAAAATAGAGAATAATAGACTCCCTTCATTCATAAAGTTGCAGTGGATTTGCATTTTACAGGAGGACTACTTTCTAAAATCAGTCTCTAAGGTGAAAAATCTGTTTAATATTTGGAAATACCCTTGAAAACCCCTTTAAATACTCATAAAAACATAATATATTGTCTATAGTAACAGCAATAAAAATTATTTAAGCAGCATGCTGCTAAGATTGTTCTAATTACAGGCCAACTTATAGGAATCATGAGAAGAAGAAATGTCAACATTTACCCATCACCATATCTGGAGATCTATCTTCCTAGTAATGATAGCAATTCCTAGAGTAGGGAGGTAAAGTGGTTATGAAACTGCGCAACTTATTTCCTATCCGAATTTGACCAGAGTGAGGAGGAGAAACAAAGACGCTTCAATATTCCAAACTTGTCTTGGTTGCATGTCCTTAAATTAACTACTTGGAGTTCTGCATGATAAACCATCACTCCTGCCACAAGAAGAAAAAGCATACCCGCACCAGAAACAGACACCTCCATTTTCTGCAGTGTCCTTTTAGCACCCTCTACTGTCAAGGTAGAAAGGTTTACAAGTTCTAGGATTATGACCAGGGCAATGGCAGGAATCTTTGGAAGTAAGAGGAACAGTTTCCAACTACCTTTGTTGACTTGTTCATTTTGTCTCTATAGGTCTTTCAAATGTTGCTTCATCTGAATATATGTAGGCTTTATTATTAAGAACATGTGTATTCAAAAATGTTACATCTTCTTGATCTATTTTTGCTTTAACAAGTATAATGTTCATATACAGATGTGGATACAGTTATATAGATAGGTGTTTTCCATTTTGAGCTCTATATTGTCTGTCCTTAAAATTGTTACTCTGATTTCCTTTACTTCGTATTAGTCTGACACTTTTCCACTTTTTTTTTGCTTTGAACTATATGTATCTTATTTTATGCATATCTCTCCTAAACAAAATAGTGTTGAGTCTTACTTGTGTTTTTCTTGATAACCAATTGATAATTTTTATATTTTAATTAGTGAGTTAAATCATATTTGAATTCTGCAATGACCACTATAGTTTGACTTAATCTAACTCATTTTGTTTTATATTTTCAATTTAAATATTGTCTTTTATTTTCGTAATTTTTCTGTAATACATTGGATAGGTATATGAGAAGTAATGGAATAATTAATTTGCTCCATTAATGTCTACAGAGCAAGCATAAAAAAATTAGAAATGAAAAGACAACAGAAGAGAGGAAGGAAGGAGAGGAAGAAGGAGGTTTCTGGAACAACTCAGAACCAAAACTCTTATTAACAATAATGGCCCAGGGGAATAAAGGAGGCTGTAACAAAGGAGAATGGAAGGAGGCAAAAGTTATTTTTATGTTCAGTATCTCTGCTTTGTTCTTTGCAACTTCTTGTTTCCCCTTCATGCTATCAATACTCTCTTCATTTTCGAACATATTTATTATGATTATGTTACATTATTGAACTAGCTTCTCTATTCTGGTTTGTTTAGACTGCAGCGCATTGTCTTTCTGTTACAGCTATGTCCCTCAGATGTCTGATAATTTTTTCCTGTAAATTGTGGGAAATGGAGAAAAATCCAGGCATGCGTTAACTTTGACAATTCCTGTTTATTTTAGAGATGTGGAATGCCCTAGGCAATGTCCTATAATTTCTCTGCCTTAAAACACCTTCATTGAATATCCCCTCAAAGGTGGCCCTAGTCCTTAGAGCCACCTTTTGAGGGGATATCAAATGAAGCCCTTTAAATCTGTGAGAGCTCTAAAGATACTCTCTTCCAAGAGCTCACTCTATAAATGCAGTGCTTCCCAAATTTGGCTGTACATTACAATAACCTGGGCTACTTTACAAAATATTTGATGTTCACTTCTCAGAGTCTCACATACTTGGTTAGAGTTGTGTTCCTGGCATCAGAATTTTTTAAAGCTACCCAGGTGACTCTACTGTGTAGTCAAGGTTGAAAGTGCTACTTCAACAGAAGACTCAGTTTACAAATAATAACTATTCTTATTTCTCCATTTCAATGTTTTTGCATTTGCAATACTCTACTTGTAGTGGTGCTTAAACTATAGCCTACTTCAATGAAAACACAGATTCCGAGGCCTAACTCCCAAAATTCTGATTCAGTAGTTTGGGCTGGCATTTGATAATTTTCATTTTTAACAAGTCCCCAGGTAATGCTGTTGCTATGGGCCCTACTCTCTAAGAGAGTGACTGTTCTACTATTGATATTTATGCATATACAATACTTAATTTCTAAAAAGTACATTAACAGATTGCTGGCAATTATTTTCTCAATATTTAAACAATTATTTAAGACAATATAGAATGAGCATTCATTAAAATAATTTTAACTTTAATTAATTAAAAGAGTTTTTTTTAAAGAAAATGGATTGAAATTTTTGAATGCTTATATAATTAAGTAGAAAAATTATAGAATGTTAAATAACTCACACTGGAAGTTAGTATTCTGACTGGAAAGCTGGAAAAGAACAAATTTATTAAAGTTGATAATGATCTTGAAGTTTTTCTACAAATATTGTCTTAATTTTATTAGTACTTAAAGTATAAACATGAACAAATCATTTCCCAATATACTGTAGTGTAATATAATTTTAAAAATATTTTCATAATCCTAAAGCTCAAGCTATTCTTTTTTGACTTAGTCTGAATTAAATAAACTGAGTAAAACTATCATTTTTGATAAATTGTTATTAAACCATCTTGTAGATGTAATATAATAGCTTTTTGTCCTATTAGAGTAGATCACATTATAAATTGAATCATACTAAACTATAAATTGATTTATATAATTGATAAGTTCAGTTTCTATGATACAGATTTGTGTGATGCACTCTAACATTGAATTTTTTAAAAATAGAGATAGAGTCTCCCTAAGTTGGCCAGGTTGGTCTTGAATTCCTGGCCTCAAGCAGTCGTCCCACCTGGGCCTCCCAAAGTGCTAGGATTACAGGTGTGAGCCAGCATGCCCAGCCGTATAATATTGCATAGTTTTCATAGTTAAAATTCAAGAATATGTCAACAATATTTAAAATTTTCAGATGTGACTATTATCACATAGCCTAATAACTCATTTTTTATGTTCCCTACATTAGTGTGACAGAAGCTTCAAAGCTTCCATTTTCCAAATATTGATTCTGCATGAAGGTTACTCTTGACATGGAATCCTAGCTTGTAGGTACATGACATTGCAGTGCTGAGAATCATGACTTTCACAAGAGCCTTTTCAAAAAGGATCATGAAAACTTCCATCCCAGTGCAACCATTTTATTAAATCTAAACTTGGGCTAGAAACTTGAAATGTTTTATGTTTTTCCTAGTCGCTACCTTCAACCATCTTGATCAAATCTCTTTCTCCACACTTAAGGGCATCTTTGGGTTCATAGTAGGACAGGAGTGATAGTTTCCTCAAATGATCCTGTAGGAGTGTTTGGCTTCATATATTCTCAGCTCTCTTCAGAAAACATGATACTTAAGTCTCCTCGTCCTCAGTTCTAGTTCCTAGTTATCAATTCCAAGGCCGCAAAAAGACCTACTCACCAGTCTCTACATTTGTTGCAGAAAAGTGATCATGTTAATCTCAGAGCACGAAATTCTACTGCAATTAATTTTTTTGTTTCTACTGAAGATCTGTCTTTTAGATTCAATTAAATAAAATGTTTTTCTTACATACATCTGTGTAAAGTTTAAAGGCAGTTTCTCTTAAATATACAAACCGATTTATTTGCACAATTTAAAATATTATTTAGAAACACATTCGATTGGAGATGTTATAGAACTATCTAATTTGTTTGATATTCCCCTACCTTCTCCACCATCACCACCCACCCCTAAAAAGAGAATAAAATAAATGTTAAAGAAAAGAAATAAGAAAATTTGTCTTAAACTCTCTCACTAAACCTATGTTTTCCAGTAGAGCCATCTCAATGACAGAAACTTAAATAGTACATTTGACTTTAAACATCACATACTGAATTTTTAGAAGGGGTGTAGGTGACCCGATACATGATGTAGGACACAAATAGTATATGCTCATATTTATAACTTGCAGAGTTAAATTGATAAAAGTTGAGCAAGAGACATTAGTACCCTAAAGATTAATTGAGGAAGATATTCTAGAGAAAGAATGTTTTAGGTTGAGTTCTAAGGAAATAGAAGTCCAGGGGAAAAGTTAAAGATTATGTACTCTGTAGAGTAGGCAAAAGGAACAGTTACATCAGGACTGACACGATGAATATTGAGGTAGAGGAAGGGACTAAAAATACCACCTCTGATTCACTCAAATTAACCACTAACAATTCAAATTCCAGCTGTCACCTCCCAGCTTTCGATAAGTTACTTCTAAAATCCAATTCTTTCTTTTCCTGAACATGGTAGGGCATAGAGAATGGGAGTTCCTGGAGTGTGACAGACTCACTGATTGGAAGGGTAGTTGGCTTGGGTCTCACTGGTTGTTCCTCAGCTTTTGAGCCCTCAAGAAGACTATTGTCCCAATGTCTGCTCTAGATTTCCTCTCTCCCTATTAATGTAAAACGAGCATTTTAAAATTATTCAGTAAACTAAATTTAATAAAAGCTATATGCCTAGTCTATTGAACAGAAGGTTAACCACAGATTAGAGAAAATCATCTCCTCAAACTAGTAAACCACAGAAGAAAGGGCATTCCTTTTCTGAGGGTAAATATTTATTTTAATATCTACTTTATGTAAAAGAAACAATAATAGGAATTTTAGCATCTTCTTATGAAAAATTATCAAACTCAAAAGACAATATAGTAATTCTAAAGGACTAGAAGGAAAGGAAAACTGTCAGTCGAAAATTCTATACCCCAAAAATGTTCTTTAAAAAATAAAGGAAGTATATTTTTAGACAAATATTGATCTTTTTTAAGCAGACTTGAACTGTAAGGAATGCTAAAAGTTCTTCAAGCTTTGAAGAAATGATACTATGTGGAGATAAAAAGGAAAAGTACTTATATATTTGTAGGCAAATATTAAAAATTGAACAAATATATGTAAAGAACTACACTGTCATTAGGTTAAAGAATAGAAATCTAGTATATAATAATGAAAGAAAAAAATAATTTATTATCTATTTAAAAAAACAAAAAACTAGAAGAGTGGCATTGGAATGTGCCTAACACAAAGAAATGACAAGTGCTAAGGTGACAGATACCTCAATTACCCTGATTTGATCATTACACATTGGATGCCTATACAGAAACATCATGTGTACCCCAGAAGCATATTAAAGTATTATTTGACCGTAATTATTAATTTTTTTTTGAAATGGCATCTCACTCTGTTGCCCAGCCTGGAGTGCAGTGGTGCAATCTCGGCTCACTGCAACCTCCACTTGCTGGGTTCAAGCAATTCTCCCACCTCAGCTTCCCGAGTAGCTGGGATTACAGGTACGCATCACCACACCCAGCTAATTTTTGTATTTTTAGTGAGACGGGGTTTCACCATTTTGGCCAGGCTGGTCATGAACTCCCGACCTCCAGTGATCCACCCGCCTCGGCCTCCCAAAGTGCTGGGATTACAGGTGTGAGCCACTGCGCCCACCTACAATGTTTTTAAAAGTAAAATATTCTAATTCCTTCAAGGAAGTTTTCATTTCTAGAGATTCTGTTTGGTTTTTTAAAATAATGTCTATCTCTTCCTTCAAATCCCAAATTGGTTTTGGGATTTATTTAGTTAGTTTTCAAATTTATAATGGATTTCATTGAGCTTCTTTAGAATCAATATTTTGAATTCTTTAGTATTTCAAAGTTTTCTTTTTGGTTAGGATTCTTTGCTGGAGAGTTAGTGTGAGCCTTTGAAGGTGTTGTATTACTCTTAAAAAAAAAAAATACTTCCAGAATTGTTTTTCTGATTGCTTCTCATCTGGATAAGCTATCTCTCCTCAGCTTTGAATTTGCTTTAATTTGGATGTCATTTTCCCTCCCTAATAATGTGACTATGTGTTGTGTAGCATACTGATATAAAAATAGACACATAGAAAATTGGATAAAATGGAGAACAAAGAAATGGAGCCACATACTTTCAACCAACTGATATTTGACAAAGTTAACAAAAATATACACTGGGGAAAGAACACCCTATTCAATAAATGGTGCTTGGAAAATTGGAGAGTAAAATGCAGAAGAATGAAACTGGAGCCCTGTTTCTCACCGTATACAAAAGTTAACTCAAGATAGTTGAAAGATTTAAATGTAAGACCTGAAAATGTAAACACCCTGAAAGAAAACCTAGGAAAAATTATTTAGACATTACTCTAGGCAAAAAAAATTATGTCTAAGTTGTCAAAAGGAAACACAACAAAAAAATAGACAAACAGGACTTAAACTAAAAAGCTTCTGCACTGAGAAAAAAACAGTGAAGACACAGCCTACAGAATGAGAGAATATATTTGCAAATTATTAATCCAACCAAAAACTATTATCCAGAATCTACAAGAACTCCACAAGAAAAAATACAAATTACCTCATTAGAAAGTGGGCAAAGTATAATGAACAGACACTTCTCAAAAGAAGACATAAAAGTGGTCAATAAGCATATGAAAAAATGTGCAACATCACTAATCACCGGAGAAATACAAATTAAAACCACAATGATATACCATCTATACCAGTCAGAATCGCTATTATTAAAAAGTTAAAAAAAACACGCATGTTAGTGAGGATGTGGAGAAATGGGAATGTTTATACACTGTCAGCGGAAATGTAAATTAGTACAACCTATAGGCCAAAGAGTGTGGAGATTTCTGAAAGAACTAAATACAGAACTACCCTTAAATCCAGTAACTGGATATCTACTGGGTATCTACCCAAAGGAAAAGAAATAATTGTATCAGGAAAACAAAGTATATTCACAATAACAAAGTAATGGAATCAACCTAAATGTCCATGAATGAATGAATGATTAGATAAAGAAAATGTTATATATATATGTATACACATACATATATATACACACACCCATACATATGCACAAATATATATGCATATATGTATATGTATATATTATATGCCATGAATACTACTGAGTTATAAAAAGAATAAAATCGTGTCTTTTGCCATCAACATGGATGATGCTAGAGTCATTATACTCAGTGAAATCATTCAGAAACAGGAAGGAAAAAAATTGCGTGTTTTCATTTATAAGGGGGAGTTTAACAATGGGTGCATAGAGACATAGAGAGTGGAATAGTAGACTTTGAAGACAGCAAAAGGTAGGAGTGTAGGAGTGTGGTGAAAATTAAAATACTAACTATTGGGTACGATATATACTATTTGGGTGATGGGTATACTAAAAGCCCAAACTTAACCTCTACACAATATATCTGTAGAACACAAATGTACTTGTAACCGCTAAATCTATAAAAATAAAAAATTAAAATTAAAAAGTATTTTTAAAAAGTCAGAAAATGTGAAATTCACAGATTTGTTTATAATAGTGGAATTTCTGAAGGAAAATGTATTTGAATATTTGGAGTCAGAGAAAAAGGAAAGCAAGACAACATAAAATAATATGAAGAAAATGATAGGGAAAATGTGGCTATCACGTAGGGCTAGGGGAGGGATAGCATTGGGAGAAATACCTAATGTAGATGATGGGTTGATGGGTGCAGCAAACCACCATGGCACGTGTATACCTATGTAACAAACCTGCGTATTCTGCACATGTACCCCAGAACTTAAAGTATAATAATAATAATAAAGGAAATGTCAAATGCTTGATTATATTATTAATTTATTTCATTAGCAGAGTACAAGAAATGTAAACTTATGGTAATTGAAAAAGTAAGTTTATTAATTTATTTTGGTTAATTTTCTAAAATCTCTTGAAGTCAGTGCTTAACTGTGGCTTTGGAAAAATTTCTGTCCTCGTTAATAAAGTAGTCTTCTGGTACATCTCAAAAGAGGCCCAAATGTTTAATACATAGAGGATGTAGGAAAAATGAATCTAATTGAGGCTTAATCATTGTGCTATTAGATATATATCATAGAAACTTTCTGAACTGATGTAAATTACTATTTTTTCTTTTTTTTGAAACGAAGTCTCCGTCTGTCACCCAGGCTGGAGCGCAATGGTGCAGTCTCAGCCCAGTTCAACCTCCGCCTGCTGGGTTCAAGTGATTTTCATACCTCAGTCTCCAGAGTAGCTAAGAATACAGGCGCCCGCCACCAAGGCCAGCTAATTGTGTATTTTTTTTTTTTTTTTTTTTTTTGTAGAGATAGGGTTTCACTGTGTTGGCCAGGCTGGTCTCTAATTCATGACCTCAGGTGATCTGTCTGCCTCCGCCTCCCAAAGTTCTGGGATTACAGGCATGAACCACCACACCCGGCTGAACTGATGTAAAAATTTAAAAATACACTATATCATTCACAAAATGTAGAACCTCTTTAGAATTATATATTTTATTGAAAAAAGCATGTGACAGTGAATGTTAAGGTATTCATGAAAAAACAGTGTTTTTTAAACTGGTATATGAAGTGTAATGTACTGAAGAAAAAACTTCTGGAAATTGCTCCTAATGACTCACATATGAATAATGTGCTAATTTCAAAAGTACTACTATGTTAATTTACATAGCATGCATTTTAAAATGCTACCCGGGAGGCTGAGGCAGGAGAAGTGCTTGAGCCCCAGAGGCAGAGGTTGCGGTGAGCCGAGATCGCACCACTGCACTCCAGCCTGGACGACAGAGTGAGACTCTGTCTCCGAAATAATAATAATAATAATAATAATAATAATAATAATAATAATAATAACAGTAAAGTATACAATAAATTGTTGTTGATCATGTTACCCTGTTGTGCTATCAAATACTAGAACTTATTCATTCTAATTAACTATATTTCTGCACCAACTAACCATCTCCACTTTCACCTTTCCGTGCTTTCCTTCCTATCCTCTGGTAACTATCATTCTACTCTCTGTCTGGATGAATTCAATTGCTTTAATTTTTAGATCTCTCATATGGGTGACAACATGCAAAATTTGTCTTTCTGTACTTGGATTATTCCACTTAATATAATGTCCTGCAGTTCCATCCATGTTGCAAATGACTGAATCTTATTCTTTTTATGGCTGAATAATATTCCTCGTGTATATGAACCACTTTTTCTTTATCCATTCATCTATTCTTGGACACTTAGGTTGATTCCAAATCTTGGCTGTTGTGAATAGTGCTACAGTAAACATACAGGTATCTCTTTGATATACTGATGCCCTTTTAAATATATATATATACCTAGTAGTGGGATTGTTTAATTTTGATGAAATATACATAACATAAAATTTATCATCTTAACAATTTTAAGATGATGTATGTTTTTGTGGCATTAAGTACACTCATATTGTACAACCCACCATCCATTCATCTTCAGAACTCTTTTCATCTTGCAAAACTGAAACTCTAGTTAACTCTATTAAAAAATAACTTCCTATTCCCCACTTCCTCAACCCCTGCAATCACCACTCTACTTTCTGTCTTCATGATTTTCACTACTCTAGTTACCCCACATACATGAAATCATACAGTATTTGGCTTTTTGTGACTGACTTACTTCACTTAGCATAATGTCTTCAAGGTTCATCTATGTTATAGCTTGTGTCAAAATCCCCTTCCTTTTTATAGTTGACTGATAAGGAAGAATTTACTTCTGTCATTTTGCTATTGGTTTTCTATGTACCTTATAGCTTTTTTGTTCCTCATTTTCTGCATTTTTATTTCCTTTTGTGTTTATTTTTGTAATACAAATCCTTACATTATTTTCTTATTTCCTTTTGTGAATATTTTATATCCATATTCACTATAGTTATAGATTATACATATATACTAACTTAGATTTACCAGCTTAATTTTAATGACATACAGAAACACTGATCTTTTAATTTTTTTGTTCCCATTCCCTTCACTTGTTGATGTCACAAAATTGTATCTTTACATAATGTGTTTAAAAACACAAATTAATATTTTTTAAATGCATTAGCCTCTTACGTAGAAAACAAAATGTAGAATTACAAACAAAAGTTAAAATAACACCAGCTTTTAAACTAATAATTATTTTTTAAAAATAGATTAGTGACTTTCTGTTGAGTAAAGTGGAGTTATAGACTGTTGTTATGATAGTACTAGATTTTTAAAGTGTTTACGTATTTACCATGTATTGTGTTTACTCAGATCTTTATTTTGCATATGACTTCAAGTTACTGTCTGGGTTCACTTACTCGAATGAAACTAGACAGTACTATCTATTTACTGTCTATACGTTTAAAAATATGTGTATATACCATATTTTAAAATTCAATCATCTGTTGTTGGACACATAGGTTGATTCCATGACTTTACTATTGTGAAGAGTGCTTAATGACTTATTTCCCTTTTGTTCCTCTGAAGATTCTTTTTTTTTTTCGTCTTTTGAAAGTTTGATTATAACATATATTTATGTATGTGTCTTTGAGTGCATCTTATTTGGAGTTTATTAAGCTTTTTGGATGTTTATGTTCATATCTTGTGTTAAATTTGGGAAATTTTCAACCATTATTTCTTCAAATATTCTCTCTTCCCCCATTTCCTCTTTTGTACATTTGCTATACTCGCAATACATATTTTGATCAAGTTGATGGTGTCCTACAGGTTTTTTTGGCTTTGCTTACTTTTCCTCTATTTTTTCTTCCTTCCTTAGACTTAATAATTACCATTGTTCTGTCTCCAAATTTGCTGCTTATTTGTTCTGTCTGATTAAACGGTTTTAAGATACCTTTAATATTTTTTTCATTTGCATTGTTATATGTTTCAGCTCCAGAATTCTTGTGTGTATCTTTATTGGTTTTCTATCTTTTTATTGACATCTCATTTTGCCCATACACTGTTTTCTTCACTTCTTCCATTTCTTTATTTAGGTCTTTGAATATCTTTTAGGTTTTTTAAAATCATTGTCTAGTAGATCTGCTATGAGGTCTTTCTTCAGAGATAGTTTTTGTTTTGGTTGTTTTGTTTTTTGTTTGAGTGGGCCATAATTTTTGTTTCTGTGTATGCTTTGTGACTTTTTTGTTTGAAATTGAAGATTTGAATTTACAATGTGGTTACCTCTTGAAATTAGATTACCCCCTTCAGGGTTTGCTCTTTATTATTGTTATTTGTTACTGCTTTAGGCTGGCTCTGTGTTGAGGTGTGTAAACTTAAAAGGCATATTTTGCCCATCCTGCTCCTACAAACTACATGCAAGCTGCTCCAGGAACAGGTACACAGCTGCCTGCCATGTGGCTGGAGGTGGAGGTAGTCACTATTGTGCTAAAAGCTGCGACTGACTGAAATTAAACCAAGCTTGCTGTCCAAGTCTCCCCCTAGAAGTTGCAAGCCTTCAGTAAATTCCAGAGTTCCAAATAGTACATCAGACAGATTCTACCAGTTCAATTGTTATCTAGATGGGAAGACAGATTCCCTGTGTTTCCTGCTTGCCATTTTCCCAGAATTCTCTTTAAATAAAATATTTTTTTCTTTATATAACAGCCTAGGAAAGACAGAACAAAAGTTCTAAGTTGTTAAGAATATCTAAAGGCAGTTATTTTTAAGTAACAGGTTACATTCATTATCAAAATAAAACTTTGGGCTGAAAACATATTTAAATGTGACAGCTTCACTAAGCATTAAAATGGGTATTATCACAGGTACCCCTGAAATAGGTACATCTATTGTGTATCAATAAAAAATAATAAAATAAATAAAATGGGTAACAGATACATTGAACTTTATTTTGTACTTGAAAATATAACATTTTTTATTAATTAGAACTGTATTTTGAGAAAAAAGATAAATCACATAATGTTTTATATTTGGACAGAAATGACTTTAAAAAGTTTTTTTGAACAATATATCATACTTCCAGATGAATCTCTGCTGCTAATTTACCTCATGTTGTTTCCATCATGAAAATATTCTTCATCAATAAGCTTCAAAATATTCACGTTAAATGGCTAATTTGTTGTTTTCTCAGAAGCCATGTAACAAACATTTTTTTGAATATATTCTTAAAGGTAGATACTGTTGTAAGTGCTAGAGATTAAGAAAAAAGATACATAAAACAATCTTTTTCTCAAAGAATATAAAGTCTCTGTGAGCACTGACAAATATGAAAACAAATTCTACATAATGTATTAGATATAACAGACATTTATATAAGATTTAAAAATTATAAAATAATTTTGATGTAGAACGCTAAACATTGTAATAAAAATTTGCACAAGATACAAACATAGAAATGTGGATGATAAACACATGTGGAAGACATGAGAAATGATTAAGTCATTGAGACCATTTAATATAATTGGAGGAAATATCTAGTCCATGTTTTTGAAGATAGGTACTCATACAGAGAATGGTAAGGACATTTTAATACATACATATGCACGGACAAATGAGACAAAATAGTGCATTCAACCAACTACTAGTAATTTTATATTGCTAGACTGTGATGTTCAAAGATTAGAAATCAACAAGGGATGAAGAAAGGAGACAATTTAAAAAGCCTGTGCAGTGATCCAGGCAAAATGCAAAGAGAACCAGAACTAACTTAGTGGCAGAGACCTGAGAAGAAAAAGAAAAATAGCTTCAAGGAACAGTCAGGAAACAGGAACTTTGGGACTTGTTGATTATTCAAAAGTAGGGGATATTTTAATCACTTTATAGTTTCCAATGCCTTTTTGATCTTTAAATAAATATGAGAGCTGATATTATTAGAACAAAAAATATCTTTAGGTATTTATATATGGATCATTATATTTATATGCTTGTCATTTAAATGTCCTGTTAATTAAATTTTTCACTTATCCTCTAGATATTTTATTGATGAATACACAGAGAGTAGTTAAAATTATTAATACAAAGTAAAATATTTTTAAAAATAATAACAATAAAGGATTAAATTTAATGAGTCCAGATTTATTTAAATCCCAAAGTCAGTTAACTGGCATAGAACAATATTTTTATGATATGCAAAACTTTCTAAATTCTCTTCTCTATTTTGAGAACATCCTTCAAAAATGCTCCACAAACCTCTTTGCTTTTAGTTAGTCAATATAAGAAATAAAGTAGAAACTCTTTTCCAGCAGAGTGCAGAGAGACATTTTATCTCCTTTTCTCATATAAAAAAACAGCAACTTTTCTTTCTTTGATGTATGCTATTTTTAAAAATATCTCCATCTGTATTCCCTTCTACAATATAACTAATTGAATTTTTGTTTTCTTATAAACCGTAAATGCAGCTGTAATGTCCTGGTTACTAAAAGTGACTGAAGTAATGTAATTCTTCTTAGAACTCATTTGATTACAGACTTGTTCACTGTAATCAAGCAACAGCAAATACTTTTCTTGACAAAAAGAGGAAATAATTTATAAAAACCAATTTCAAAAGTTTTTTTGGTTCAGGAATAGTCTTTGCTAGGCATACTCCTAACAGTCATTTTGCTGCTAAAAAAGAAAGAAAAAAAGGAAGTTACACTTTAGTCATACAGGGAGTATTTATGAGGATATATCAACTTTCTTTCGCTTCCTTGTAATATACAATCAATATTCAGTAATATCTATGGGCCTTGGATTTTATGCATATGCACATGTGTGTATGCATACATACACATATATGTACGCCTATACATACTAGATATAATAATCTGTAGCTATGTTTATCGGCCATCTTTTTCTGCTTAACAAACAACCACAAAACCTAATTGATTTAAACATGTTTTTCAGCTCATGATTCTGTATATCATCAATTTTTGGTTGGGCTCAGCAGGAAGGTTCTCATGATTTAACCTGGATCTACTCTTGCGTCTGCATTCAGCTACTGATGAAGTAGGCAGATCTGCTTTTAAGGGATTGATTATTGGCTGGAACAATACGTGCAAGTGGGCTATGAGTCTCTTAATATCCAGTAGGCTGGTTCAGGCTTGTTAAAGTTGTCGTGACAAACTTCAAGATGGAGAGAAAGCAAGCCTCGATGCTTAATTATCATTCAGGCCTCTGCAAGTGACATATTTGCTACTGTGCCATTGGTCAAAGAAAGTTGTATTTAATATGGCCAAGCACAAAATCCATGTAGGATGATAATTTACAAAAGGATAGGCATGCAGTGAGACATGAACAAATTAGCAGGAATTATTGCACTAGTCTACCACAACATGGCAGTCTGAAGGCAAGCTTGTCTATCTCTCTTCTTCTGTCTGTTTCTATCTAACTCTCTATCTATAAGTCAAGTGACTAAACAAATAAAATCAGCTCCTAAATTTAGCAGTACAACCTCTGACCCATGATTGGCCATTTCACGGAAGCGTGATTTGAAAGAGAAGTACACAGAACAGCATTATATCATAGGATCTGTTTAGCTAGCACTTTTTATATTGTGAACACTTTCTTTCTAATTATTACTTTATCTACTTCTGTTTATTCTGGAAATGTCTGTATTATTTTGCTAATTGCAGTGGGAGAGAAACCCTTGAGGTGACTCCCAATATTTCCCACTTTCTGGCATTCATGCCTTTTATAATGTCCTCATCTGTGACGCATGGATTATGGCAAATTGGATGTCATTCTCATGATTACATTACATTTTATAAGACTCTGTCTTGCTAGCAGTCTTCCTCTCATTCTTCTGCTGGCCTTAAATAAGTTAGTTGCCATGTTGTGAACTGCCTGTGAAAAGGGCCACATGACAAGGAACTGCTAGGAGCTGACAGTGTACAGCAAGAATCCAGGGCCCTGAGTCATAGCTTGTAAGAGGATTCTTCTTCAATTAAATCTCTAGACGAAAAAGTAGCTTTGGTCAGCATCTTGAACACAGCCTTGTGAGACCCTATGCAGAGGATCCAGATAAGCTGTAGGGACACAGAAGCTCTGAAATCATAAAAGTATGTTGTTTTAAGCTTCAAATTTTTGATAATTTGTTATGCAGCAATAGAAAACTAGTACACTGGCAAATATGTACTTCAGTTAATAGTCACATGAAAAAAAAGTTTAAATTTGTCCCTAGTTGTTTTTGTTTAGGGCTATTTTTTATACAAAACCTATATTAAAAAAGTAATGGCTTTATGCATTTTAAGCAAATGGAAATGTATAGATTTCTTGCATTACACATTTTTCACACTCTCCACATATTTTCATATATTATACTTCAGATCAAGGCAGAATTAGCTTTGGGAATAGAAGACTTAATGAAACGATTTAAAAATTGTATTTCCTCACTGTGTTCAGCATTTTGCCATGACATGGCATATGTGTTTACAACCTTATTTCTTCCAAAACAGTAGGGAATAATCATTTTCATTGTATAAAGCCCTGTGAATTTACAGTGGCTACTCTCTCCAAATTATTATATATTTAACTGAAAAAATTTTGAATGTATGCAAAGTTCTTCACATTTTATGTTAAGGGTATGTGTTCATTTCTAGTATTCAAGGATTAGTTGGGTGAAATAAAAGACTAGTATCAGTTTTTGCTATTTGTGGGCCATAGGAAAAAATTAACACTAAAAGTTCATATATTATATATTGATTGTTTATAGAATATTTATTTATTTTAGCTTATCAAAATGTATTGGTTATAAGTTACTTGTATCTACAGGCACACAATTATTTTAAGAGAAAGCTGTTCTTAACATATTTTATTTATTTTCATCTTCTATTTATATGCCCATTTTAACGTGTGAAATGAGAGTCAGCTGGTGAAGACCATTTTGATGTGATTTTGACATAAAAGCATTCTTTGCCCTAAAATAAATGCTATGATGGTAATGTTAATGAGTTTGGAGTCCGATAGAATTGCAAGGAAAATATTAGAAAGAAAAAAGCAACAGTATTATTACTATTAATTTTGCAATTACCTTCCAGTTATTTCACCATTAAAACATTTTTTTACTTTCTTTTAAAAATTAGCATGTCTATTTGAAATGGAAATTTCAAAATCAAGTCCTATAATGCTATTGTGTTATAATAGTAGAGGTAAGCAGAGCTTTAAAAGATGCATCTGTATTAAAAGAAAAAATATTTCTGTTGTTCTTCAAAGTTACTCTTAGAAGAAAGCAAGCATTGAGAGTAAGGAACAAATGCCAATGATGACAACCCAAACACTATGTGAGTGACATGCAAACTTTTATTTCTGGATGACAGTCACTCAGTATTACAGGTAGCTGAAGCATTGGATACTTCCTTAGAATCATTTAAAGATACTATTTAAAGGTTATGTTGCAGAGGTAGAGAAAAACAGGGAGAATGGGAGAAAGCACATTAGACTGAAACTGTGTGTTTTCTCAGAGGCCATCATGGTGTTAGTTAGAAGCTAAGCCACCTACAAAATAAGACCAAAGATGAATGACATCACAGTGTTGTGGCAGGAAGGAGTCTTCATGGGTGTGAGCAAGAATCAAGTAGTGTCAGTTTTCATTTTTCCAAGGCCTATAGAGCTAATTAGAGAGAGAAATCCATGATTATATTACATGTACCATTCCACATTTTCATGCATTTTTCTGGATCATTTACCTGAGGAGAGATTCCAGCAAAAACCAATGTATCTTGTTTCATTTAGGATGCCAAGATGGTGTGACATTTTTGCAGTTGAGATAGTATTGGTAGACTAACAAATTCAATACTTGATAAATATCATTTTCTCAGCCAAACAGATTTAATGCTTGAATATCGCAAAGTCCATTTCCAATAAAAAAGAGACAAAAAAGTACAACCATAGTGGATAGTGAGTATTCAAGTTTTAAGAAATGACAGTCACTTAAGCCAATTAGAATTTCACAATATTCAATTAAAAAAAGGACTGTCAAATAGATATACATTTCAGCAGAACAAACAATAGCATATTTTAAAATAGAAGGTTTACATTCAAAACATTAAGTATCAATGATACTGTAATAATGTTATTCAAAACAATCTTTTTCAGATGACTGGAATTCGACACATATATAAATTAAATATATTTAGATCTCATAGGATATATGGAAGAAAATAGAATTTGGAAATAATCTAATATAGTTTTCTTATTGTCTCAATGAATAAACTGAAGCCAAAATTTGATAGGCATGTTTTATAAATCCTCATTCGAATTATTCAGAAAAAAATAATGAGTAAGAGTGTAATGGATGAAGATTTATACAATTAGAATCATTTTTTCTCAGAGTTATTAGTCAAGAAATTATGGCTATCATTGCATAATGAGTTAACTATTATTAAATAATATTAAATAATTAAATTATTAATTTTGGCAGAGTCAGAACAAAGATTCTAGACATCTGACCTTAACACTTTGCTCTTTATATATTATGCTGCAGCATTATTTAATGTTTCTTTCAACATGAGAAAATTGAATATGTTATAGCTCTCCACTTGATACTTGTATGTCAAGATAAACATAACATTTTGTGAGTATATTGAAGATAACCTATTTATCACTATATATCTGTATATGTTTACTATAAAAACACGTGTGTGTACAAACATTGTAAAAACTATGGATCGCTTTATTATAACAACTATTCTTTAAATAAGGTTGCTAGTTTTGATATTTAAACAAATATTTATTCAGTAGGTGAATGTCACTGTGTGACTTTATTTTTCTATTCATTTCACAAATCGCCTTATGATATTTTTATATTAGGAAGATAATATTTGAATGTGATGAATGTTAGTGCAACTAGGTGGATTAATAACTCATTATGCAATGATAGACAATTTCTTGACTAATATTCTTACTGAGGAAGAATGATTCTAATTGTATAAATCTTCATCCATTATACTGTTACTCATTTTTTTCTGGTTAATTTGAATGAGGATTTATAAAACATGCTTATCAAATTTTGTTACGATATATTTCAAGATGATAGTCCTTTTTAAATATCAGAAACAGAATCCAGAAATACCATAGAGAAAGAATAAAATAGATTTGATAAGATAAATTTTAACATACGTAAATGTAAGACTTTCTGCCTAGAAAAAATCAAACTGAATAAATACCAGTACCAGAATTTATACAGGAATTCTCATATTTTAGTCCATCATTAATTATATCAATATGGGGCATGTAAGTGACTTATTATAATGTCAGGGCAATTTCCAGGTTTTTGCTAAGTAATTAATTCACAGATCAGTGGAAGGAAGTTGCAGAACACTAACTGATATGTACCAATAAAAATAGTTTTTCAACATTGGCGTTGAAATTCAATTTAATATTACATAATAAAATATTATTCACAATTTCCATCAGCTTTTTGCTGATCAATATCTTTATACCATCTTATATGTAAATTTTCAAGCAATGGATTTTGTCCTCTCCTATCCACCATCTTTAAGAGATGTAGAGAAAACTAGTTAGATCACAAAAACTTTCTCCAGCTTCCCCCAAATCCCTTATCAGTTGTTTGCCTTCTTGAGAGAGTAAACAGAGATGACCTTCAATTACAAATTTCCTTTCACATTGGGGAAGTGGGTATCCTCTGTCATTTACAGAGATTTTATAAAGTAGCAAACATGCAAAGCCATTAAACAATTTATAAAGACAAAGAGTCTCTCACATTTTTGTTCCATTACTATATAAAAAGTGGAGAGCCCAAGGCTTATTTTGCTGTATTCTCCCTGTAATGAAAATTGAGATAACTTATACTCATCCTGGTTCTTTTTTAATGAACTCACTGTATTATAGTTAGCTCCTAGCACCAAATTAAAAAAAAAAACTCAATAAATAAAAGAACACATAGAAGTGATTATGATGAGATAGAGCATGTGTCAAAATAATGTGACCTTGAAAAAAACATATAGGAAAGTTTTATCTAAGTGTGTTATGGTAGCTGCCTTCAAATGTGTTTTTGTACAACTTTAAAAGTGGAATTAGTAAAATTAGGATATATAGTTATAAAGTTAGGTGGAATAAAACAGAGCTCCCTAAAATGGAAGGTTGTGTAACAGTGTATGTTGTAGACGACAGGTGTTGTCAGGATTTGAAAAATTCTGCATAAAAAAGGGTTTATGCAGACACTTGATAGTCATTTGTAAGATGCTGATTCTTTAGGAATTAATGTGCCTTAGCTTTAAGCCTACAGTTTCTATAATTCTGCAAGTGGCTTCCTTATTACTACTTTTCACTCAGCATCATAGGATGCTGAATGGGATGGATAGATATTTATTTAATGCAAAATTATGATTCTTACATCTATTAAGAGATAAATATAGCCATCTGTGAAAGCAGAAATGATTATAACATGAAAATTGTAAATGAAAAATCTTACGCTGTTCTGTTCCAGTTACAAATGAGCCCCTCTTATATGTTTCTTATTAGCACGTGTATGTATTGATATTAGTGTGTGCATACATGGAGCAGGGAAGGGGTGCGCAAAATATTGCCTTATGAGTCATAAATCCACCACTCTCTGGAATCCATTCTATACGTGAAGATTTTTTTCTTTATGATATTCTGCCTTTTCATTTAAACTCAACCCATTTGTTCATTCTATACTTTAGAAATTCCCTCTTTGAAATGTTCAATAATTTCTTGTCCTACCTATTCTTACACTGTCCATATATTTGTAGGCTTTTATCGTCTTACCTTTTAGTTATCTTTTTGCAGTTATAGAGACTTCTTTTATTAAAATCTTTTTTTCACAAGTCAAAACCTATATTCTCCTAATCATTTCTGTTATACTTCTCTAAACTTCTTTTACAACTTTCTTATGCACAGTGTTTTAGTTCTGAGATGTTTAAAACCAAGCCTTTGGTAATAGTATAAAAGAGTGTGTCACAAATGTGGTTTTGAGGCTCTCTACATTGAAAAATGAAGAGTTCCAATTTTTCTCTGCTATACTGCTATATGGAGCATGAAAGACCTCAGTTTCTTAAAAAACCCTTGTTTAGAGGGAGAATTTACAATAAGATATATATCGATATATCTATAGATTATATCGATATATATAATATTACTGTAGAAAGTCATTTTGCGATAGATAGATAGATAGATAGATAGATAGATAAATAGATAGGTAGATAGATAGAGTAAAATGACTTTCTGGCACTCAGCTGGTTATTTTGAAAAGGTATCTGGGTTTTCATTAGGCTCATCTGCATGATTACTTGCGAAATTCTGCAGTAAATTCCTATAATTTTATATTACCTTAGCATCTATTTTCAATACTTTATTTTTAATTGGAACATAATTTTACATATTTATGGAGTACATCGTGGTGTTTTGGTACATATATAGTGATCAGATCAGGATAATCAGCGTATCTATTATCTCAAACATTTATAATTCATGTTGGGGACATTCAATATACTTCTTCTGGATATTTGAAACTATGTATTATTGGTAACTGTAGTCATCTTACAGTGTTATAGAACACTAGAATTTATTCTTCCTGTCTAGTTGTAATTTTGTATCCTGTAGCAAATCTCTCCCTTTCTTCTTCTTCCTACCCTTTTTAGCCTCTGGTAGCCTCTGCTCTAGTTTTTATTTCCATGAGATAAGCTTATTTTTAATCTGGCTTCAAAATTCAGTGAGAACATGTTGTGTTCAACTTTCTGTTCCTAGCTTATTTTACTTAGCATAATGTTAACCAGTTCCATCTATCTAGGAATGATAAGATTTCATCCTTTTCGTAGCTGAATAGTAGTTCATTGTGTGTGCGTGTCTGTGTCTGTGTGTGTGTGTGTGTGTGTGTATGTATGCCAGATTTTCTCTATTCATTTATCTGTTATTGGACACTTAGGTTGATTTATATCTTAGCTATTGTTAATAATTCTGCAATAAACATGGGGGTGCAGATGTCTCTTCAATATACTGATTTCTTTTCATTTGGATAAATGCCCAGGAGTAACACTGCTGGGTCATATGTTAGTTCTATTTGTAGTTTTCTGAGGAAACTCATACTCATAGTGGCTGTACTAGTTTACATTTCCACCCGCAGTGTGAAAGAGTTACTTTTTCTCTGCATCCTCAGCAGCATTTGTTGTTTTTTTTTTTGTCTTATCTATACCAGTCATCTTAATTGGCATGAGAAGATATGTCATTGTGGTCTTGATTTGCATTCCATGATAATTAGTGAGGTTGAGCATTTTAAAATTCATTTATTGGTCATTTGTATGTCCTCCTTTGAGAAATGTCTGTTCAGATCATTTGCCCATTTTTTAAATTCGATTTTTTTTTTTTTTTTTTTTTGCTGTTGAGATGTTTGGGTTTTTATATATTCTGGATGCTAATCCCCTATAGCATGAACAGTTTGTAAATATTTTCTGCCATTCTGGTGGTTGCTTTTCACTCTGTTGTTTCTTTTGCTGTGCAAAAGCTTTTTAGTTTGATACAATCCCAATTGTTTATTTTTGCTTTTGTTGACTATGCTTTTGTGGTCTTATTTATAAAATCTTTGCCTAAATAAGTGTCCTGAAGCATTTTCCCTATGTTTTCTTTTAGTTGTTTTATAGTTTCAGGTCTTACATTAGGTCATTAATTCATTTTGAGTTTTTTTTTTTTCTTTTCTATGAGGTGAGAGATGAGTATTTAGTTTTATTCTTCTGTGTATGGGTATTCAGTTTTCCCAGCAAAATTTATTGAAGAGACTGTCATTCCCCTGATGAATGCTCTTAGCACCTTTGTCAAAAATGCATTGCCTGTAGAGGCATGAATTAATTTCTGGGTTCTTTATTCTGTTCCATTGGTCTATGTGTCTATTTTCATGCCAGTACCATGCTGTTTTGGTTACTATCGCTTTGTAATATCTTTTGAAATGTGGTAGTGTGATGCCTCCAGCTTTGTTTTTTTTTTTTTTTAAATTAGGATTGCTTTCCCCATATGGGTTTTTTCATGGTTCCTACAAATTTTAGAATATTTCTTCAATTTCATTAAAGAATCTTATTGGCATGTTGATAGAAATTGCATTGAATCCATAGATTTCTTTGGGCAGTATGCTCATCTTCTTAATTCTTCTGATTCATGAGCATGGGGTGTCTTTCCATTTGTTTGTATCCCCTTCAATTGTTATTTTGCAGTTTTTCTTTTAGAGGTCTTTCATCTATTTGGTTAAATTTATTCCTATTTTTCATAGGTATTGTAAATGAAGTTGACTTTTTGGTTTCTTTATCCACCAATAAATTAAAAGAAAACTTACAGGAAATGGACACAGCCCTGGATAAATGCAACTTACTAAGATTCAACCAAGAAGTAAAAATCCTGAACACACCAATACAACTAATGGATTTAATCAGTAATAAAAAGTCTCTCACCAAGAAACAGCCCAGGACTAGTTTCACTGCTGAATTCTACTGAACTTTTAAAGAAGAATTAATATTACTTCTTCTAAAACTATTCCAAAACACTGAAGCAGAGAGAATTCTTTCTAACTCATTCTGTGAGGTCAACATAACCATGATTCCAAAACTAGATAAAAACACCACCAAAAAAGGAAAACTACAGGCCAATATCCCTAATAAACATACCTGCAAAAATTCTAAACAAAATATTACCAAACTGAATCCAACAGCATATCAAAAAGATAATACATCATGATCAAGTGGGATTTATCCCAGAGTTGTAAGGATGTTTCAACATATGCAAATAAGTAAATGTCATACATCACATCAACCAGATGAAGGACAAAAAGTATATGATCATTTCAACAGGTGTGGAAAAACAATTGATACAATTTAACAATGATATATGATAAAAGCATTAAATAAATTGGGTTTAGAAGGAAAGTAGCTCAGGGCTATGAATGTCACATATGACAAATCCACAGCTAACCTAGCAAACGGGCGAAAGCTGAAAGCTTTTCCTATAAGAACTGGAAGAAGATAAGAATCCCCACTCTCACCACTTCTATTCAACATAGTACTGGCAGTCCTACCCAGAGCAATTAGGCAAGAGAAAGAAATAAAGGGAATCTGTACTAGAAAGAAAGAAGTCAATTTATCTCTGTTTGCAGATGACATAAACTTATGTATACGAAAACCTAGAGACTCTACCAAAAACTCTTAGACCTGACAAGAAATTCAGCAAAGTGTAAGGATACAAAATCAAGATACGAAAATTGATATTATTTCTATACATGAACAACAAGCTAGCTGAAAAAGAATTATTTTTTTTTTCTGAATCTGGTTCCTACTGTTGCATTTCTTGTTAAAGTATTATTCATGCTTCCTTATTCTACTTAGATGATCATTGTTTACATTTATTCAATTTCTTATCATTTTCTTTCTATTATTTAGCACTGCTTATTTAAAATTATAAATTTGAGTCAATTATTTCACAAAATAATATTCAACTATATTTATTACAGTGCGGAACATGGAAAGGTTCAGAATTTTAAAAGGCATATGTCTTAAAGGAGCAAAATTTAATTATACTCTGAATATTAAGTACATTTGAGAGATGTATCTTCAAGTTTAAAGTACTTTTTTTTGGATTCTACATCTGGAAGAAATAAAATGCAGAGTTTTAAAAAAATTTCTTTTAAACTAGCTTCTGAATATCATCTCTGATTTTTATAATTTTCATCAGGTCACATATGCTAGAGCCATTATTTCATTTAATTAGGGGCTTATTCTTCTCTGCCCCATGGGGCAATAATTTCTACACTTTGATTCTAGATCTCAGACAGACAGCAGTGTTTTTGCTTGAGACTTGATCTGTTCTAACATTGACAGTTTTCACTTTTTTGACATTGTCATCTTCTGATTTCTCAGTCAAAGGAAAAAGTTCCCAAACCTTGAATTCGTTGGAGAACTGAGAAGTTAGTTCTTCTTTAAGTAATACCTTAGAAAAATAATAATTTGAATTTGTATAGCTGTCCCTTAGGATTATGACTTGTCAATCATTTTTTGCTATGCAACTCTAAAGCACATAATTTCTGCAGTGATAGGATTAATTTGCAATATCCTGAAAAATGAAGGTGGTCAGCATGTGCATAAATCAGCTTGTTAGTATTTCGAATGATCAAATTTATTTTACACAGTGATGTTAATCATTAGCTGAAAAAGAGCTTTTACACTTTTTTCTAACATAGAGGGAATGAGACCACCAGTTTAAATAATTTGAGGCCTTCAAGACCAATGACACACAGTTGTTATTTATGCAATTCAAGTTACCTGGGTGAAGATACAAGGTGTATTGAAAAGGTAGACCCAGATTCATTTTTGAAATTATAGTCTATACCTTGTAACTCACAATACTTTACAGATCATGTATTAAATACACACACACACAAACACACATACATGCACAAGGTTAAACAAAATTCAAAGCAGGCAGTGCATCAGGTAATTAGACTAATATGTTGTTTGGAATTAAAGTCAAATTCTTTTAATTGGCACATCTCAGTGGGAATAGAAATACAAACTTGTAATTAAGTGATTGGCCTGATTATCAAAGCCTCATTGGCATGGATTGTGCACAGAAAGTCACTTTTTTTTTTTTTTGGCTTGAGTTTCTCAAACAACTATAGCATGCTATGAGAGATGCATAGAATAGCATAGATAGCCATAATAGGAATTTGATATTGACTAAAATGAATAAATGTATGTAGGGTGAATAATCTAGGCCATTCAAAGCTATTTGACAACCGTATGTAAGTAAGAAATAGTGTTTTTAGAAAAAAAGTCTGTTATTTCAGTAAAATAATCTATTTCCTACTTATAATCAGTTAAATATACTAAACTAAAGCCTCTGCCAATTAAGCAGGCTTGCGTAATGTTTGTCATTATTAGACACACAACAGTTTCAGCTCAGATTTATACTCTGGAGTCCAGCCACATTACTCTGGGGTGTGTGAATGGAAGTCAGTAAACAAGAATGAGAATTTTTCTTCTTTTTAATCAAATGTAAAAGCCTACATGTGTGGGGGGAGTGTTCAAAATTTAAAGGGCTGTAAACAATCGACAAATCACTATAGATATTTTTAAGGAATGATTTATGTAGTTATTTAACAACATGTAATTGCCATTTTCTTTCCCTCACCTCTTTCTCTGTGTCCAGATAGTGGAAATTGGGACCTTAACAATAAACAACCTGTGGCATAACAACCACAAACAATTCAATGAAGGTCATTCAAGCACTCTTAATTAGGAATTTGTAGTAAAACAGAAAGAGTCAGAGCAGAAGCTTAAAATGAATTGTTAATAACAGTGGATTCTCATAAAATCTTAAAGAATATGCTGCAATATTTAAGATAATAAACTATGTCAAATACTTTAGGAAACTTATTTGCATTTAATTCCATTGCTATTTAGGAATTATTTTTAACTGTTCCTAATATGTTGTTTGGATATCCTATTTTATGTATATATAAAACATATATATATATAGCTGAGCCTGAGTGTTACGTGAGTGCACACACTTGTGTGTATATTAACTCTAACTGCATTTCCTACCAATAAGAAAAGCTCTATGACCTATAAAGAAATTAGATTAAATGAAAACATGAAGGACAAAATTAAAATATGTGAGTTACAAGTTATTTTCCTTGTCAAATATACTGAATGGTAGTGTTATCATTTTCAAGAAACCACTAAGGTCTTAGCTTTAAAAAAATAGAAAAGAAAGGGAAATAAAGTCTTACATATTATATTTTTACTGCATGGACAGGTGTCCTGGGTGAGCTAGATGCTAGCTCACCCACAGTCATTCACATTAGCTTTCCTTGCAGTCAAAGACGATTTATACTGTGAAGATTGTTGTTATTTTATAATGAAAATTCAGCCCAATAATGCTTTGTGTAATATGCTCTATTACATGAACACAATGTTAATAGACATGCTAGTAAAATATAGAGATGAACTTGGACTGTAGTTTGGGTTAAAAGGTCACCTCAGCAAAAGATAATCATTTTCCATTAAGGTTGAAATCACTGTGCACTTCACTGAACTATATGGAAGGACACAGTGTCTTATTAGAAGATTAGTTTATATTATGGGCTGACAGGAATGGCTTGTAAAGTGTGATTCATGCTCTGAAATAGCACATTAAAGATCATTTTTCCTCTGTCTTGTCTATAATAATGAAAATAACTAAGAAACTACATCCTAGACTTTACAAGTCTATAAACATATAAGGGAATCAGGTCTCCCTATGCCACCACTGTCACTCCCCATTCATATGTGCTGTGGTTGTTACTATCCAGGTCCACACTTGCATAGAAGTGGAAATAGAATCTGTTGTTCAGTTTGCAGGAATTCTTTCTCATTTCCAGAATGAACAAGATATGGAACACCAAATGATAAGAAGAGAAACTCAATTAAATATGCTCTGTGAATTTATTCTATAATTTATCTATTGATATATTCATAGTAAGAATAATTTTGCTCAATTCATGTAGTTACTCGTGGCCAAATAATTCAAAGATATTAAAATATTTAGAGAACTCTTGAAATAGTTTAAAATAATAGAAACAACCCATGATCCTTGGTATCAGGAAAGGTATAGTACAGAAGGATATCTAGTGGTGTATTATTTATTATTATAATTTTCATACTTACCATTTTATAGATTATATAAAATTCTGGAGGAGAAAATTTGCAGCAATACTCTTCAATATAAAAAAATTCAGTGTTGTAAGAAAGATATAATTATGAATTATCAGCTTTATATTTATAAAACTACATCGTTACTATGGAATTACAGTTATTAGTCAATGAGTGGAAATTTAGTAACCTTTTTAAAGTATATTGTTATCTAACAGGATACATCTTAACTGATAGAGGTAATAATTGTTTGCTAGATTATTTGCTATTATTTGTTACTTAGACAAAATCTTCAATTGATGGTTTCCTATCGCATAAAATACAATATCCCTTTACACTTCATTAATTGTATTTTTTAAAAAAACTTATTTTTCAAACCCCAGTTTAGATGCCATTTTATTAATAAACATTTCACTGACCCATTCTCAGAAACAATTACTCTGTTTCTTGTGCGTTTCCCACTATAATTCAATTATCTATTTACATATAGCCTCTCTAGCTCTTGAATTTATGAAAATTATTCATCCAGCACAATGATACTACAATAATGTGTGTGTATGTGTATTTAATACACAAAGATTCTATTGGTTATATGGAACAAGAATTTTTAAAAGAAAACTATAATACAGCCAAGTCCCAGAGAAGAGGGTACATTGGGAAAAATTAATCACCAGCATAATAGATAAAAGTTGAGGTAAATTGCTGCATTTTTAGCTTTTTATAAGGAGCTGCAGATATTGACATGTACCTTACTGGATCTATTCAAATTTGACTTTTTGCTTGAAAAGTTATAAGAAATACAAATTGCTTAAAAAATTAGAATAGATTAAATGATTTGTAATTGTCTATTGAATAACCATACACTGATTGATACAAAAAGAAACTTCAACTAAGAAACTCTGCCAGATGTGTGATCTTTTGCCATCTGGAAAATGTATAATTCAATTGTCAATATATTGAACTCAGTTAAACACATATCAAAAGCCTGGATTAATTATCGTTTCTTGATTTCATTCCAAAGAAATAAAACAATGAGTCTGTATATTCTTCTAGAAAAATAGAGTTGGTAAGGAGTCCAGCTCCTAGTTAAAACCTGTGTGTGATTTTTCAGGCCTGACCATAGGTGATTTCAAAAGCTTTACCTGGCAGGTCACACAGGGAAGCTATCCTCCCTACACAGAGCGGGTGCACAGCTGGTTCCTGGCAGCCTCTGAGAAGAGTTGCCCTCAAGATCCCAGCCCTCCCTTGCCCCTTCTGTTCTTCCCATATTTACATTCTTTGCCTGGTAAGAACTTGCACTCCTAGGTCTCTTTTTCTGAGGCCTTGGGTAGGGGTCTTCAGATGCCTTTGCCTAGGCCTCATCATGGAGGGAGAAGGGGGAAACATCAAGACACTTTTCTCTACTCTGACTTAATATCATTCCTAACCCATCACCCTTCAACCTCGCCCCCTTTCCCACATCCTGCCTCCCAGATTCCATAATTACTGTCACAACCTTTTGTTTTGGGCTTCCTCAAAAATGAGGTGTCCCCCAAGTCTGTGCTGTTTCATGAGGGAAAATGAAACAGAGTGAGTCAGTGTTTTCTCTGGTTTTAGACTCTTGCTTATACCATAGCAGGAGGTGACTAAAGGCTGAACTCTTCTATTTCTGTCTTGCTGCTTTAAATGGCTACTCTGACAGCTGATGCCTGCCCAGCTGAGTTATCCAGGTGGGATAACTCTTAAAACAAACAAAAATCCCCAAGATGTAACAATATGCAGAAATTAATTAACATTTTGAAATGTCATGAAAAGATAGTGGTAACTGGCAGGGATATTTAAGTCAGAGGTTGATATATCATCCCCTCTTTATATGTAGGCCAAGGGCCATGTAGTCAATATTCTCCAAGAGTAATGGCATTTTTTGTCCTTTCTTTAACCTTTAGCTATATTGAAATGAATTCTTTAGAATGCAGGATGTTCCCTCTTGACTTGATGAGGTATGCCTACCTTGCACTTGATGAAAAGGAAAACTACAAGGAAGCTAACATGGTAACAGGGCCTAGGATATGGGTACTCCCATCCATATTTGCAAAGCTTCTTAATTAGGCATTTACTTAAAGGTAAGTTAACTGATTGTTAAAAAGTTTCACACTATATTTTGCAAGTAACTCAAAGTAACTTTAAAAAGTCTTGAGGTTCTAAAATTGTGAATAATTATATGGCAATATTCCAATATATATTCATACATATTTTATGTATATAATAATATAATAGTATAATTATATATTATATAATATTCCTATATATTAAGCATATTCCAATATGCTTAATGTATATTTTTTGAAACATATATTTTATTCTTTTTATTTCAGTCTACATTTTTGTAGGATTGTGAGTTGTGGAAGTTTGTAGTCAAATTTTGGTCGATTAGAGGCAAGTCACAAAATCACAAAGACATACCAGAGAAAATGGGGCAATAATTATTGTTTGTAGGGGAATTTGTTTTTCTATTTAAAGGCTCGGCTATAGCTTTTTTACTGATTTTACTCATACATTAAGTGACATGAAATATATATAATATATAATAATATAATAATATATAAGTATATATTTATAACAATAGATAATATAATAGTAAATATAATAAAAATAGTATATTAAAATATATCAATATATATAAAAGTTCTGTTGCATCTCCATTATCTTCCTAAAGGATGAAGTGAACTTCCTAGCATGGCATTTGTAGCCTTTGAGCAGCTCCAAACTTCTTTTCCATTCTCTTCTGCAAAACTGCCATAGATCAGTATTTGCTAAAAGAATAAAGCGGTTACAAAATGAGGTTAAGTACTTTATTGTTACTAAGTCTTATTTTCATATCTCATTCATTCTTGTAATAATCAATATCTGCTAATAATTTCTCCAACCTAGCTAAATACTATGTTGTAAATTACTAGAATGTCATTTTGATTTATGTAGTAATTCATTCAATTATTAATTCAGCAAGCATTTCTTAAACATGATTATTTACTAGGGACTCCGCCAGACATTGGAGATGTAAGGTAAACTAGGAAACTGATGTGATCCTTGTCTTTATGGGCAGGAGCATGTGTATTTGACCCTGTATTTTCCCTACTTCTACCTACTACAATTCCCTGCTCAAATCTTTTATCTTCTATGAAACCATAACACTTTGCCAAATTCAGTGTAGTTCAGTTCTCTGTGTCTCATAGACTTGCTTCTGTCCTCTATTAAAACAAATCAAAACTATATTTGTATCTGGTGTGGACATATACAATTGATATTTGTTTTTAAATGTTAGTAGTCATAAAGCAATATAATGAGTATGGATATCAAATTAGTATCTGTAATTTTTTTCTAATTTGATGCACAAAACACAATATAAAATAGGTTATATTTCAGTATTCATCTTGACACTTATATTTGATATTTAAGAACCTCTAATTATAAAAAGTTGTCTTTTTCCTATTTATTTAGACCCTAGATCTAGTGCTCAAAATAGATACATTTGCTTAGCCCTCTAGTTTTCTTTTTTCTCCCTTTCTCTTTTCCTTTTCTTTTTTTTTCCGAGATAGAGTCTTGCTCTGTCACCTAGGCTGGAGTGCAGTGGTGTGATCTCGGCTCACTGTAACCTCTGCATCCTAGGCCGAAGTGATTCTCTTGACTCAGCCTTCCGAGTAGCTGGGATTATGCCCAGCTAATTTTTGTATTTTTAGTAGAGACTGGGTTTCACCATGTTGGACAGGCTGGTCTTGAACTCCTGACCTCAAGTGATCTGCCCACCTTGGCCTTCCAAAGTGCTGGAATTACAGGCATTAGCCACCGCACCTAGCCTCACTTTCTTTTTTCTGTTTAAGTGTCCAGCCAATGAGTATCAGACAGCTATCTGCACACCTTTAATTTTCTCAGTCATGTCTGAATGTAATGGATACTATGAAGGTAACTGAGTAGGACTGACATTTTGCCTTTCTCCCTGAGAATTTTGAAGGACAAATGTCAGCAGTCATTGCCTAGTTTTACTAGGGGTAATCAGGACCAAATAAATTATGAAATCTGTGGTACATACTTAGGTATTACTTCATATGACTAGCACAGATTCAGGAAACTGCATATTTATATTTAAAAGTTTTATTGTACATATAAGAATGCACAAAATTTTTATGAGCAAAGGATAAACACGATTATATTACACATGTTCTACAGGGATCAGTCTCTAGTTTTTATCCTTTATTGTTTTGTTCTTCTCCTTCCAACCAATATCTTCCAGTCCCCTTCAGTTAGCCAGTTAAATCAAGTTGCCAACTTAGAAAACATCCTTTCTTATTCTTCTTTAGAGCCACCAAATACACACCCTCAGAATCTTGCTTTTCTCACTTAATAATACTTTGTGTAATATTTTCAAGTCAGCTGGGATATTTCTCACAAATTTTTGTTAATGGTTGGTGACATTTTATGGCAAGGATATGATGTAACATTGTTAAACAATTACTGTACTAACAGGCATTCCATATTTCTTTTGCTGTTTGTTTTTCATCACTGGAAGCAATACTATAATAAGCAACTTTTTAATGTACAACCTTACCTACTCGTAGCTTTAGTTTAGCAGATAGGTTTACTGCATTGAGAAATACATATATGCCTATATAGACACATATACACACAGTAATATATGTGCATTTGTGTGTACATATATATATTGTCCCATATTGCTTTCATAAAAGGTCAAAACAGTTCACATTTCCATCAGCAGTGCATGTGAACGATTTTCCAAAAACATTTCTTTAAGGAATATGTATACCAAGTTACCACATAGACAAAATTTGAAAATTTCTTTATAACAGCATTATTTTAAATGTAGTGATTATCTTCAATGTTGCAGATGCTTAGGTGTAACACTTAACAAGACCATCATGATCCTTGCATTTATAGAGCTTACAGGTAAATGGCGGAGAGCAACAATTAACGGTATGATACACTAATGATAAGGAAAGTACAGTATCATTAGAAAAAAATGCAGGAGTGATGTCTACCATGGACTTCAGAATCAAGGAACATATGAAAGTGACATGTATCTCAAGGTCTGAAAGATGAGTAATAATTACAGAGGCAAGGTATGGGGACAAGTATCCCAAGGAGAGAAATAGGGACAGTCTTAGTTAATTTATGTGTTGCTATAAACTAATAACTCAGGCTGGGTAATTTATAAAGAAAAGAGGTTTATTTTACTTACAGTTTTGCAGGCTGTACAAGAAGCCTGACACCAACATCTGCTTCTGGCAGGGGCCTCAGGAAGGTTACAGTCATGGTGGATGGTGAACGGGAGCCCACTATATAGTGGTGGCAGGAAGCAAGCTAGAAAGGTCCAGGTACCAGACTCTTTTCAATAACCAGTTCTCCTGGGAACTAAAAGTGAAAACTTACTCACTCCACTGGGAATGTCATTAAGCTATTCATGAGAGATCCATCTCCATGATACAAACACTCCCACCAAGCCCTGCACCCAACATTGGGGATCAGATTTCAACATGAGACTGGGCTGGGTCAAACAAACATATCCAAACCATAACAGTAACCTAGAGAACCTAAAAAAGCAAAACAGAGCAACTTCAGGTATCACAAAAAATCTCAGTGCAGAATCTTAGAATTAGAAAGTGGAAAGTGGAAACAAATGAGACTGGATAGCAAGAAAAGCATGAGATAATGAAGAACATTGCAGTATTAGACATGCTAGGAACATCCTGTGACAGCAAAAGGCTAATAATAGTTTAATATATGTATTAATATAATTGAATATTGTATTTTTAAGCAGTCACCCTATTAGACCCTGATCTTTGTACTGGACATTTGGAATTCATCTGATATTTCATACTCAATATTTAAATTTTATGTTTTTCCTGGGTTCCTATTTGGGTGTAAGGGATACTATTCTGTTTAGATCCAAGCTATTTAAAATTTTGGTAATACGTCTTTCCTAGTTTTGATTGATCTTTGTAAAATGTTCGTAATATCATTAAATATTTTATGTAATTCCATGTTATTTTATTTATTATTTGTATCACTATGTCATTGGAAAAAAATTGCACTAGTGTTAGAGGTCATAAAGATACCGATTAATTCAAACTCATGGAGTTTCTTCTACAAAGCTGTCTCCTTTCCATCAAAGGACCAAGAAGAAATTCAGTGGGAAGACATATATTTAGGACCGTCTACTGTGATGCAAGTTAAATGTTAGCATAATAGTGCTTTTTGAAAAGTATTTTTAAAATGTTGTTAATCATTATTATTATAATGCTTGTTATATCAGACTATCTTTAAAATATATTTGACAAAATTAATTGAAATGCCATTGAAGCATGTTTTTAAGATACTTAACCTTTTCTTCAGACATAAACTAATTCCTTCTTTTTATTGAGAAAGCCAAGTCTATGTTGGCTGTCTCACTAGCAGCAGATCTCGGGGAAATAGAATAGATATATCACTGCTTTAAAAGCGATAGATAATTTAATACCACAGTACAATTAGAATCTAAAGCCCCAAAATATTATGTGCATGCAAAATAGGAGAAATTTCTATAATTTTTATTTTTTTTTTACACAAATAATGGCACATTCTCTATGTTTTTTGTATGTTTTTCACTTTATAACATACCTTAGAAATCCTTTCATAATAATACATAAAGAGCTACCTTTTCCCCACTTTTAACAGATACATTATTTTTCATCATGCAAGAGTCTCACAATTTAATTTTTTACCTCTCATTGATAGATTCAGTTTCTTTTAAATTCTCTGCTAATATAGACAGTGCCTTGATGAGAAACCTTTTACATTTTGCACACATTTTGCACGTATGTAAGCATATGTGTAGGCTGATTTTCTAAACTACAATTGCTGGTATTTATAAATACTGTCTAATTACTCTCCATTGATAGTCTACTTTTAGATTTTCATCATTTTGCTATGTGAGAAATGATACCTCAGGGCAAAATTAATTCGCATTTCACTTATAATGACTGATCTCCTGCCCTGTGCATTTTCTATGACTTTTCTTATACACTGGCTGTCAGTCTTCTTCTTACCATTTTTCAGGAACTATTAATTTATTATAGACTTTAGCCCTTTGCTTTTAGAATTATTTTTCCCTCCTTTTGTTATTAGTTTCTAAATCTTGTATATGATGGCGTGTGGTCAGGCAGAAATTCTATTTATTTTTAATTTTGATGAAGCCATTGTTAGATGAACACAATTATTTGATGTCTTATTTTGGTACAAGTCACAATTCTGCTGTTAAAATTTTCAGAGTTAAGTGAAATGAAGGATGAACCCAACAAAATGATATAACAATGTGATATATGATAAGGTAGAGGGAAGTAAAAAGTGTCATACAAGTGTAGCTCTGCCCCAGCTATGAAATCTGATATAATCAAGAATATTCTACCCAACATACTTATAAAATAATATTATTGTACACTTTACACTAAAGTTTTACCTAGCTAATAAAAATATTCTCAGGTTGATTTTTTCTTCCTTATATAATTGCAGTCTCCTCAAGAATAAGCACTCACTGTTTTACTTTAATGCCCTCAGAGAGTGAATGTTATATTTAACTTTAAACAAATGTATTGACTGAATTTATGTAATCTTTGAAAATCTGTTTCCATTCTAAGACTTGGGATTTTCTGTTTGATACCTACCAAATAAATAAGTTAGAAGGAACTTAGATCCCTTGAATCAGATATCTATGTAGTACAAGAATTTATGGTAGCATTAGTCCAATTGTTATGACAAAGAAATGTGTGCCAAAGGGAAGATGATAGCCATGTAAAGTCTATCTGTTGATTCAGCACAAGCTTCTGAATTTGCCCAATAGTATCATGCATTAGTGAGTATTCTCCAGAGAAACACAATCAATAGAATATATGTAGATCTACTAGAAGAGATTTATGATGGAAATTGGCTCATGAAATTATGGCAATTGAGATGCCCCAGGATCTTCTGTCTGTAAGCTGGAGAACCAGAGAAACTGGTTATGTAATTCAGTCACAGTCTGAAGGGCTGAGAACCAGAGGAGTCAATTGTTAAACTCCCAGACTAAGGCTGAATGCATGATAACTTGGGGTACTGGTAGTGTTAAGTCCTGGAATCCAACAATCTTAGAATCAGGAGGTCTGATGTCCAAGGACAGGAGAAGATGGATGTAGTAGCTCAAGAAGAGAAAGAGTGAATTTGCTTTGCCTCAATCTTTTTGTTCTATTTAAGTGGGCCCTCAGTTGATTGGATAATACCCATCTACATTGGGGAAGGTGATCTTTACTCAGTCTAGTGATTCAAAGATTAATCTCTTCCGAAAACACCTCAAAGACACACTCAGAAATAATGTTTTAGAGATATCTGGGTATCTGTTAACCCAGCGAATGTGACACATACAATTAATCATCACAAATGGCAACAGTGCCATCTGTATTTTTGGCATATATATAGCATTGAATTCTTCAACCACCAACATATCCTACGTACACTTCTGAATTTGTCCATTCAAGCAGATGCTGCCTCTGTTTCAGACTGAGATATATCAGTCTGTAGAGTAAATTGCTGCATTAAGGATAACCATTGCAAAGAAAAATAGTGACAAATTTAAAGAGATTACCATTCAGTAAGAATATACCATGTCCCACATTCTTTATTCTATTTCTACTTTTACAATGATCTTAAAAGTTCGTCAAATAAAACTGAGTCATAAATAGTAGATACCAGGCTTAATTTAACTTAGTCTGTAATAGTCTGTAATTCATGTCTATGTCATTCTGATTTTAAAACCATTTTTTTCATCACACCATGAATTCACCAGGATTTTTTCACTGAGTTAGGATTTAACAGTGTTCATTCAAGTTTTCTAGATTGAATTTCAAAATGATGTGATTGGACCTAATTCTACATTTTTAAACAATAGTAACAGAAGACATTATTAATTATATTTTTTGCTTCTATTTGTGTAATTAAAAAATACATAATTTCCTCAATGTATGCATTCCTCTAAAAATGTCCTTGAAGTTTTGAATCAAGCAGGATTTTACATAAAATAGAACCCATTCAGATGGTTTAAATAAAGGTAATTTAAAGATGGGGCTTCGTAAAGATGTAGCAGTATTAAAAAAAGAAGGGGACATTACACCACTTTTTGAGAATCAGAGTGAAAATGAGGAAATGGTGAGAGCTGGAGCCAAGGGTGAGAGGCTACTAGGAAGTAAACTCACGGCACAGTGTACTCCAGCCAAAGAAATAACTCAGAGAGGGGGCTGGGAATAAATGTTACCAAATCTCACCTTTCTTTCTTTTTTTGTTTTTTTTTTTTTTTTTTTGAGACGGAGTCTTGCTCTGTCGCCCAGGCTGGAGTGCAGTGGCGCAATCTCGGCTCACTGCAAGCTCCGCCTCCCGGGTTCACGCCATTCTCCTGCCTCAGCCTCCGGAGTAGCTGGGACTACAGGCACCCGCCACCATGCCCAGCTAATTTTTTGTATTTTTAGTAGAGACGGGGTTTCACAGTCTTAGCCAGGATGGTCTCGATCTCCCGACCTCGTGATCCGCCCGCCTCAGCCTCCCAAAGTGCTAGGATTACAGGCGTGAGCCACCGTGCCCGGCCCCTCACCTTTCTTATTTCACTGACTCTCAGTAGCTAACCCTAACTATGAACTAGCTGGTCAGGGAGCTCATTTGAAGCAGTCTGTTGGTTTCGGCCTCCTAATGTACAGAGCAGGACAAAGATGGGTGGAGACCAGACAGGAGAGTATGTGCAGAAAGAGGAGGAATCAAATAAAAAAAAATCATTTCAAGCTTTAACACTGATGACAAAGATATGTCTAAAAATACTCCTTGTCTGCATTGGTTAGTAAAAAACTTACAAATAAAAATTCTTTACCTAACTGTTATAATTGAAATTATCTCAGCTATTCTCTAATATACATTCTTCTGCGTTTCTTAATTTTGCTTTTTTCTTCTAAGTAACAATTTTATGATGCATTGAATTTAGAAAATTTTGTGACACTGAAAATGCAAGATATAAAGAAAAACTAATAATATAAAATTAAAAAGATAATAAATGATATACATAATATAAAACTAATAGTATAAATTGCACAACAAAACAAATATTAAATATTTTTCACAGATAATACAAAATACAAAAATAATTAATATTAAAATAACATATTTTTTGTGTATTAGAAAATTATAAAAGTAAATGTATGATCCTCACAACTGGTAAAATAGTAATCATTGTCTTTCTTTTTCTACTTCACAAACTGAATATTTTTAGCAAATGTTGCCGAAATAAAACCACTAGATGACAACACATTAACTTGAACATACTTAATTACCTCTAAGAGATGAAAAAGGCAACCATAGACTGCTAAAGATGAAGGCACAAATCCAGTTGTTTTTACTGATGAGGAAATTGAGGTCCAAACATTTTATATAACTTGTCCAAGTGTCAGATTAAGATTAGTACCTAGATCTTTTGGTTATTCTGTTCTTTGCCTTAAGCCCAGGAGACTTCTCATATGCAAAGTGCATTTTCAAATTCTGGCTTTACATAAAGAACTTTAACAAGGACCCACAGCGTCAGGGCACATCTTAGATTTGTGTACTGTCTGTAGTGTATTATGACAGAGACTTACAACACTTGTGGAAAGGTTTCAAAACACAAGACTACAAGAGCCCTTCTTAAGCCACAGTGAAGTGTTTGGTCTTATCTTAAAGGCAATGAGTAGTCTTTGATGGGTTCCAAATAGTGTAATAATATGGCCATTTCTGCATTTTAGAATGCACATTTTAATGCTTCTGTATGAAGAAATATTGTGAAGGGATAAGGCTGGAGGGGGGGATTCAGATGAAAGAAAATAAATGCTTAATGGGATAAAAGAACAAGTCATATTTGAGAATAATGCACAGATTTGACATGACTTGTTAATTGATTGGGTGGGAGAACTAAAAGAAAAGGGATAAAGTATAACTCCATATTTATGGATTAAAAAACTAGGTGGATAGTGGTTGTCATTGACTGAAATTGGAAATGAACTAGTATATGTAAGTGTGAGCAGAAGACAAATAATTCCATTCTAGATATGTCAAAGTGTAGTGGCTGCAGGTTATCTACGTCGGCATTAGGTTTGGGATAAAAATGTAGAATTTTCAGTCATTTGCATATACCTCTGAAGCCTTTAAACCAATAAATGATTTTAGAAAACTCCTGAAAAACCTGAAATGGTAAACAATAGGTAATGTATGTGTATATGCACCTTTCTAGAAGAAAGTTGGTAATTTTCATTAGATTATAAAGATTCTCTTCTGCATATGGCTAGCCAGTTATCCAAGCACCAGTCACCTGTACAAACAAACCCCCATAACACAAGATAACCTATATAACAAACCTGCCCATATAACCCTGAACTTAAAATAAAACTTAAAAAAATAGCTAGTAGTAGCAATGAGAAAAGGAAAATGTCCATAGTCTTGGAAGATTTTAAAATAATTATAAGAAAAAAAGATTCTCTAGCACACTAGTGCTTTCTGAAGTCTTGCCAAAGAATGAAATCATTATAATCTAGGGAAAGTTAACACATGAAAAAGGAGTGACTATATTACATTTCTTGGACTAAGTTTTTTTCTTCATATTGAATGGTATATTCTAAAGCCACTGAATTGCTGAGTAATAACAATTTTCCTCAGCAGGAACATTAATATGCTTTTGATTCTATCCAGATTTAGATATTTTTAAAATCTGTGGTCCACAAAATGCCAGAGACAATGTTATAAAGTGTTTTCTACTTCATATAGTTCAGAACGCTTCTCAACCAAGACCCGGGAAAAAAGTAACTCCCTCATGACATAAATATAATGTTTTTAGAGTATGTTTTAAAAATATTATAATTGAACTTTTCCAAAAGTAGCTCACTGATATGTCAATGTACTACTTGTACGGGTGTGAGTACAACAGAGAGATGTCTTGTGGAAGAAAAGGCCTAAATTATGTACATAGGAATCCCATATTTATTTAGACTTCTGTCAATTACTCTTATCAGGGAAATGCATCATCATCCTATTTCCCATGATAGTAAATTAGAAAAAATAGAAAGAGAACGTTTAAATTTAGGTATATACTGTTGCTCACCTGCAACATTGAAGTCAATTCCAATTCTCCACTCCCCCAAGGTAGTGGAAAACATACTCCAGTTTTCAGTTTCACAAACTAATTTTTGAAATGTTCTTTATATAAGATGTCTTTGATGCTTTTTCAAATGACACGTAGGCTAAAATATTTCAATTCAATATTGATATTTTAAACCTTGAAAATAGTTTGCATAGCTCCTATAGTTCCCATCACAGGAAGGTATTTTCTGGATTGTTTGTGTATTTAGTAAGTGAAAAAGAAGTATGATGTTAAAAAATTGTATATTAAATAAAATATTTCAATACAAATATAAATTTATTGATAAAGATGTCATCTCTGACATACTAGAAATAAAATAATTTTAAGCATAAGAATGATGGCTGGAAGGATAGCATTTTACTTCACTCTATTACTTAGTCTTTGTTAACTTGTTAATAAAATACCAATGCAGGCACAAATAAATGATGAAAATAACTAATATTAAGGTTTACACTCAAACAATTGTCAGAATTAAGGAAGAATTTCCCTTGACTACAAGAGATAAAGAACTATAATAACTGGCTGTTGTTAGCATATTTTCTGCTGTTTGAGAGTAAACTGCTTTTTCTGATGATAAAGGAGTATCTCCTTCCTTCCCAATTATCTATACTCTTATTTAAAGAGTAACCATCCAAAAAATTGAAGTGCTGACCCTGTACAGTGGGAGCTTATTCTAGTACTGCCTTCACTATTTTTCTTTCTGTATATATAAAGTAGAAATAAAATGTATATTGAGATTATCCTGTGTTCTAGACAGTGTGTTCCTCACTAGCAATGGTGAACACAACATAGGTTCTGGTTTCATAGACATTATAGCTTAAAGCTTGATACAGACAAGTAAACAAGTAATTATAATGTTATTTTGAATGTTATGGTATCAGTAAGTTGGTAAGTGTTGTGGGAGTATTCATTCAGGAAGCATATAACCCACTCTTTGGTACGTCTCAGAAAAACAACTCTCTAAATCTCAACTTTATCTTATGTAATTGGGTAACCATTGAATGGTTTTAGGCAGAGCAGAAATATAATCAAACGTGTTCTTACAAAAGATCAGTAGTGTGTTACCAATTCATGCAATACCAGTACCTCTGTCTACAGTCATATTAAGAGTTCAATTCTCAATATTGCAACCTGACTAGCAACAGAAAAAGATAAGGCAGCAGTTCTTAGATTCCAGGTATGTGAGGTCAATGCCAGAAAGAATTTTGGTTCTAACTATTAAGAAAGTAACATTGCTACCCAGAATTTCAGTTAGGATTATATTTATTCTCATATCTAGGATAACCATATATTCTGGTTTGTCTAGGACAGCTGGTTGCTGTCAGTTGTCCTTTAGACCCCAAATCTTTGGTCATGTTTATAGAACTCTTAAATAATTATGGAGTAAAGTAAATACATGCTCCATTCTGAGTCAATTCCGAAATCAGAAATGAAATCAGACATTTTAACATGAGACAATTTACTACAAAACTGTTTTAACCATGGTATCACAAAGATAATAATTGCAGGTGACAACTGAAATCCTTAGGACTGGATAATCAAAGGGAACAGACTGAAATGATTGAAATTTATTAACTTGGAGAAGGCTCGCCATGAAGATGAATACCAGATTTCTGAGGAGTGGGTGCTGAGCAGTAGGTGCTAGTGTTTCTGAGGACCTGTGATGGAACTGATTCTGCAAGTGTTGGGAAAAATGCAAATTTGGTTCAATTGCTGAAGCTATTAGAGCAAAATTTTTCCCAAATATTAAAAAGCTGGGCCTGGGTGAAGCTGACAGGAGCAGAAAGTAGGCAGAAAGCTCAAGGGAAATTCTCTAGCCCTGCCGTCGTCCTCTAGCTCCACCTATTGGCAGAGCCTAACTGGCAGTGCGGATGGGCAAGTGAGAAATGTGGTTTGCACACAGAGCCCCAAAACTGCATGCTCATTTACTGCTCATTTATTGGCACACTGGAAAATGCTTATAAAGAAAAATGAAGACTATTTTTAATTTGATTTTTAAGTTTTGGCCTATGTAGGTAAAGATATCAGAATATCAGAAAAATTAACCTTGTTTTTCTTCAAAGTCTGTCTTAATGTACATTATTTTAAAAGGAATATACAGTATATTAAATATTAGATTGGATATTACTAGACAAGTAAATACCTTTTATATGATACCTGAAGGCATTTACTTTCACTAATATACTTAGTCTATTTCTTCATATGTGAAATAAGTTGGCTTAAGTGTAATAGATAGATCCACGTAAACATTCTGTTATTTTGGTTATTCTGTTCTTTGCCTTAAGCCCAGGAGACTTCTCATATGCAAAGTACATATGATTAAAGTTTGCTGTGCTGTTTTTACTGCACACAGACACACATAGATATGCATTTAGGTATACCGTTAGTAAAGATGATTGAATTTCACCTCATTTGCAAGCATGGCCATGTTTCTTACTTTGCATGTCCTTCAGGCCTCATCGGAGCACAAAGTTCCAAGTGACTTCAAAGGGTTTTCTGTACTCAGAGCAGCTCTATGGGACATGGAAGATGAGAAATGAACCGACACCAGAGGTGCAATGAAAGGTAAAACTCATAGCATCACCACAGCTCTTAGGTAAGTGGCAAGCTAAATTACTGCACTTGGATATATGAATCTCACGGGTTCATGATGGAAAAGATAACAAGCATTTAAGTCCAAAAATAAATCTGAGTTTGTTCACTGGATGCAGGAAAAGTTTTCCTAAACAAATAATGTGGGTAACATTTCATTATTAGCATGGAAATATGTCCACTTTCATGTTTAGAGAAGGAAATAATAAATAAATGAATGATCAAACATAAAAGCAAAATACAGCATTCACAGTAGGCATCCAATGTAACATGCTATTTAGATAAAAACAGTCCCTTCAAAGCCCAATATGTTTTTAAAAGCCTGACATTTACAGTGTTATGATTTCTAGGGAAATTGAGAAATTAAATATATATCCAGCAACATACAGAAGAAACTCTGTGTATCCATTTGTACCAGCCTCTCTTCTCTCTGAAAGATTGGCCTTCGGAAAGTGAAGGAAGATTGGATTCAGACACTATGTCCTCTTACACAAATTGTTGCAATAACTTGTCATAAACAGGAAAATATAAAATTAAATGCAATGTTTATATACATATAAATGTTAAAAAGAGCACAATATTACAAAATGAAGTGGTTTATATTTTAGGTAGATTGTGTACTTGATAAAATATTATAAAATTTGCATTTTTGACAACTTAATTCTTTGAATAATTGTGATTTGATATTAATCAATCTGAAATTTTTTCTCCAGGATTTAAGATGTTTATTCTCTCTTAATTTAAGTATCAATTTAAGTATTTGCACTTGTGGACTTTCTCTTTATTTCTTTTTATTTTCATGAAGATTCCCACCTTACAAATATCACTTTCAGGGTTCTTAGGGATCATATTATTATTATTTTACAATTTATTGAAAATGGCATGAGGTTAGATATCATCAGATTCTTTTGGAAAGTTATTATAAACAAGAACATATTTCCCTTTTTAGCTGAATGACAGGATATCTGTTTAAAATGAATACTTAAAAGCAACTTGAATTTCATTCTTCATGCTCATCATTTACAGTTTTCTATAGCAATGTTTTTTCTGGAATGTGCCTTAGAATGCAGACAATAAAGGCTGAATGAGAGATATGTTAGGCTAGGCTCAACAAAACACATTGCAATTATTGTTTCTTCAATTATGTCTAAAATGATTGCTTATAAAACAAAATTACATGATAATATTATCTTAAAACCAGCAATATTCAATAAATGTCTTCTCACTGTCTTTCTAATGTGTTAGCACTCATTCTATATAGTTTGTGTTAATATATCTTATACTTTACCTCTATCCCTGTTATTAGGCTTCACTTTAACTAGATTTTTAGGATATTATCTTTACCTGGGAATGAAATTATGTGATTGGAGGAAGAGATTCCCTATAATTGGCAATAGGTTTCCTCCTCTAAAATGTTAGGTCTTTTCTTTTTTTTTCCTTCTTTATTCTGGGATGTAGATGTGACCTCTTGGTACTGATTGAAATTTACAGTGTTGTATACCACTGTCAACTTTCCCAATGTCTGACAGCTTAACAGGGCCCCAATTGCAGCCACTGCTGCCCACCTTGTTCTTCAGCTTCACTTCTTGAAACAACTTTCTCCACAGTTTCATGAGAGCATCTGCTTTTCACTGCATGGTATTTGACTCCAAGATTCACACCTGTAGTTCTGATATCTTTTATTTATGCTCTATTATTTCTGCTTGAATAACCTACTTTTACTAGAAATTTAGCCTATGAAACTTTGAAGATACAGGGCTAAAATCCACCCATGTGGCCCAAGTACCACATGTCTTGATAAGAGAAAGATTGTTTTAGATTCAAAACACTAAGATTGTTTTCAGTCTAGTCTTTATGAATTTGTTTTTCATATTAAAAATTAAAAAGTCAAACGAATAAATAAATGAGGAAAGGATAAAAAAAGAAAAGAAAACACAAGGAAGGAAGAGAGGAAGGGAGGGAGGGAAGGAGAGAGGAAGGGAACAAGGGAGGGAGGGAGGGAGGGAGGAAGGAAGTACTAACTGAGGAGCCCACTGTGAAGACAAAGCATCAGCATTGTCATTGCCAGCAACCTTGGCAGCAGCAGAAGTCAGGGATATTCCAATAGGCATCCATTTTTCAGGCATTGTTACCAGTCTTGGCACAGTCATTGACAACATTAGAGGTGTCATCAATACTTTCAAAACCTCTTTGTAGGAACAGCCCCTTCAGCAGACACTGATGGATATTTCAATGATTCCCTTCAGAGGACTTGGTAATTTAAAAAATTCAAAGTAACTAAAGAAAACGATAGATGTCACATGAATTATTCCTAAAAGTAGATTTTGGATCACATATAAAACATCCTCTAGGAACTTGCAAAACTGAAGGAAATTGATAAGCATGGTTGGAGATTCTGTAAAATGTGTAGGAATGGTGTAAAAATAATGCTATATTGTAACATTTATTGTGGCTCCTTATTTACTTCTTATCTAGTGCATCTTACGATATGCAAGCCACATGAAATTCTGACACTTAAATAGTCTGATGTTCTTTATTTTCTTGCTGTGATGGTAAATGGATACTCAGCAGGATTTGGGATTTAATTTCTCCGGAAAGATGCGAACAAGTGTTTCAAGTTGTTAAATTATTCATCCAAATTCCGCACAGTAGGTAATCTTTGCTTCATGCTGTAATGTTTAATATTAGCTATTTCTTCATAGTCTTAATGTAAAATTGCTTTCATTAACACAGATATTCCTTCATAATTTCCCCAAATCTATATGGCACTGTCATCCTTTTAGTATTCCAGGTTACAAATTATGAAGTCATTTTATTTATTTTTATTTATTTATTTATTTATTGAGACAAAGTCTCGCCCTGTAGCCCAGGCTGGAGTGCAGTGGTGCTGTCCTGGCTCACTGCAACCTCTGCCTGCTGGGTTCAACCGATTCGCCTGCCTCAGCTTCCCAAGTAGCTGGGATTACAGGCCCCCGCCACCATGCCCAGCTAATTTTTGTATTCTTAGTAGAGATGGGATTTCACTACGTTGGCCATGCTGGTCTTGAACTCCTGACCTTGGAATCTGCCTGCCTCAGCCTCCCAAAGTGCTGGTATTACAGGTGTGAGCCACCATACCCAGCCTTAAAGTGATTTTTGACTACATATTATTGTCACTCTACATCTCACATGCATGAAAGTCAGTAATTAAAACATCTCAAATCACTAACATACAATTTTCCATCTAACTCTCACAAGTAGAACATGAATTGAGATGATTAATTATTTCCATTTCTGGATCATAATAATAGCTTCTTAAGAGTCTCTCTAACTCAATTTTTCCCCTTTTTAATTATCTGTCTATATTACTGCTAGATTGATCTTCTCAAAACAAATTTTGTCTTGACATGTAATAGGAGAAAAATAATTTCTCTGTTCAAAAGCTTATAATATCTTTATCTTGCCTATCATATTAAATTTAAATTCATGTCTGATTTGTGTAATTTTAAAAATAATCTGGTTCTGGATTATTTTTCTCAATTTAGTCCATTATTTAATCAGGAAGTCTTTCAGTGATTTAGTAAGTATAAACTATTAATTTGGTAAGTTCTACCTTTCCAACGAGAATGTAAACTTATTGATGGCAAGGATGATGTCTAATTTTTTCACAGAACTTATAGTAATTTCAAAAATGTAGTTTTTAAAATGATTACAGATTTATAAATGAACTTTGAAAAAATAAAGTCATTTCAAATGTTGCTGAAATATTTATTTCAAATAAACTAAAGTAATGTGAAATAAAAAAGATGAAAGCAAAATATTTGTATGGTTCAAGAATTGTTATTATGTCATTCATATTTTAATGTTCTTTGTTCATAGATGAAAAATTAGCTCACCATGTTTCCTAAAAGACAAAATGCTTTTCTATCACAAGTTGTTTACAGGCTTGATTTCAAACCTCTGTCCATTGTCTTTATATGAAAACTGCTTTGAATATTTCAGAATAGTTGTGGAAATTCCAATGCACAGCTTACACCTTCTTTGATAATTGCCTACTGCATTGTCATGCGTGTCTGGAGTTGGTTCCTACTGGTTTGTGGTTTCGCTATTTCAAGAATAAAGCCGCAGACCTTCCCAGTGAGAGTTACAGCTCTTAAAGATGGCACAGACCCAAAAAGTGAGCGGTAGCAAGGTTTATTGTGAAGGGCAAAAGGACAAAGCTTCCACAGTGTGGAAGGGGACCTGAGTGGGTTTCCACTGCTGGCTGGGGTGGCCAGATTTTATTCCCTCATTGTCCCCTCCCATGTTCTGTTTCTGTCCTATCAGAGTGCCCATTTTTCAATCTTCCCCGTGATCGACTACTTTTAGAATCCTGCTGATTGGTGCATTTTACAGAGCACTGATTGGTGCATTTTACAATCCTCTTGTAAGACAGGGAAGTTCCCCAAGTCCCCACTCAACCCAGGAAGTCCAGCTGGCCTCACCTCTCAATTGCATATATCAAGCTCCCTTAAAAGGGGAATCCATTTAGAATTTAATTGAACTTAAATAGTGTTAGTATTGTTTTGTTTATTTATAACACATCTTCTTCAATCTACTTTTCAAAATACATTTTTTTATAATGAAAAAACCAACTTCTGCTTACCTAAAAATAACATTATGTTTCATTTCTCACTGTCACAGCTTTTGAGGTATGCTCTCAGATTTTCAGTTTATGTTTTGTATTGTGTAGGGAAATGCATTTATTCAGTCAAAAGACATTAAAAACTTTAAACTTAATCCTATTAATCACTCACTGCAAAGGCCCGTGGCTTCATTCATGAAGTCAGCTAGACCACGAACCCACCAGCAGTAACCAATTCTGGACACATCTTGGGGGCTCATCTGGGATATCGCTACGCAGTGAGTGCCATTGGACCCCTTTCACTTGCTATTCTGTCCTGTTTTTCCTAGTTAAGTCCTATTAACACTTAATCACCTCTATATAGGCCTTATATGTTATTAAATCCGTTGCTTTTAACCCATTGAGACTATTTGTTTCTTTTCTCCATTGTGCACTCAAGTAAATGCTATTTTGTTGACATTTTATACTTAACATGTTGGAGATCAGGTTTATTACTTTTACCCAGCAAATTTCTCATTTCTCCAACAACTGGAAGTTCTCAGTCATACTGAAGCAGCTTTGTTGTCTGGGGTAAATACCAGGGTTCTTGGTCTCATGGCCATGGAAATCAAAGTCATGGACACACACACGTAGAGTGAGATTGGAGCAAGAGCTTAATAGGCAAAAGGAAAGAACAGCTCTCTGTCACAGGGAGGGGTCCTGAGCGGGTTGCCAAGTTGTAGTAAAAAGTCAGGGATTTTATAAATGGGCTGGTGAGGAGGGGTGTCTTATCTTCCTAAGGCCTGAAGATTTAGTTGGAATCAGGTGTGCTATCTGCATAGAGCAGAGTTTTCTATCAGCTCTCACCCAATTCCTTGATTACATAGGTAGACTCTTAGTTTTCCCTGCTCTGTTTTGCTTATCTGGGAGGGAGAGTGTCTGTGTCTGTTCCAGACATCTTCTCATCTTCTTGCACAGCTGCAGGGATCCTACCCCCCACCCCCCCACCGGCTTTTAGCTTCCTTATCTTAGTGTGCTTAAAGGGAAAGGAATGTGGTTATTAAGGCCCCTTGTTTTTACTAGGGCCCATTTTATGAATGTGAAGTTTGGTGATTACTGAGGAGACTCCCCCACCTCTTTCTGTGCCCAAGTTGTTTATCTGTGTTTTTACAGCCTTTCAGGTTGTTCTTTGTTAGAAGAGAAATGATTTCTTTGAACTTCATGAGGCTAGAAAGGGAGCCATTTTCGAGCTGCTTTTTGTTAGGAGGAAAGTATTCTGCTGGGGACTCTCTTTACTCTGTCTACCCAAATAATTTATTTTTATCTCCTATAACAAACACCCCCGTCAGGAATGAAATTCCTAACTGCTGTTAGGGGGAATTGGGCGACGACTTACTCTGGCTACTTCCTGCTGGAGAGGGGCGTGGTACGGGAATAGCAGCTAGGGCTCCTCCTGGGTCAATTTAAGGGTACCCAGTAGAAGGTCAGTTTCATTTTCAGCTCCTTTTGCCACACCATTTAAAGCTTGATGGTTTCTAGGTGAGAAGAAGTCAACTTTACAAGGAGGTTTAGAATATAGGGTTAAAATATGAGTATTAAGACTACCATTATTAGTGGGGGCACTATAGGCCATTACCATGACAACAGAGTTTGTTTGATACCTGTAAGCCATTTAGATGGGTTGTGCTGTTTTAAGTGAGTGTATGGGGCTAGGCTTTTTTAAACTTTCTTGGTCTGACTTTCCCAAAAGGAGAAAACCTTGGGGTTATAGGCTACCTAGCAAGATTTATAGGATAATTGCCCAGCTAGAACATTGTTCGAGATTTTTACATTACCTATCGCTTTCTGTTTTATTTGAGCCACAGGTGGAGATGTGGTTGGATTACAAGAATTAGCATGGCTAGTTTAAAATGTAGACAAGAATTTAAAAATGACTAATGAGACTAGAATCCAATGACAGATGTATGATAAATTTTGAAACATAATTTCTCTCTCTCTAGTCCTCATTTTGTTAAAAAACAACTTATGATAGGACTTAGCTGTTTGCAAAGTAAACTTTAGTTGTATACGTGACCTGATTATTTGCATGAAGTGAAGCAAGAATAATCACCTCTATATAGGCCTTTTTGATTGGCTTTGATGTAACTCTCTGTTCCACAAGGAATTTCAGATAGGACTTTTTAAAACCAAGCCTAGCCGTGGGTTTGTATCTACAAATAACTGTGAGTTGGGTAAACTTTTTTCTTCTTGAGATTTTAGAAGCATGGAGTTCCTAGGTCTGTTAGAAAGTGACATGTTTTTGCTCACCACAGGTCAGTAATCTTGTACAGAGACTGTGTAGACAGGTAGGAGGCCAGTTTTCTTAAGGGGGCTTTATTGGCTTTGCAAGTCAAGCTTGCTTCCTTGAAGGGAAACACACCCTTCCACCCAAAGCCTCCGTAGAACAGTTTCTCCAGTTGTATCTTGTTGCAAAAGTAAATGGATACTTGTTGTACTGATGCAAACAACTATATTGTTGTAATTCAAGAATACTTACAATTAGTTTCCAAATTCTAGAGGAACTAGGCACAGAGAAACAAACACATTTTAAATCTTGTTCACAGGAGTATAACTTGTTTGGTTGTTAAAAGCCTTTAAGAAAGTTTCCTTGACTTTGAAAAACAAAATAAGAATCAGCAGTGTTCCAAGCATAAATTAAGCCTATTGCTTTAATTTTCTGTTAGTTCATTCCATTCTGTTAACTCTTGTTCTGCTTGATATTCCTAAACATTTTAGCTTTTTATGAGTCCTGTACATTTTTCTGTTATCAGAAACCTGCATTGAAGAGCACCTGTTAAAGTTCCACAGCTTGATTATAAACCATCTTTTGAAGACAATTAAAACAAGACAAATGTCTATAAATGACAAAATGTTCAGGGTGGTTACAGTCAAGAACATAATTGACGAATTTGCTTATTTCCATGGCTTACAATAACCCAACATAATAACCTTAATTGTGATTAATAGCACATATTCAGACACTAGAACCTTAGACAGCCCAGACCGTTTTGGAACATATGTTGATACTATTCTCTAGAATATAACCTGAAGAGTATTAAACATCATTTTGACAATTCCATGTGCCTAAACATGTTAAATTATCCTGTTTACCTCTTTTCCAGATGCTCCAGGGACACTCTGTAGCACCCAAAAGCTAGGGGTCAGGAAAGACAACCCTGAGACTAAAGTTTGATTTTGGGAAGCCTGTTAAATATGTTCAGAATTTAAAACACTTGATATTATGAAATAGAATTTTAGATTACCATAAGTTATTTGTTTTGCCAAAATGATGAGACAAAAATTTGAAAAAGCAAAAACCATTCATCAGCATTTTTAATTACATGAAAATCCCATTCAAGAGAGAAAGTTAAATTTTACCCATGCATTAGTTTGCTATTAAAATTAACTCTAATTTTTAATGAAACCTTGTAGACAGTCCTACATAATCTTAACCAGTTTGACCATGAAGTGAGATTTTCACCAACCTTTTATAACCCTCTACAAATTTTGCTAAAGAGTGGATTGGCATCTTAAGAAAACCTTGTTCTGCTTTTATTATAGTGTTTACAGAAAAAAAATATAATACCCTTTTGTATTTAGTTAGTATGTTCACACACAGGGTTTCCTTTGAAAGATTAATTTTTATAATCTTTTCACAATTTTCTTAAACTTTCTACTTTTAAAAGACAATCCTTTATTTCTAGATAAAATGTACATTTCCATGCTTTCTTATAATCTTTAAATAAAAACACATTTTACTGTTTTTTATACACCTTGTAGGTAGATTTCTTTTCAGTAATTTCAATTACATGTCATAATGGTAACTCTTAGAAATTTTCAACTTTAATGTGAAATCTGGTAGGTTGTTTTAATTATGTGCTAGATGCAGATAAAGTTTGACTCCTTTTAGCATAGTTACGGGCATGGTAACTTCCCTATGTTCCTAGGCCTTACCAATTGTGAGGCAGATTAGTTGACAGTTTTTAAAGGCCAAAGAAGAGTTTACAACCTTAAAACATTTAGCAAACCTAGTATCTGGCCTGCATAATTTAGACCACATTTTTACACCTTGAAGACATTTGTATTTTACCAATAATTTCTAGGACTTTTTATTTGTAAAGATTAAAGTCATGTGAACTGAAAAGTAACACAGCTTTTACTTTTCCCTTAAAAATATTTGATTTAAGTGCTTACTGTTCTTAGGCCAATTAATTAGAGCCCTTTTTAATAGATATTACACACATAACACATATATAACCACACAGACAAACAGAAGAAGATCCAGTAGTTACGAGATTTTTCATTGGCTAGTTTCCTAATTGGATTATTACACCTCCTAGTGAGACACTCTAAGAACAGGGCTAGGACCACAAATTCCAGGGCTTCATAAAAAGCATAGCCAGAAGACAAAGACAGATTTTGAGAGGTACTTACTCACCTCTAATTCCAGGGGTTCCATGAGTAAAACAGATTGTTCCCAAAATGGGATTTGTGGCCCCTTTTCTGTTTTTCCAAGGAGTCCCAGGCCACCAGGAGTCATTTTAGGGTCTTTCATGCATGCACGAAGAGTGGCAAGACACAGTGAAAAAAGTAATTCAGTGGACTGAGATAAAATCCTTTTCCAGGAAAACAATATCTATGAAGAGAAAAACATAAAGGCCTTTTAAATATACCCATAACTTGGATATCTACTTTCATTTAAGCTGAGCACCCTTTAAGACAATCATTTTTCATTAATTAAATCTTTACAGAGAATGCGAACAGTGGTTCTTATTATTTCTTTTACCAGTTTGCTCCACTGCCTGTTCACAGTTATGTTCAGGTTCTCCAGTTTTCTCTGGGAGAAAGTGGCTGGGCTCAGGCAAGGGCAGGTTTTCGAGTGGACTGCAAATCCCTTTAGCAGAAAAGTTTGATATTTGAGGAAGCGATTTTACGGTAGCCAGAGCCTTTCCTTAAAGGACAGCAGTCCTGCTATACTGTGTGGGGTGCACACAGTTGTTATTCCCCATGGTTAACTCAGTGGCCTCTGGTACCAGGAAGGCCACCACTGTAACTGCTTGGAGGCAGGCTGACCCTCCTTTAGACACCAGTTATGTTCCTTGCTCAAGCAACCTACTGGCTGTTGAGTTGGACCTCAAGCCTTAGCTTAAACTTCCAGGGCTATTTCCTTCCTTTCTGATACATAGAGAATGAAAGTTTTTCCTATGGGATGACTGAGGGCTGGTGTTTTAAGTAAGGTATACTTTAGCTGGTTAAAGGCTTTTTGAGCCTTAGGTTCCCCAAAAAGGGGGTGGGGGTGAGTTTTAACTGTTTTGAGTTTCCCTTATGAGGTGGTACAAAGGGTAAGCCATTTTCCTGTGCCCAGGTACTCACAGTCTGCAATATCCTGTAATATCCCCAGAATCCTCTTAGTCCCCTTTTAGCTTCCATATCTTAGTGTGCCTATAGGGAAAGAAATGTGCTTATTAAGTCCCAGTGTTTTTACTGGGGCCCATTTTATGAGTATGTAGTTTGGTGATTAACCAGGTGACTCCCCCACCTCCTTCTGTGCCCCAGTTGTTTATCTGTGTTTTTACAACCTGATCTTTCAGGTTGCTCTTTGTTAGAAGAGAAGTGATTTCTTTGAACTGCATGAGGTTAGCAAGAAAGCTACTTCAGAGCTGCTTTTAGTTTGAAGGAAAGTTTTCTGCCAGGGACTCCCTTTGCCCTGGCTACCCAAATAATTTCTATCTCCTATAACAATATATTCCCCTCTTTCTACTCCAGATAATTTGATAGATAATTGTCTTCTTTAAAGGTCATAAAATTGAGTGAGAAATATACCTAAAATTTACAGTAAGTAGACGTGAGAAAATTCCAGCTGTTCCTATTGAATTTTAGTTGTTATGTGGTCATTAAATGGACATAATAATATGTTCCCTTCTGTAGAAGTCTGGAAACCTGAGATCTCCAACTCTATCAATAGTTAGTTGAACTATTAACTAAAAGTTAATAGTTCAATCTCTTTTGTTCTCCATTCCCTCATTTGTATAATTCAGTTATTGACGTATCTCTTGGAAGTCCTTTTAACACTGACACTGGGCATAATTCAGTGGTTGGTGGGGATTCTGTAAGTGCATCTCTGTATCTGAACAATCATGGATATCGGTATTTGAAATTCTTCTAACAATACTACCTACAAATGCAAGTTTGCCTCAGGTAATTACTTGCCACCTTGCATATATATTTTATATGGATAAATCAAAAGTATTATGACTTTTAATCATAGTACACTGAGATATACATTTATTATATAAATATGGATTATTATAATTAGCATTTCTCCTTAAATTCATGTAATTTTTCTTGATTCCAATTTTTTTTTTTACTAGTGTGAAACAGGAGATTCATTTTATCCTCTGAAAATAGAAATCATTTAAAAATCAGGAAAGAAACTATGTTCCCTTGGCAAAATCCCCTGGGCTAAGATGCCAGACTCATTTTTCTTCATTGTTCAGTGTTAATTTGCTTCAGCTTTGTTTGCTGCCAGTGCAGTGCCATTTGAAATCCAGAAAACAAGAAAAGAACTTCCATCCTAGTAAATCAATATATTTGGCCCATGGGGAGTTCTTGACTGCTGAATGTTTGATAATCTATTTATTTACTTCTATTTATGATATTATCATTGGAAAAGTGGCATTTTTAATATAAAGTATATTGAACATATCTCTGTGCAATCTCCTATATAATGTTCAATGTCATACCTCCCTGATCAAGTCAGTTGGCTCAGAAATTTACAGTTATCATTTTTTAGTCTCATGAGGAATTTAAAAAATATGAAAAATAACAAATCTATGCTTAAAAGAAGAAATGATTCTATTTTCATAACTTCCTATTGAAATCAATGTGTCTAAATACATAATTATTTTGGCCTGGATTCTACAATAGATTTTTATGGAGTACATTCAAAAGGAGATACTATTAGTAAAATTATATTCTGCACATAACTATTTGGCACATGAAAAGAAAAAAAATATTATAGTGGTGTTACCCCTAATGATCTGTTTGGTTTAACTATCATATAAGAATAGTCATCTATTCTTGGCTCTTATTTCAGTTGCATGAAATTTCCTTTAGAATTGGGTATGTCTAAAAAAGGCTTTTGGAAGAATAAATATTTCTGAAGAAACGGTATATTTAAATACATTTTTAAAGAAGCAAGCTTACAAGAGTAAAAAATGATGGCAGCTTTAAAACTTACTGCCCTGCTGTCATTATCCTAATTGCCACTAAACTACTTTATCTCTTACTTGCCACAGAGCTGCTGAGGCTTAGGGTCTGGTAGCAAGGCCTCAGATTTAAGTGGAATCTCAAAGAGAGGGCTGGTGTATTAATTTTCCCCACTGGGCTTCATGTCACTTTGGAACAAGAGGGAAGTTTATGATCAAGATCTAAAGAAATCAGATGGACTCCAAAGAGAACCTGGCCTGTGGATATCCTGGATCCCATCCCTCATATTGGGAGAGACTGCATCTTTTTTTTTTGAGTGCTTCATGGAGGACTAGCTGGTCCTCTGCACCAGAGGAGGTGCGGGACAAAACACTGGCATGTATGTTGAGCTCTCTGTACCCTAAAAATAAGAGTAACATGAAACTGAAAACTTGACTGTTGTCTCTTCTTAGGCAAGGAATACATTGTTTTGCACCTCTCTCCACATCACTGCCATGTCACTCCAGTATTAGGAATGAGCTTTAATGAGAAAACAAGAGAAGGCAACCCATCAGACAGAAAAAGCAAAAGAAGGAGAACAGACACAAATAAGACTGCTGTTAGGAGAAGAATATTTTCAATAGAAGTAACAGTTTCAATTTAACTTCAAAAATTGTATTTTAAACAAAAGCAATAAACATTTTACATCTGTGGCTTGATGATCACATTTGAGAAGTTCACAACCAATATTTCTTCAGTTACCATTCTTCCCTGTTATTTCTCTTCTCTCTATTGCAAATTCACTTAGATGAATGACAGACCATTAGCTCTTTTGCTCTTTTCTTTATTTTCCTGGATATTTCTCTACTATCTTCTACCTTGCTTGTCTTCTGTTTGTTATGCTACTTTTAATTTACTCACTAAATGTTTAATTTCAGTTAGCTGTATTTCTCAGACTTAGCATTTCCAAGATTTTCTATTTTTAGGGATTCCAGTTTTCTGGTATGAATCTTCAGTTTTTCCATTTTCTCTGGAATATATTAATCACAGTAATTTTAAAATTTGTGTCTAGAATTCTTATACCTCCATCATCTCTGCCTTTGTTTCTTTTGTCTGATTTTTTTTCTTTTTAATTTCTGTCATTTCTATTCTACCTTCTGGTATTCCTGGAAATATATTTTACATTTTGAAGAAAGATAAACTTTTCCTGGTCTAAATAGGGATAGGATATTTCAGTCTTTGTGAAGGTTAGCCAATTTCCTATTGGCTTTTCGTTAGGCAGTCCTACGGTATGCCTCTTTTCCTAACACACTTGCTAAGAAACTCCTTTCTGCAATCAAAATGTTGGGTTGAAACAGGAGTCAGCACACTTTTCCTTTGAATAGCCAAATGATTAATATTTTGGGCTTTGTAGGTCAGACAGCACATACATAAATGGCTGTGTCTTTGTTCCAATAAAACTTTATTTACAAAAACAGGTGTTGGGATGAATTTAATTTGAGTATCCCAAATTGCTGATACCTAATTTAGATCCTGATTATGTGTTCCCTCAATTTCTTAGCCTTTGCCCTATGACTGTATGAAATCGCTAATGCCTCAAGGATAAAAACAGCACAGAAAGGCAAGCTCATTTTTCTGCAGTTCCCTTTTCCACAGGATCTTTCTCTTCTAGTATTAACATAATTTGTAGGCTTGCATTGAAATTATTTAGCCCTCCAACCCCATGAGACCACGACCACCATAAATTCTGAACCACAGTTTCTGCTTGTTTGCTAAGTTTTCTATTGTTATTAATCAACAAATATTTGGAAGGAAAAGTGGCAGAGAGTGTCTGGCTCATGTCAATACTTTTCTCTCCATGATCTTGGCCCTATAAAATTCAGGCTTTCTTAATTGCACTCTATCACATTTAATGAGCAGTCTTTGGCATTTCTTACAGTGGTTTTATTTCTTCTTGAAAGGATAAGTTGGTCTAATACAAGTAATCTGTCATAAATGGCAGCAGAAGTACCCAAAGGGAAAATTAAAATGCAATTTATAGCATCTTGAGTAAGTCAACAAAATATAGAAGTGAAAAACTATAATAACAATGAAATATATAAAAGCAAGCACTGCATAAGAAAATAGATCAAGTGTATCTAGTGTTATGCTATATTTTGAAAACTGCTTAATCTTAATGCAAAAGAAAATATGAATAATAAAATGACACACTATGCTTTTGATAGGAAGATTAATACAATAAAATTGTCAGTTCTTTCTGAATTATATTATAAATTTAATGTAATTTCCATTGGAATCACATGTGTTATTTCTTTGGTTAGGTAAAAAGATCTCAAATTCCATTTGAAAATTAAATGCCTGAGAATACCCAGGTCACTTATAACAAAGTAGAATAGTTACAGAATAATAGACTTACAGTAAAACAATGCAAAACCACCAGAATTTTAAATTGCCATTGCTGTAAGAATAAAATAATCCAAGAGTGAAACAAATGGATTCTAGTGCACACATAGTTAAAAATTTTATGTTTGACAGTGGTGTATTTTAATTTGTGGAAACATGACTGATTTAACAAATATGTTGACCAAAATAGCATTCCAAGTGGGAGAAAATACAGATGATTAAGCCATGCTACTTATACAAACACATTTTACATAAATGTAAATTAAGGGTAAAAACTAAGCATGTTAAAATAAGATATAAGAGATTAAACAAACATACTATTAGTTGGAAAAAGCTTATAACCATGTCAAGAAACCTAGAAACTATGAAAAACATAAAGGTAGACATATTTAGCTATATAAAGTTTTGTGTTGTATAGATGGCTTCATGCTATGTTGCCTTGGCTGCTCTCAAACTCCTGGGCTCAAGCAATCCTCCAGACTTATCTTCCCAAAGTGCTAGGTTTACAGCTGTGAGCCACCACAGCCTGGCCTAAAGTTTTAAACATATGCTGATTCACAAAATACGGTATAGACAAAGTTAATATACCTATTATTGATTAGAATTAATATTTGCAACTAAGTTAATAACTATAAGACTGCAAGGCCATGCATTCTGAAAACTTAAAGCAAAAAATAGTTTACTGTTACTACCTTTCAATAAATAATATGTTCAATATGTTTTTATCTCATTAGCAACAACTAATGTTGACAGAACAAAAAAAGACATTACAATATATTGCTAGTGGAAATATACATTTTACAGTACTTGGAAATCTCTTAGGTGAAATGCATTAAAATGTAAATGTGTATATTTAACGTGTCTTCTGTGAATATATCCTATGGAAATACAAGCCTCAATCATATAGCTACAAGGATGTTAATTGCAACTGGATTGTGGAAAACATAAAATAAGGCAAATATTAATCTACAAGAAAATGATTAAATAAAATATGGAATATTTAACTATGGAAAATATGAAGATATTGGAGAACCCTCACTCAGAAATTTTCTTCTTTTGATCTATTATGTAAAAATCATAAGATACTGAGCAGAGAGTATGTATAATATGATCACATTTTTATAAAGCAAATAAATATATTAAAAATATACTTACATCTCTAAATATACTATTTTATATAATTTTCTTAGTGTGGAAAAACAATGGGGGTGAATATATATTAGTTTTTTTGCATGCAGTTGGGACAAGGAGACATGGCCCAGAAAGGGGAAATGCTTAATTTACTTAGCCCTTACAGACAAAACTCAGCAATAAAGTCCAAGTTTTAAGAGATTTTAGAAAGTAAAATTCTAAATAGCTTGAAAGAAGATAGGTAAGAAATCTTCACACACTCGTAGGTACAAGTTTATCTGGACACACAAAAGAAGATCTTCAGTGGTAGCAGAATTAGTACCTTAACCACACTTCTTTTAAACACTTCTTTACAGCCTTGCTTTTTGAAGTGTGACTTTTGTACTAGCAGCATTGACACCACCTGGGAACGTGTTAGAGAGTCATATATCTGGCACATCCCAAAATTATTGTTCAGAATCTCCATTTTTACCAAGCTCCCCAAATAATTGGTATGTACATTAACGTGTGAGGAGCAATGCCTTAGTGGATGACAGAGGGACTAAAGTGAGAAGAATGTATTTTTCCCATTTAAGTATCTATAAGCATGCATAGAAATTGTGACAAGTTCTTATTTTTCAAAAGTTTTAGGCCGGGCGCGGTGGCTCACGCTTGTAATCCCAGCACTTTGGGAGGCCGAGGCGGGCGGATCACAAGTTCAGGAGATGGAGACCACGATGAAACCCCGTCTCTACCAAAAATACAAAAAATTAGCTGGGCGTGGTGGCGGGCGCCTGTAGTCCCAGCTACTTAAGAGGGGCTGAGGCAGGAGAATGGCGTGAACCTGGGCGGCAGAGCTTGCAGTGAGCCGAGATTGCGCCACTGCACTCCAGCCTAGGCGACAGAGTGAGACTCCGTCTCAAAAAAAAAAAAAAAAAAATTTTATAGTAGACAAAGTTCATTTTAATGAAGACAATACAATGAATAAAGCAAAAATAACTGACAGATTTTGGTGGGAAACTCAAATAATTCATTATTAGATTACTTATCATTGAAGCTATTGGAGTCTTAGTTATCTCAACTACAGATTGGAATCTTAATGAAGTAAACCTGTTTCATTAGACTGTCCTCATAACAAAAAGTGAATGCAAAATAATTGAAATATTGAAAAGCATTACTTAAATATAAATGAATTGTTTTCATTGGGGTTCTTATTAAACGCACAGAAATCTTTTCCTTTTTCTTTCAGTGTTTTTTCAAATTGAAATTTCAAAGAAGGTCATGGAAAAATTTTAGTCAATCAGGAAAACTAAAGGCATAAAATATTATGTACCTACTTATTGACACATATTTAACAGATTCTTAAAATTTTGCCTTCAATTCTGTTTTTCTGTTTGCCCTCAAATCTAGTTTTTATGATTGGCACTAACCTAAATCTCTGTTTTATAAACATTCTGTAATTTTTATAATCTAAAAAATGCGTGAATACTAAATGAAATATAACGTTATAAACTGAGTTATTTCAACAGAAATAATATATCTAAAAGATAAAATAATGTGATCTATGATCATAAGAATTTGTAAACTGCAGTTAGAAATTTAAATCTTTCTACCAGTTTTCATCAATAGATTCTACCTTCAAATCTAGAGAAATATTTAGAAGGTTGCTGAAGACTCAGGTATTTTATTTTTTTAATGAAAAAAAGAGCATTTTCTTTTTTGTTGGGAAGAGAAAATAAGTACATATGGTGTCTTATAGGAAATATGCAAAACACTCAAAAATATATTTTTTTCATTAAAACAAACTACTTCCAATATCATATTACTAAAAACATCTACTCACTAAAATACAAGCCCCATGAAAACAAGTGTTCTCAGTTTTGTATACTGCTAGAACCCTAATCTTAGAACATTGCCTGACATAAAGCATAGAAATTTATGCTTTGGCAATTCAATATTTTCCAAATATTGAATTTTTCAAATCATTTTAGCACAATGATTTTTCAACTCATATTTCAGAAAGTAGAGATTTACCTCTCCTTGTGTAAGTTCTCATATTTTTAAGCTACATGTAATTAAATCATATTAAAATTGAGACAGTGCAATATTTCCAAGCTATATCTTACAGGAACTAATATCCAGAATGTGCAAGGAACTTAATGAAGTAAGAAAACAAACAAAAAATGAATAACCCCATTAAAAAGTGGACTAAGGACGTAAATAGACACTTTTCAAAAGAAGACATAAAAATGGACAACAAGCATATGAAAAAAATGCTCATCGCTAATCATCTGATAAATGCAAATTAAAACCATAATGAGATATCATGTCATTCAGAATGGCTATTAAAAGGACAAAAATAACATGTTGGTTAACATGTGGAGTAAAGAGAATGCTTATACTATGTGGGAATGTAAATTTGTGCAACCTTTGTAGAAAATAGTATGGAGATTTCTCAAAGAACTAAAAGGAGAATATCATTTGACCCAGCAAATACTCAAATGAAAAGAAGTAATTGTATCAAAAGATACTTGAACTTGTATGTTTATCATAGCAATATTCACAATAGCAAAGATATGGAATCAATCTAAGTGTCCATCAATGGCAGATTGGATAAAGAAACTGTCATAAATATATATGTGTGTATATATGTACGTATGTATATACAGGAACACACACACACACACACACACACACACACACACACACACACACACACACAGGATGCTATTCAGCCATAAAAAGAAGGAAATCATGTCTTTTGCAGCAACATGAATGGAACTGGAGGCCATTATCTTAAGTGAAACAACTCAGAAACAGAAAGACAATACCATATTATCTCATTTATAAGTGGGAGATAAACAATGTAAACAGAGGCCTGGCGCCGTGGCTCACTCCTGTAATCCCAGCACTTTGGGAGGCCAAGGTGGTTGGATCACGAGGTCAAGAGATTAAGACCATTCTGGCCAACGTGGTGAAACTACGTCTCTACTAAAAATACAAAAAATTAGCCAGACGTGGTGGCGGGGGCCTGTAGTCCCAGCTACTTGAGAGGCTGAGACAGGAGAATCACTTGAACCCAGGAGGCAGAGGTGGCAGTGAGCCGAGATTGCGCCACTGCACTCCACCCTGGCGACAGAGTAAGACTCCATCTCTAAACAAATAAATAAATAAAGTGAGCATAGATTGTGGAATGAGAGGCAGCAGATGCTGGGAAGGGGGGAAAGGTTGAGGAACGGGAAGGGGGTGGATGATGGAGAATTTCTTAAAGAGTACAAAGTAAGTTATTTGGGTGATATAGACACTAAAAGCCCTGACTTCCCCACTATGCAATATATTCACATAATGTAGCAAAATTACACTTATACCCCTTAAATGAATACAAATAAAAATCAAAAATAAATGTAAAAATTTGAGAGTGCAGTGCTTAAAGAATATGCACAAATGATTTCTGTAAGTTAAGAATATTTTGTAAAGGCCAGGCGTGGTGGCTCACACCTGTAATTCCAGCACTTTGGGAGGCTGAAACGGGCAGATCACGAGGTCAGGAGTTTGAGACCAGCCTGGCCAATATGGTGAAACCCTGTCTCTATTAAAAATACAAAAATTAGCTGCGGGTGGTGGTGTGTGCCTGTAATCCCAGCTACACAGGAGGCTGAGGCAGGAGAATCACTTGAACCCGGGAGGCGGAGGTTACAGTGAGCCAAGAACGTGCCACTGCACTCCAGCCTGGGTGACAGAGCGAGACTCCATCTCAAAAAAAAAAAAAAAAAAAATTGTGAAGCAAATAATTCAATTTCCTTTTGCATTTTTACTGAACATTTGGATTTTATTTTAGTCTTTAAAATTTATCTTTTCAATTTTTTTTTCTCTCTGAAGACCAGTGTTTCTTCCATGGTTAACTGAGCAGAAATTTTAAAACTTTATCAGAAAGCAACTACTAAATGAGGCTTTTCAGGGAAACTGGGCTGTGTTTCTTCTTTGGGGTTCAGCCAGGATTAGTTAACACTAAGGAGATGAGACAATATTTCTGTTGTTCACACACCCCTTTTGTCACGAGCAGTAAAACTTCACATTGGCTACAATAGCAATTGGCCTGACATTTTCAGCCCCAATATTCTCAGCTGTGTGGTACAGCCCCCTGCAAAATGATGGTAAAGCAGTTATTGTTGTTTCTTGCCAGGATTAGAATTGTGAAGCGTAACGAGGAAGTATTTTTCCCCATTTATATGCATATTGATAATTAGGCTCAAGGAAATGAAGTGCAGAGAATGGGAATTGAGATTTTGTTTTTTAATGTGAACTTGTTTGATATCAGCTTCCACTGTTCTCTGACAGATGGATTCTTTTTGGCAGATGATTATGCCAACTGTTCCTTTCGTGCCTGTCTATATGAAATGTATTCTATAAACACATTGAAGCATCATGCTCCTCCGAGTCCTCAGTGCTTGGGAGTGTATTAGCACCACGATGATTTGGATGACAGGATTCAAAAGCATCTGAGAGTGGAAACTAGGGGAATACTAGTGTGATTGCTTTGGTTTTGTCAAGAGCCCTGGGAGATAATAATGTGTGGTTCCCTTGAAATTTGACATAGGACATTTTTATGTCAACGAAAAAGAAAAAAAAAAAAACCTCATAGATAACAGGAAATTTCAAACAAGTAAACTCTAAGTTTTAATAAGTTTTTTAACAGATACTGGAAAACTGAAGCATTTGGAAAATAGTACTTAGGAAGTTTTAAATTCGTGAGAAGCATGCAAGGAATAATTCTCTTTCAAGATCTAATTGTCAAGGTCAATTTTCCTCATGATTTAACAGTTTTATAATGATTGCTCTAATACGTTGATAACAAAGAGACTTTGCCTTTTATATTTCTACAATCAAGCGTATAACAGCTGACTCAGTTGTACTTTTACAATGCAAATTTTAATGGGAATTTTCTTGAGGAACTATCCCCCCCGGCACAAATAAATAAATAAATAAAATCTGTATTTTAGGAGAAAAAACTAGATTGCTTCAACTGAGCCACAGGTAATGTTAGTTAAGCACATTTAGCCATTCTCTTGGGCAGTATAAGAGTGCTACATTATACACTTCTTAGGAAAATATAATGCTACCTTACACATCTGTCCAGTCAGCCACTTACCTAAAATTCTGAAAGTTAGTCTCCCTGAGGGGATTCCTGGAGCCTTAAGACTTCCTTCTTATTCATTGATATTGTTGGGAACTTTGTAGAATACAAAGGGGAAGGAGATGACAATTAAAGACTTTCTGAAATCCATTCAATAAGGTTTTAGTAAAGGCACATAGGGTACTAGCAGAACTAAAAAGAAAGGAGTTTGTCTTCTAGATCCCACAGGCATGACATTTTCTCTCTAAAAGGTAGATTAAAAAAAGAAACTATGATCTTTTATTTTCCAATAACTCAATCCACACATTGCAAAAGGATAATACAGTTATAGATGCTTCTGGACAAATGTGGTGACAGCAAGAGTGCTCTGAATTAGGTAAAAAGAAGTGGAGTAAAGCATTTGTGTTTTTGAGAATGTGTGTTCATGTGTGTGTATGTGCACGTGTGTGTATAAAACTGTCATCTAACCCAAAATATGTGAGATCAGAGAGGCAGGCCCGGCATGGTCACTTATGCCTGTTATTCTAGCATTTTGGGAGGCTGAAGCAAGAGGATCATTTGAGCTCAGGAGTTCAAGACCAGCCGGGGCAACATAGTGAGACCTTATCTCTACATAAAAACAAAACAAAACAAAAAACAATTAGCCAGGCATGGTGGCACACATCTGTAGTTTGTAGGTACTTGGTAGGCTGAGTTGGGAGAGTCTCTTGAGCCTAGGACGCCAAGGTTGCAGTGAGCCATGATGATGCCACTGCAATCCATGAAAAATGCTCTAACTGCAGCCACAGATTGAATTTTTTTTGGTTGTGTGATTGAACAGCAGATTTTGATGTTGATTTTTCTAATTTATCGTAACAAATTTATCCAGGTCAAATCAAATTACATTGGTTTGTGATCAACCAGCCAACATTACAACTATCTGGATATTTCGGTTGTAGGTGTAAAAAATCATTGTCATTGGTCAGTTATGAAGATTTGAGTCATTTATAATGTAGTTTCTTAATTTGATGACTCAATATTTGAGAAATAATGAGAAAGGATTTGGGAATACAGAAGATGGACCGATAAGCTTCTAGTATTTCTGTCTCTATTACCACATAATCAAATCCTCTTTTATAGTAAAGTTAGTAGAACAGAATTAGTGAATTATTTATTCAACAAATGTGCAGTAAGTGCATGTATATTGAGGTATTACTTTAAATGAGAGTGATATAACAAATAACAAGTCAAACAAATTCCTTTAATTTATGGAACTTGTGTTCTAATTATGGCAGGAGTGGGTATTTACAGATAAACACTTAACAAAACAAACACAAAAAAGATAATGTGATTGGCTTGAGAGTATAAAGATACCTAAGACTGAGTATACGTTCTTATGATATTTCATTTAAGTGAGTACTAAGTAGTGAACGAAACTAGCTCTGAAAAGATTTGTGTGGCGATAATTCCACGTAGAGCAGAGATATTCTACTGTGAAAATACTCTGGGATTTGAATGATCTGTTTCTGGTTAATAATGCCAAAACATATTGGCTTGAAATAGAAATTTTATATTGCTCCTGACTTTGTGGATGAAGAATCCAGGATAGACTCTATGGTGTGCAAGTCTTTGCTGTATGTGCTATCAGCTGTGGTGACTCAACCATGGCTGGAGCAGCTACTCACATACCGGATGAACTGGTGCTGGTTGAGAGCTTGGATCTTAGCTGCAGCTGTTGGCATGGGGCCTCAATTCTTCCTCATGTGGGCTTACTTCAGCTCCCTCACAGCATGGTGGCTGGCACCTAAGAGTGAGTATTTCAAGAGAGAGGAATTGAAAGTTTTCAGTCTCGTAATCTGTCACTTATACTATGCTCAAGTAGCCATAGAGTCCACAGATTCAAGGATAGTGGGTATGGACTCCAACTCTCAGTGAGAGAAATGTAAGGAATATATGATCATTTTTGACCTGTCACAGTAAACCTCTGGCCAAAAACTCTTTAAAATATTCCCACATGAAAAATACACTCACCCTATTTGAAGACCAGAAATTTCAGTTCAATATATAATTATTTTCAAGATGAGGATTCATAATGTAAATCAGGTTTAGGTGTTGAGGAGGCTCCTCACATGGAAAACAAAGTCGATGTTGGCTGCTCAGCCAGGCTAGTCCTCTCCATGAGGCAGCTTTGGCTTTCTAACAGGATGATGGCTGACTTCCAAGAGTGAGTGTTCCAATAAACATGAAGTGGAAGCTGCCAGTTTCTAAAGGTCTGGAGGCAGAAACAGATGCACACACACACACACACACACACACACACACACACACACACGAAACCCTCCAATACATTTTATTAGAGCAGTCACAGAACCCACCCACTTGATGGGAGGAGTATCAATGAATTTGTGATTTTCTTTAATTCTCACATCTGGTGTATCCAAAGATCAGAAAGATGAATGCTTAGACAGTATCCCTTACCGCCCTTTGTGTACTTCTAATTTAAAATCAAATTCTTTAAAGAAATCAGAAATGTAGATAATGCTCTAAATGGTATCTTTGAGTACAAGATATCTATAGAAGTTATAAAATTATTTAACCATGATAAGTCCTTTTGGCGTATCAGTCAAGTCAATGGGCACAGAAGTCTTACTTTTAGAGTGCAAGGAGAGAGGAATTACAGTGGCCCAAAGTAGTCAGGAGCAGGAGGAGCAAGAGAGTGATTAAGAGCTCAGTACTGAACTGCAGCTGAAATTAGAGGCATCCAATGTAAAAGTCCATTGGTGGAGGATGACAAGAGGACCACAAATTGAGCTAAACAATACAATTTGGAGGTTAAGTTCAACTGAAACACAACAGGAAGTGAGAACAAGGGGAACAGGAAAGTAAGGGAATTTAAATTCATTGTCATGAGCAGGACTTAATATTAGCTCCCTAATACTGCCTCCTAGTGATACTATGAATGGTGAGTTAGGTTTAAAAGTACATAGATAGGAAAAATAAATAAATTAATGATTTTCTTCCTCTGGAAATAAAAAAATTGATAATTACATATTGCTTAGAGTGAGATATTAAACAGCATATGGAAAATATGGATTAACAAGCTCTAAAATATTTACAAGTTTTTTCTGGGATCCAATGGGGACCTGATTTGGTATTTTGAGGATACTCTTAAGTTTATAGGATTTTTCTGATGATTCTTTTTTTAATGCTTAAGTTAACAGTGGAAGAAATCGCACAAGCACCAATCACAGTAAATAGATCAATCTATTTTTGAAAGTAGGCATGGTCAAGATGATTTTAATTGTTTATTGTTTTTTTTTTTCTGCAAGTGAACAAAGAATCAACTTGGCTTTAACTCCTAGTCCTACTTCGAGACAACTTGTTTTTCTTTCCTTTAGAAACTTACCTTTATGTTTCTCCATTTCTTCTAAGGTGAGTTAGAGCATCTTCAATGTTCCTTTAGTCACATTACATCTAATATTATGCCTTTTGAATTGTGCTTAAGAATTCTACTTAATTGTTTTCTCTCATTATTGTGAAAATGAGAGCACAGTAACTGTTTCTAACTGCCATAGATCTGTCCTGTTTAATGTGGTAGCCATTAGATACACAAAGATGTTACTTAAATTTAAATGCAGAGTGTTATTTAAACTTACATTAAATTAAAATTAATTTCCTCAGTTGTGCCAGCCACATCTCTGGTGCACAATAGCCATGTGTGGCTAGTGGCTGCCACTGTGGAAGGCATAGATATAAAGCACAGCCATCATTGCAACAAATCTATTGGACTGTGCTGCATAAAATTTTTCATAATTTTTATAGAATGAAAGAAAAACATCTATGAGTCAACATTGTTACAAGAATTTGACTTCATGTAGGAAATTGTGAAAATATGCATAAACATATACACACACACACGCATACTGAATTTCAGTTTTCTTGGCATGGTATTGTACTTAAATATAAATAAAATTTGAAATATAAACATATTCAACATAAATTAATTCATAAAATATAAATTAGAACCTGGGCATGCTAAATAAAAGCATTCCATTTCACAGAAATGATTAATGACCACAGGTTGTTTGGTTATTCACTAAGATTAGCTGTTGTACTCTTTAATGGTTCATATTGAGGATCCATACTGGAGGAAATGGAATGACTAAGAGAGTGAATCTATATAAATCTGTACCATGCCAAACCTGAATTTCTGTCACACTAAAAGGTGCCTTAACACTTACTTAAATCTATTTTTTAAAACAGCTTAAGCTATAGAATCCCTTAAAAAGGCAATCTGAGAGACAATGATATAATGAAAACTGGTCAGAGTTACAAAACTGCTTTTCACACACAAGTCATATGAAACAGAGAACTAGAAATCAGCAACTAAAGGTAAATAATTTTCTGATGGTCTTATTTTCAGCTCTTTGGAAAATTACAGAGATGATCTGATAATTTGATTTTTTATTCCTTAACTCAAATAAATAAGGCAGGAATGACAAAACAGTTGAAAGAATGTGCTCTTTGGTCCTTAGTGGAATGTGTGCTCCTGCTACTGATCAGAGACTCTCCAGATTTATGCATTTTGCTTCCTTAGCTGGAAATAATCGCAGACCTTCAATTCTACATGAAGAGGGGAGAGAAAACCCCTATACTTTGGAAAATATGAGACAATGAAAATTAAATATTGACTGAAGAGGAAAATTTCTAATTGGATGGGAAACGTTAATACATCTTGGAATAGAAAATGAGACCATACCTCAAAACAGTCTCAGATACATGAACATTTACTAGTTGTATTTTTCCATATAGATTGCCATGTATGGCAGGATAAATTTTTCATTTTCCCCGTATGGATGTTCCTACATTGAATGTTTTCTCATCTCTGCTATTCTTTTATAAATATTCTGAAGACAGCATACTTCTTATTGAATAAATACAAAAAACTCTCTCCAGTTGCAATAATTATGCAAACAGAGATTATTGCTTTTGCTTGTACCTGATGGAAATCTGTATA
>NW_026652281.1:48060035-48113791 GCF_009828535.3 Hylobates moloch
ATCTTTTTTCTGCCTTCATTTCATTATGTACCCAGTAGTCATTCAGGAGCAGGTTGTTCAGTTTCCATGTAATTGAGTGGTTTTGAGTGAGTTTCTTAATCCTGAGTTCTAGTTTGATAGCACTGTGGTCTGAGAGACAGTTTGTTATAATTTCTGTTCTTTTACATTTGCTGAGGAGAGCTTTACTTCCAATTATGTGGTCAATTTTGGAATAGGTGTGGTGTGGTGCTGAAAAAAATGTATGTTCTGTTGATTTGGGGTGGAGAGTTCTGTAGATGTCTATTAAGTCCACTTTGTGCAGAGCTGAGTTCAATTCCTGGATATCCTTGTTAACTTTCTGTCTTGTTGATCTGGCTAATGTTGACAGTGGGGGTTAAAATCTCCCATTATTATTGTGTGGGAGTTTAAGTCCCTTTGTAGGTCACTCAGGACTTGCTTTATGAATCTGGGTGCTCCTGTGTTGGGTGCATATATATTTAGGATAGTTAGCTCTTCTTATTGAATTGATCACTTTAGCATTATGTAATGGCCTTCTTTGTGTCTTTTGATCTTTGTTGGTTTAAAGTCTATTTTATCAGGGACTAGGATTGCAACCCCTGCCTTTTTTTGTTTTCCATTTGCTTGATAGATCTTCCTCCATCCCTTTATTTTGAGTCTATGTGTGTCTCTGCATGTGAGATGGGTTTCCTGAATACAGCACACTGATGGGTCTTGACTCTTTATCCAATTTGCCAGTCTGTGTCTTTTAATTGGAGCATTTAGCCCATTTACATTTAAAGTTAATATTGTTATGTGTGAATTTGATCCTGTCATTATGATGTTAGTTGGTTATTTTGCTCGTTAGTTGATGCAGTTTCTTCCTAGCCTCGATGGTCTTTACAATTTGGCATGTTTTTGCAGGGGCTGGTACCGGTTGTTCCTTTCCATGTTTAGTGCTTCCTTCAGGAGCTCTTTTAGGGCAGGCCTGGTGGTGACAAAATCACTCAGCATTTGCTTGTCTGTAAAGTATTTTATTTCTCCTTCACTTATGAAGCTTAGTTTGGCTGGATATGAAATTCTGGGTTGAAAATTTTTTTCTTTAAGAATGTTGAATATTGGCCCCCACTCTCTTCTAGCTTGTAGAGTTTCTGCCGAGAGATCAGCTGTTAGTCTGATGGGCTTCCCTTTGTGGGTAACCCGACCTTTCTCTCTGGCTGCCTTTAACATTTTTTCCTTCATTTCAACTTTGGCGAATCTGACAATTATGTGTCTTGGAGTTGCTCTTCTCGAGGAGTATCTTTGTGGCGTTCTCTGTATTTCCTGAATCTGAATGTTGGCCTGCCTTGCTAGATTGGGGAAGTTCTCCTGGATAATATCTTGCAGAGTGTTTTCCAACTTGGTTCTATTCTCCCCATCATTTTCAGGTACACCAATCAGACGTAGGTTTGGTCTTTTCACATAGTCCCAAATTTCTTGGAGGCTTTGTTCATTTCTTTTTATTCTTTTTTCTCTAAACTTCCCTTCTCCCTTCATTCCATTCATTTCATCTTCCATCAGCGATACCCTTTCTTCCAGTTGATCGCATCAGCTCCTGAGGCTTCTGCAATCTTTGTGTAGTTCTCGAAACTTGGCTTTCAGCTCCATCAGCTCCTTTAAGCCCTTCTCTCCATTGGTTATTCTAGTTATCCATTTGTCTAATTTTTTTTCAAAGTTTTTAACTTCTTTGCTATGGTTTTGAATTTCCTCCCACAGCTCGGAGTAGTTTGATCTTCAGAAGCCTTCTTCTCTCAACTCGTCAAAGTCATTCTCCATCCAGCTTTGTTCCATTGCTGGTGAGGAACTGCGTTCCTTTGGAGGAGGAGAGGTGCTCTGCTTTTTAGAGTTTCCAGTTTTTCTGCTCTGTTTTTTCCCCATCTTTGTGGTTTTATCTACTTTTGGTCTTTGATGATGGTGATGTATAGATGGGTTTTTGGTGTGGATGTCCTTTCTGTTTGTTAGTTTTCCTTCCACCAGACAAGACCCTCAGCTGCAGGTCTGTTGGAGTTTCCCAGAAGTCCCCTCCAGACCCTGTTTGGCTGGGTGTCAGCAGCAGTGGCTGCAGAACAGGGGATTTTCGTGAGACCACAAATTCAGCTGTCTGATAGTTCCTCTGGAAGTTTTGTCTCAGAGGAGTACCTGGCCAAGTGAGGTGTCAGTCTGTCCCTACTGGGGGGTGCCTCCCAGTTAGGCTGCTCGGCGATCAGGGACCCACTTTAGGAGGCAGTCTGTCCGTTCTCAGATCTCCAGCTGCGTGCTGGGAGAACTACTACTCTCTTCAAAGCTATCAGACAGGGACATTTAAGTCTGCAGAGGTTCCTGCTGAATTTTTGTTTGTCTGTGCCCTGCCCCCAGAGGTGGAGCCTAGAGATGCAGGCAGGCCTCCTTCAGCTGTGGTGGGCTCCACCCAATTTGAGCTTCCTGGCTGCTTTGTTTACCTAAGCAGGCCTGGGCAATGGCGGGCACCCCACCCTCAGCCTCACTGCTGCCTTGCAGTTTGATCTCAGACTGTTGTGCTAGCAATCAGCGAGATTCCGTGGGCATAGGACCCTCCGAGCCAGGTGCGGGACACAATCTCCTAGTGTGCCGTTTTCCAGGCCCGTTGGAAAAGTGCAGTATTAGGGTGGGACTGACCTGATTTTCCAGGTACCATCTGTTACCCCTTTCTTTGACTAGGAAAGGGAACTCCCTGAGCCCTTGTGCTTCCCGAGTGAGGCAATGCCTCGCCCTGCTTTAGCTCGTGCCCAGTGCCCTTCACTGACTGTCCTGCATCCACTATTTGGCACTCCCTAGTGAGATGAAACTGGTACCTCAAGCGGAAATGCAGAAATCACCTGTCTTCTGTGCCGCTCACGCTGGGAGCTGTTGACCAGAGCTGTTCCTATTTGGCCATCTTGGCTCCACCTACAGTGTAGTCTTTAGTCATGTTGAAGTCTTTAAATTTCTTTCTAAGATAATCTGATGGGAGTTTTGGGGTGATGGAATAATGGCTCCCAGTATAAAAAAAAATCCATGTATTATACCTTATCCTAACATAAAATACAAGGTCTATACTTTGGGAACAACAATGCTCATAATGAAAGTAGATGCAAGCTTTTTTTATGCTATGCAGCATGATTATTATATGTTAAAACTTTATCTTGTTAAAAGTTTTAGTCTGCTAAAGTATTATTAAAATCTTTAGTTTGGTCATGACTTTTGGTCAATTTTGTATCATTATTTGTAAAATACTCCATTATATTTGTCCAGAATTTTGGAATTTGACCCACTTTTGTTCCGTCCCACTTCTATATAGACAGAATCAGAATCTGCATGTATAATTGATATCATCATAAATTTTGATTGGTCTTGGCCGTCATATCTGATTTTGGACATGGATGGAATGACTCCAGTGTAAAACCTTCTTGGCTTGTAATAGTAATTTTCCTTTGCATGCTGGCTTCATCAAAAAATTTTCAATGTCATTTTCTATTATAGCAGTTTTGGAAGCATAGGTAACTGGACATTTCAGAAATATCAGTGACTTACCTTTCAGAAATACACGAGATCTTATTATGGGAGAGGGATCCTGTGAAATTGTCGATATTTGAAGACAGCAGAGGAGCTCTTTGACTCTATTTTCTGTTTGTTTGTTTGTTTGTTTATTTCTTTTCTTTTTTTTTGAGATGGAGTCTTGCTCTGTCATCCAGGCTGGAGTGCACTGGTGCGCGATCTTGGCTCGCTGCAAACTCCGCCTCCCAGGTTCATGCCATTCGCCTGCCTCAGCCTCCCCAGCAGCTGGGACTACAGGCACACACTGCCATGCCCGGCTAATGTTTTTTTGTATTTTTAGTAGAGACAGGGTTTCACCGTGTTAGCCAGGATGGTCTCCATCTCCTGACCTCATGATCCTCCCACCTCGGCCTCCCAAAGTGCTGGGATTACAGGTATGAGCCACCGTGCCCGGCCTCTGACTATTTTCAAACAGCTGTTCCAATGATATTTCTGTAGTGCAAGTACAATGTGAGCATATTACCACAACTCTGCTTTAATGTTTCCATGTCCTCGCACCCCTGGCATAAATTTCACATTCCACAGCATGGTTTACAAGTTTTGAATATGTTCCCTAATATTTTTCCAACCTTGTCTCCATCCATTTCCTGCCTCTCCTATGCTGCTCCTAATAAGCAGTCTGTCATTCTGTCGTAAGTAGCCTACTGTCCTAATCATCATACTCTCATTCTTAGGCCTTCACATGTACACTTTCCCCACTGCCTTGTTATCTTACGATATCCCTTCTACATCCCAGGCAGTTACTTAGCTTCTGTTCTTTCATTTGACTCTCAATATCTCCTTCACCCTTTTTTTTTTTTCCTGTGAAGTTTTTGACTGTTCTTTGCTCTATACACAGCCAAATAACTAGAATCCCTCCTTCATGAACTTGGAATGGATAGAGAAAGGAGGAACATTTTGAATTTTTTCATGAAGATAGAAAATAAAAATCTATAATTATTGCATCTGGATAATGTGTGATTCCCACTAAGTATTTTGATCATGGGATATCTATGGGGGCCTCTTTTTAAAATCTCTCCAAATGCCTTGTTTCCCTCTAGGGAAGCAGTCATCACATTGTATATTTTTTGTAGATATAGAGACACATTTTGCATGTCCCTTCAAAGAATAACTTACTGTCAAGCTTCAGGGAATGTGTGAGTATGCAACCTTTATTGGTGAACTTCTTCAGGATCTGCCTTAGTTGTAGAAATTCACTTTGCCTGAGGTCATAACTTTTCCCTGGGCAATTTGTCTGTTGACTCTCTGTGGTAGGGCTTAAAAGCCTAGCTATTTACTTAAAAAAACAAAACAAAACAAACAAATAAGACAAAATTGCACTAAAGGAAAAGAGATAACCGGATTAGAAGATTAAGGATAAAAAGGTCTGGAGTTAGAGGCATATATCAATGGATATATGGGAGCAGCTGCAATGTGAGAAGATCTTTGTGTTACATATTAATGTCCACCAGAAAGCATGTACTATGGAAGAGGATTTGCACAGCCAAGTGGATAAAATAGACCCATCAGATGACATCAGCTTGTGTGTCATAGACTCTTCTGGTACCAACACAATGAACATATGCATGATGTTGACAGAGTGGTTGTTATGCAAGCTGCATGTAAACCAAATAACACATACTCCATTAAGTTTGATTTACAAGGAGCCACCATCAGATACCAGTGCTGAACCCCTGATAGGGACCCTCTCTCAAGGAGACAAAGTGGCCACTTGGTGTCAAGTTCACTATATTTTTCTTTACATTCTAAAAGGGCCAGTGGTTCATCAGGAAAACATACACATATTCTGGGTACATGTTTACCTTTCCTGTCTTCAAGGTCTTAGCCAACAATACTATTTGAGGGCTCACAGAGTGTTTGCATGCCTGGTACTGGATCCCACATAATGTTATGTCACAACAGGTGACTCACTTTATACAAAGCAGGTCTAGGAATTTAGGCCCTCATATACCATAATACCCAAGCTTCCAGCATGATAGAGCATTTGAAAGGCTTGCTGAAGACCTAGCTGTAGGGGAAGCCAGGGTGCAATATGCTTCAACTATGGAATATCATATCAATATGTAGTATAGGCATTTAGTTGAAAATCTTTGACTCTGTGATTCCAATAGGAAGAATATATGGTTCCAGGGACCAGGAATGAAAATAAGAGTGTCCCCTTTACCTTTACTCTCAGTAATTCACTGGGTGATGTTAATGATAAATTGGATGCCATAAACATGAGAAGGAGAACACTTTCTCCAGGCAACACAGCAAGAATCCCATTGAATAAGTAAGGCTGTCACTTAGCCACTTACAGCTCCTGTATTCAGGGATCAACAGGCAAGAAAAGGAATCACTCTAATTACAGAGGTAATTGACACAGATAATTGGAAAGAAGTAGGCTACAAATAAACAACAGGACAACAAAGAATATTTCTTCCGCAGCCTGCATCTGGTGACTGACTGAGGCTGAAATATAAAGGCCTATTTCACCCCCATGCAGGACACTTTGATGCTCAATACTTGCTCCAAAGCTCTCTGCTGAGTTTGCCATGTTTTTGGTGGGTCTTTATTTGCAGCTCAATTCTTTCCCCTGCCAATCCTGTTACCTTCCTTTTTGTTTCACAGAGGCTGATCCCTAAAAAACATCTTGTGCCCCAGATTCCATCTTAGTGTCTGGATCTGGATAATCCAATTTGTGACAATATTACTGTAGTTTTGTGCCTTTTGTAGAAAGCATACTTTGGGGGATGTGAAGTTGTATCAAGATTACCCTGTTATCTACATGATAACATGGTAAGTGTAACAATATTGCCATTTTATCAACAGAATCTATCACATGTGGCACATCACATGTTCTCAGTAAAGAATAAAAAACATGCAAGAAAGTTAGAAACATGTATCTGCTACAGAACAATACTTAGATTTCTAAGAAAATTACATTATATTGGTTCAAAAAGAAAATTATTTTAGTGACAAGATAATATTACATAACTTGTTCTATATATACGTGAGAATTACTCCATGATTTTCTTGAATCTGTAATGTGATTAAACAATAGATAGTTCTAAAATTTCTTGATGCCTTTGTATAATACTGTTGTTTTCTTTGAGATCATTGATATTTCTAAGTAATTAGGAGAAGAGAGTGTCTAAAATAAATCCACAAAGGGAAGAAGATGTGGTAAGATCACTCTAAACTTCTTCTTTTTTAATTTTTATGTCTTCTTGTTCAGAAATACTTAAATGTCAGGTTCATATTACGGCAAAGAAAACAGCATCTTCTATCATTGTCAGCAAACACAAATTTTTGCTTTGGATTAATGTCTTCAGGTACATGAATCATATCCTTAGCAGAGTCCTGTCCTTCTGCAATTAAGTGCCTACCTAAGAATAGCTGAAGATGGGCTTAGTGCACGTTGTGAATCCATTTAGGGCTATTTAAAAAATTGCAGGAGGTTTTGAAAGTCTTTTATACATGTAAAATGCTTTTACTTAAAATAATCCATTAGAAAGTATTAAGACTTTAAAAACTTTTCTTTGATGAGACATTAGAAAAAATCTAAAAAAACTAGGTTATTTTTATTCTTGTTTATACCCTGTCATATTGAAACAAAAACTATTTTGATTCAAACTTATGAATGTAAACATTTTATTTAAGGTTAAAACAACACGTATTATTTTTTTCAAAAATAAAATTTAATTTTGCAAAAATATAAGTAAACAGCAAGAGTAGCAAAAAGTAATTTAAACTTAGATTTATAAGGCTGATAAACTACTCAGTTTTCTTTCACTTTGGCGTTTATCTGTAAATGATGAGTATTTTTATTGTGATGGACATATAATTGATGAAAAAAGAAATGTCTTCAGAAATAAGTTATCTGAAGTACATAATTGTTGAGTGAAAAAAATTCCATTTTTATAGCATTGCCTTAAAAAATCTGTGATTAAAAATAATTTGTGATTTCAAGCAATACCAATTCTCAGGAAGATAATAATAAAAGCAGATTAACTTTTTAAAAAAGTAACTAAAGCATTTGTTTTTTAAAGTAATTATCACAAACACTACTTAATAATATCTCTGCAATTTTTTGTATCCAAAAAATGTGTGTGGCTAAAGGATTTATCTATAAATCTATACTATTGTCTAGTAAATAATTGTTTTCACTAACTTGATATATTTATTGGGGTTATTTTTTAAAGTAACTAATGGAGATAGTGTTGGTTAAAGCCTTTCAGCTCAGCAACTTCTAACCCTTTTACCTTTTAGAGCCCCAGAGCACTCTAGTGCTATCAATTACTACCAAGCATTTTGCTAGATACTGAGTGGGCATAAAATAAGAGACAGATAACTGCCCTTTAAACTCCATATCCATGTATTTGGAGGGTTAGGGTGACAACAGATGTGTAAGCGAATAATTTTAAATATGATTCACGCTAAGAGGAGGAGAGATAACTCAACTTGAAGATTCAGAGAAGACCTTCTGAATGAGAAGATGTTTTAATTAAATACCAAAGAGTTAGTCAGAAAAAGAATATTGGAAAGGATATACAAAGTAGAGCAAACAGTACAGGCAAATGTACAGGTATCAGTATGATCTGTGAAAAGAATGAAAGTAATTCTATATGCTTTATATCACTATCATAGATTACAGAAGAGAGAAGAATGTCTTGAGCTGTTGTAAATAGGAACCAGCTCATAAAAGATCTTACCTGCCAATCTAAGTGGCAATAAGTGTACCTCGGAAGTGGGACATATTGAACACTGTAACCTAGACAGTGATTATTTTTATTTTACATAGGTGACTATGTTCTGCAATGGCATGTGCACATTCCATGAAAACATTTGAAAAAGAGAGTGAAGGAGGAGTTAGGAGTACTGAAACTGTAAGAGTTAAAATTTGATTTGGGAAGATTGTCCCAATAAGGTGACAATGAGGGTCTAGGTTATGGGGAAAATGTTTGAGAGCAAAGAGCAGCAGGGACGAGGACCGGATTTATGCACTTGAGTCTGAGGTGCTTGTGGGATCAATCAAGTTAATATGCCCAATGGAAAAGAAGTTTCAAATTCAGAGGAGACAATCAGACTGATGGCTTAACATTGGTATCCATTAGTAAAATATATAGTGAGAAAAAGTGAGTTGATTGAATCAGGCAACATAAATGGAAAGAGAGAGAAAAGCAATGTACCAAAACTGGACATTCAAGGAACAAACGTACCAGTTTTCATGGCAGGTTAAAAAAGAGAAGAAGACTATTAAAGAGGCTGAGAAGAAGTATAGCAACAATCCTGAAAGGTAGGCAATTTTATCACCATTTTTTTTTTCAGGACAGGACCCTGAGCCTCAGAAAAAAACAAAAAAAGTGAGTAATTTGCCCAGATATTATAGCTAGGAATTGGCTAATCCAGAATTTGATCTGTAGTATTTTTTACAAGTGTGTTTTTTTTCCAGTGTATTATGAAGGCATTATGCCAAATTATAAACTTATTACCTGAAGACCCCAATTATAAGAAGATGTCAACTAAAATCACCAAACCAATTGCTAGGGAAAAAAAGGCACGGAATATTTTTAACAGCAAGAAAGAACAAAAGAGAAAGTAACTATTACGGTCTTATAATACTTGCCTTGGTTGTAAAGAACAATTTGCTCTTTACAAATTGCTGCTGTGACATGGTGCACCTTGCTTACTTTACTCCTGATGGGAAAATGTTAATATGCCTCAGTTATTGCCAAAGCACACAATCCTAGTGATACTGAAGCAAATGACTTTGTTGACATTAATGACTCTACATGGCACCATTATTTCGTTTCAACAAACATATGATTAAATTTTATCATAACAATCAAAATCCAGTTATTTACTCATGTAGATGATTGTCATTTCATACTGAAAATATTATTTTATAAGTGCTGGGATACATGTACAGGATGTGCAGGTTTGTTACATAGGCAAACGTGTATCAGGGTGGTTTGCTGCACCTATCAACCTCTCACCTATGTATTAAGCCCAGCATGCATTAGCTATTTTTCCTGATGCTCTCCCTCTCCCTACACCCCCACAGAAGTTCCCAGTAAGTGTTGTTGCCCTCCCTGTGTCCATGTGTTCTTGTTTTTTAGCTCCCCTTGTAAGTGAGAAAACACGATGTTTGGTTTTCTGTTCCTGTGTGAGTTTGCTGAGGATAATGGCTTCCAGCTCTATCTATGTCCCCGCAAAGGACATGGTCTCATCTCTTTTTATGGCTGCTTAGTATTTCATGGTATATATGTACCACATTTTCTTTATCCAGTCTATTATTGATGGGCATTTGGGTTGATTCTGTGTCTTTGCTATTGTGAATAGTGCTGCAATAAACATATGTGTGCATATATATTTATAGTAAAATGATTTATATTGCTTTGGGTATATACCCAGTAATAGGATTGCTGGGTCAAGTGGTATTTCTTGTGCTAGGTCTTTGACTCACCACACTTTCTTCACATCTATAACCATCTGATCTTTGACGAACCTGACAAAAACAAGCAATGGGGAAAGGATTTCCTATTTAATAAATGGTGCTGGGAGAGCTGGTTAGCCATATGCAGAAAACAGAAACTGGACCCCTTCTTTACACCTTATACAAAAATTAACTAAAGATGGATTAAAGACTTAGTTTCTATTTAAACTTTTTTCTTTTTTTTCTTCTTTTTTTTTTGAGACGGAGTTTCACTCTTGTTGCCCAGGCTGGAGTGCAATGGCGTGATCTTGGCTCACGGCAACGTCCGCCTCCCGGGTTCAAGTGATTCTCCTGCCTCAGCCTCCCAAGTATCTGAGATTACAGGCATGCACCACCATGCCTGGCTAATTTTGTATTTTTAGTAGAAACAGGGTTTGTCCATGCTGGTGAAGCTGGTCTCCAACTCCCGACCTCAGGTGATCTGCCCGCCTCTGCCTTCCAAAGTGTTGGGATTACAGGCATGAGCCACCGCACCCAGCCTTAAATGTTTAGATATAACATTCATCAATAGCTATGCTTTTATGCTTTTTAAAATCTAGGCTAACATTAAAAAAAGATGAGCATTTATTAAGAAAAACATAAGAGATTATACTATCTCTTGTATATACCATGGAAAGATTTACCATGGAAAGATTTCAAACATATTCATTTCTGAAAAATGAAAAGATATGATTTAAAATGTCAGGCTTTAGATATATGAATGAGCTTCCCATAATCCATCATCCAAAATAAACTATTATTTAGGAACTCTGTGAAGGCAGACAAGCTAAAATCATGTTTCATAAGTGAAAGGGTTTACACTAAAGTGTATGTCTGTCAAAAACTGAAAATGATTTTTAAAGGTGTGTATGTGGGCTGTTGTTTTTTGTTTAGTGGTACTAAAGTGGCTTTGTATTTCCAAACTTTGCTTGTGATGCCTTCTCCAGTTTCCGTTAAAATCATCTTCCAGTTAAATAAAATTGATGGAAATCTATATCAACAGTATTGGTGAACAAAAAAAGCAAATTATTGAGCCATATATATATATATATACAGGGTGATGTTATGTGGAGGGAGGTAGTAAATATACACACGTATGTAATCTGAATTAAAGAAGACTTCCAGGTTACACATGTTCATAGTGGTTTTTTTAGCAGTTTTACCTAAATTACTTCTATAATTATAAAAAAATTCCTAATATTAAAAAGAAAATGGTTCATATGTAGGTACTGCAATTCACTCTTTCTTAGTGGGAGCTTTTCTTGACACCCTCACTAAAATCGGCCCAATTTATATATCCCTCCATTCTTGCTTCATATTTTTTTCCCTAGCATTTTGCCTTAGCCAAGATACTGTATTATCTTGACTATATAATACACTATATATAAGACACTATAATATATAATAGGTATATACTATACCTATTTATTATGTTCTTTGGATTCATATTAAGAATATAATTTTGGGAAGGTAGAGATTTTTATCTACTGAGTCTATTAGACCAAAACATAGATATATAATAGCTAGGTGCTCAATGAATACTAGTTGAATGGATGAATAGATATGATTTTACTCATTAATTTATGCAAAGGTATGTATATATGGATACTAACATATAAATTATGTGTCATATAGAAAAATCCATAAATTATACATGGATACTAACATATAAATTATATGTCATAGAAAAAGTCAGAGTCCTCTACTTTTGTTTGTTCTCCTAGCTGACTTTTTTAAAAGGGAAAAAGAGATATTAATACAAATAACAAAAATTCCAAAGCCTCATGAAGATGCTGCCTCTTTATGTAAATAACTGCTATTTTTAAGACACATGACAAAGTTGAAACAATGCTCTCCAAAAACATTTGAAAAGTACTTTTTAAAACAACATAAGAACAAATGAGGTATTTGATATATTTATGCTTGTAGGCATAATTGTTTCCTCCAAGTATGCATATATCTGGGTTTTCAAAATTCATCTTATTTAGATTACAGTCCTTGAAAATAAAGCAGTTTCCATAATGTGCGCACTGTTTGCTGCATCCTGCTGTGAAGGAATGTGTGTCCAGAATGAAAAAAACATGCCATACATCAGGACAGTTGCTCTTTTCAGAATCTTGAGCCTGTAAAAATTAAACTATGAAATTTCTTAATTCACAAATATGCTTTGTGTAGCAACAGAATTAAAAAGTTGTGATTAGTATTTTGAAGTCAAAATCACATGCTGACTTTTATATATGTATATGAAGAAGATGATACATGGTTATCTATTCTTGCTAGAGAATGTAATTTAAAGAGTTTAGTGAAAAATTATTAAGAACAGACTATATACAAGGCATCAAGATAAACCCATGGGAGGAATACAAAAATGAGCACCATATAGTCTCTTAATAATAACAACGCTTCCGTCTACAACAGCTGCCATTTATTGACCACCTATCATCTACCAGACAATTTATGAGACAAATTTTTACCCATATGATTATTCTTTGAGATATCCCTTTGGGCAATTTATTGTAATCATCATTTTACAAAAGAAATTGATATTCAGAGAGATCAAGTTATTGATTTCAAAATCGTCTGATATTAGTCACCTGTTTAAGTAGGCACCTCTTTTCTACGAGAACTGCTTCATCACCCGTAAGTAATATAAGTTAGAGTTTCCATGGAATATATTTATATATTCCATGGAATATATTTATAATATTAATATTATCTTAAGGAGTTGAAATTAGAATTGAGAGATTCCAGTTCATTTGTCCAGAACACTTAAAACTCACTGAAAATAAACTGAGGATTTGTTGGATGGCACTACATATACAAGGAGAAACAGAAAAAGCAAGTCTCTAAGGATAAGAATGAAGCAAGCACGTAAAACAAAGGAGATATGAGACATTTTCGGCAAGACTTTTAATTTCCGTTTGTCAAGATAATCAAATATATCTTCATTTGATTCTTTGGGTATTTTCCACTTTTGAGAAAGATTAAAAGTGCAGCTCAACAAGCTGTGCAGCTCAACAAGCATCTGCAACCATGCAGTAGTAATTTGCTAGTATACAAACCAAGTTTCCAGTCTCATGTACTATTGCTTTTATATCTGTCACTCATATTTTTAATAAGGAATTGATTTACTTAGCATGCTGACTTATTTATCTTATGTTGATACATGTTCATTATGATTTCTATTTTTTCTTTTTAATTGCATTACATAGAGGCATTTGTATACAACGAACAGGTCAATAATATGTCAAATTTGGCTCTTTTAAATAGTTTTTATATTACATCATCTTTGATTCTACCATATGTATAATTAATCGGTTTGTGAAACAGAAATTTTTGTAATGCCGAATCCACAGATCTATTAGAAATCAATGACTAAAAGTTATATTAAGAAAGATATAATTAGAAGAGAATTAATCGCCATGTATTTTCATTCACTGATAAGTTTGATGCAACAAAATAACTTTTTTTAACCTTTAAGCTCAGTGGTACGTGTACAGCTTTGTTACATAGGTAAACCTGTATTATGGGGGTTTGTTGTATAGATTATTTCATCACCCAGGTATTAAACCTAGTACCCAATAGTTATTTTTCCTGATTCTCTCCCTCCTTTCACTTTCCATGCTCCAATAGGACCCAGTGTGTGTTGTTCCCCTCTATGTGTCCATGAGTTCTCAATATTTAGCTTCCACTTATAAGTGAGACTTTCGGTATTTGGTTTTCTTTTCCTGTGTTAATTTGCTACAGATAATGGCTTCTAGCTCCATCCATGTCCCTACAATAGACATGATATCATTATTTTTTATGGCTGGATAGTATTTCATGGTGTAAATATGTCACATTTTCTTTGTCTAGTCTATGTTTGATGGGCTTTTAGGTTAATTTACTATCTTTGCTATTATGAATAGTGCTGCAATAAAGATAGTGTGGCATTCCTCAAAGACCTAAAGACAAAATACCATTTGATCAGGCAATCCCATTACTGGATATATACCCAAAGGAATGTAAATCGTTCCATTATAAAGACAAAATAACTTTTAAATTAAAGTTGCAGATATCACAATACATATTGGAGAAAGTAGTGCCATTTTAACACTACCATTACTCTTAATATCCACTACTACTGTTATTAGTACTAATATAACTATTGAAACTTTTACTACTAGTAATATGACAGATAACCTTTACGTAGTACTTATTATGTATTGTCATTGTTACGAAAATTAACTCAGAGCTCTGGACGTAAAATTGGACAGCATTAGTTCATGTAGCCTGTATTTTGATTTAATACTGTTTTATATTTGCGTTGGGCAGGTCATTGAAATGCTTTGAGAAGTGTTCCTCATCAGTAAAATTGTAGAAGTTTTATAACAGTAAGATTATGCATACAAAAATGCTTTCTGAAATTTACAACATTATACATATTTAGTTATTTATACTGTGCTCTGAGTAGGTACCTACCATTGGAGTTATTAACCTTAGTTAACAGTAAAGAAATTTAAACTTCTGTTAATTGAAAGTTATGACTACTCATATAAATTGTCCTTCAATTATCAATTATGAATAGAAATTTCTACCAATTTGATCTTTCAACTTATTTATTTTTCATTCACTATAGCGGTTAGGAAGTCATTCTGACCATACATTAAATATCGACTATTATTTTAATTTTTTTTTACTTATGTAATAGCACATTTCAATTTCCACTTCAATCAATGTACTTAATGTCAACATTTGGTGTAATGGATTGCTGGATTGAATATGTTTCACATCTATCCACATGAAATGAGCAGCTCTGTTTCATAATTAATGATGCAATATACTCCTTTTAAATAAGGATTTTATCAGCCTATATAACTAATGATGGAGTCACCTAAATGACCAGTTGGCATCATTAAATTTACCAACTACTGTGCTATTATCAGTTCCAATTAAATCCTAAGTATGTCTCTCACCAACATGTAAACACATTTTCTAATTGGGAAGTATCATCATGAGTAAATTTAATGGTGCCAATTTGGCCATTTAAATGAGTTAGTAGTTCAGTGGGAAATAATTTGGCTCTGAATGTATTCCTTTTTCTATCCATCACATTTGTTGCAGTTGAGAATATCCATGTGATAAAGTTTGCCAGAGACACCAATACTAGCCTCATCTAAAGCATATTATTTGTATTTGGCAATGATCGTAGGTGATTCCAGAGAGGGTATGTTAACACACCAGCTGAATTGAGTTTACAAAGACCTAAAAGGAGATACTCGATAGTCAACAAAGAGTATATGGGATTAGTAAATGTCAGGAGTTTGACTGGAAGTTGACTCTAGAGAAATTATTTTTCTCCATGAGGTCTTTAAAAGAGTTTTGGCAGCCTTCTACCCTTTTCTTATGTGCTTATTTATTCTCACAATTTCCAGTAACTTTACTTCCCTCAGCTAAAAAAAGTTATTTTATTTTACTGGCAACCAAAATTCAGAGAGGATTGTTCAAAATAGCTGAAGCCAGAAACAGTACTTTCCAAGATCTGTAGGCAACAACGTGCATGGGGGTCTCAGAAAACCAAACTAGGGCAGTTTCTAACCCTAATTTAACATTTCAGCCCCGATTCTACAATTGTCTAATGCTTCTTTCTATAGAAAAGGTATCTGTCTTCACTTCTAGCTAAAAGTTTTGGCACTTTGGTTCCCTTCTGCCAAATATTTTCTTACTTATTTATGCTGCTCTAGGAAAACAGCTTCACCCTTTGGTCAAATTTCTATTGGTTACACCTGCCTCTTTGTCCTATTCATAATTCCAAGATAGCTGCACTAGACTTCATGTAAAGTCCTTTCTGGTAGTTGTCTCTGTGACGCAGTGGACTTCACTCATATTCATTAATACCTGATCTTTTGATAGTATTTGTGTAATTTTTCATCAGTCTTCCAGGTTGTGAAGTTGAAATACCACAGTATTTCTCACCACACACACACACACACACACGCACACACACACACACACAAAGATACATTCCCAAACACTGATTTCTTATGATTGATTTCTCTCTCTTTCATGTGTGGGAAATTGGAATTAATGAAAGTAGGTGAGCCTTAAGAATAACTGGAACATGGAAATCAGTCACAAACAGGACTTAGCTTCAGTTTGTCTTGTTTTGTTTTGTTTTTAATTGCCACTGCCCTCAGCTCTGCAGACTGGCTTTCTTAACCTGACAGGAAATATGGCCAACAACCATATTTATTATATTATATTATATTGTATTATATTATATTATATTAATCATCCAGTCCCAACCACTTCTTTATGCTGCTTTCTCATGACATGTCAAAAACTGAAGGAAGAAATTTATCCCAGTTTGGATCAGGTGTTAACAATTGTGACCATGTAATGAGTCCCACACATAATGTGAGACAAATATCCATGCAAATGATATTTTTGGTGGAGGGATGCTTCAGATGTGAGGAAAAGAGGAGATTCTGGGAAGACCAATTTCTGTTCTTCCATTTAAGCAGATTAACTACTTTTCGTGCTTTATATATTTGCTAAGACATTCTATTTTCTTGACCATATGGACCAGAATACATATTTCTTCTCTTGTTCTTGTACCTACTCCCATCATGGTAAACATAAAAGTGTATTCGATTTGCTTGTTTCCTTAATCTATATCCTTTACAAAGTGGCAAGTTCCTTGAGCGCAGAAACTTTATATCCAAATATAATAGCATGAAATATAATGGTAATAAAAACTGATCTTTATATTAATTGGATATATGTTTGCAGAAAATTTGCAGAAAATGTCATATGGGTTAATATATTTGTTCTGGACAAGTGCACTATCAGTTAGTATTATGATCTCCATTTTACACAGAGGGAAATATAAACTTTTAAAGGGTATCATGCTCAAGGTCATGACTGGTATGTGTAAGAGCTGGCATTTGAACCCAGTCAGTCTGACAGCAGAGTGCTTGCTTTTAATCATGATGCTTTCAGCCTTAAGAAACATAAAAATTATGACACAAATCAGAAATCTTTTATTTTATTATATAAAAGCTTTAGTCATGAAAATTCATTATTTATTCAAGGAAGATAACTTGATTAATTCTGAAAAAATGATGGGTAATATCATCTGTGTAGACAGAGTGAAGAAAGAAAATAATTATTTGCATAATACAGGAAAAGAAAACAAAGTAACATGAAAGACAGCTAATTATTTTTGAAGTTTAACTATGTCAGTATTAAATATTTAAACATATTATTTCCAAAATCTTCCCAACAAAACTGTTGATTAGGGGATTATTAATTTGATGCTGAAATAGACATAGTCTAATACAACATAACTTTTAAATGTGACATTGGGATCATATTTGCATCTCATTAATTATTATTATCAATATAAAAATAACATAATCATTCCACTATATCATACTAGTATGGAATTATAAGATACCATTATATACAGAGCTCAAATGGGTTAGGTGATTTTATTTTGTAACCTGAATGTTAGACAGTGAATGCATATACAGTCCTCCTTCAGTATCTGTGGGGAATTGGTTGGAAGACAGCCCACTGATAACCAAAATCTGCACATGCTCAAGTCCCACAGAATGCCCTGTGGAACTGCAGATAGGAAAAGTTGGCCCTCCGTATCTGCAGATTTACCATTCCAAGGATACTATATTTTCCATCTGTGTTTGGTTGAACATGCTGATGTGGAACAAGCAGATATGGTCGGCTGACTGTATTTATTGGAGAAAATACAACTGTAAGAGGATCTGCACAGTTCAAACCTGTATTGTTAAAAATCAACTGTAGTTTATGTGTTTATCAAAATATTATAGATATATATCTTCGTATTATTTATAAGCTCTACTGATTACTTAATCAATCACAGTAGATTCATTTGTAGTGCCAGTGGTCATTTGTCTCTAGGAAAAGGCATAGCAAAAGTCCTAACATTTTTCAGCTCAGTCAAATTGTAAATGAGAGCGTTACTTTAAATAGTATAATATTGACACAAGTAACTTATATGTTATAGTAATGCAATATAAAACAATAATTTTTGAAGCAGAAAGGTAACAGTAAATCTCCAAATGAAATGAAACTGGGTTTTGAAGGAAAAAATAATTTGGATTAAAAATCATGTACACCATGAACTATACCAACATTCAGTTTGACTCATAAATAAATTTCTTTCTTGGAATGTTCTATAGCATTGCTGTAAATTTATATCACTGTCTGAATCCACAATTAACAGATAATGAAATAAAACTAATTGGATATATGGGTTATTTTGGTAGCATTTTACCACAATAATGTCAAAATTTTGTAAAAGCTTTTTAACGTAATTTTCCCTAATTTGGAGATATTAAAATTAAAATTCAGGGTTTTATGAGATATATGGAAACAGAAACACAGAAAGATATATGTTGTTTTCAAACACTTCCAACACACAATTTTAGAATTAAAAAGCAAGATAAATCATATTTTCACTGAAAGCATTATGAAAAATATATATTGTTCCTATGTGGATCTAGGGGCATAAGTTGATCGTTCACATGATGTATGGCCATGCCTACTCAGATATCTTGCAGTTCATTTGAAAATTCTGCAAGTATTCATTTTCCTAGTGTTGAAAAAAACTTCAAAATCTATTAAAACTATCTGTGGAGAATTGTCAAAAGCTTTCTATGTCTTTTAACATTAGATGTCCTAAATTTTAGACTTTAATATATGTCTTATCTATATCTACAAATTACCTGATATTTGACATAACACAAAATATATTAGCCACTTTTTGGCAAATGCTAAGCCTGAGAAAGTTTTTCCATCCATAATTTTACAAAGAAATGTACACTCAAAGTATCTTTCAGTTAAATATTGTTCATCATTCTGTTTTGTAAAAATAAAAGTGTCAAGTACTAGCAGCTGCTTTTACGTTGATCCCTTATAGCATTATAACACTACAACCCTTATTCTTAAAAATAGTTGTCATAGATAAAGAAAATTATTTGTCCTTCTTTTCTAAATAGACACTTGGTGACTAATGGCCTAGCTGTGGCTTACATAAGAACACACACAGTTAAATGCCTCTATAAGGCTGTCAGGTAATGGTAATGCAAATATGTGAACTGGCCACCTGCTAGAGAACACTGGGGATGGGGAATGAGTGTCGGTCACTCTAGCGAATTGAAGTAATATGTTAATGCTTTATTAAAAGGTAGTTAATTTGTTACTGAAAGATTATGAAAATTCACATTATTGGTGAACTTTCCTGATTTTTCTTTTTTTATATAAATTTTTATTTGTTCTTCCTTTTTTAAATTTTTTTATTTTTGTTTTAAATAGACTGGGTCTCACTAACTCTTCCAGGCTGGAGTGCAGTGGCCTGATCATAACAAGCTGCAGACTGGAACCACTTGGCTCAAGTAATCCTCCTGCTTTAGCCTCCTGTATAGCTGAGACTACAGACTAAAGCAATCCTCCTGCTTTAGTCTCCTGTATAGTTGAGACTCCTGTATAGCTGTGCATGGTGTGTCACCATGCACAGCTAATTTATTAAAAATTTTTGTAGAGACCAGGTTTCACTATGTTCACTATAGTGGTCTTGAACTCTTGCCTTGATCCTTGCACCTCAGCTCCCTGAAGCACTGGGATAATAAGCTTGAGTCACCGTGCTCAGCCGTGATTTTTCTAATACTGAGTAGAAATCACAAGGCATACTAATGGGCTGTTAATTTGCAAATTCAGGCTTATATCCTCTTAGTTATGAGAAGGAGAAAAACACTAAAATATTCATAGTCATCCCTAAATTGAATAGACAGTTTGGAAACTAGAAACAAGAGAGACCATAGAAAGGGAAGAAGGAGACACATTCATTTTCTTAATTCGGCATGTTATCATTATTTTGGTATTTTAATAATTCTCTGCAATTAGATTACAGTCTTAAAGCTGTACAGAACATAGTTTTTGGTTTGTTTCAAGAAATGATTCCAAATTAACTCCTGGGCATCCTGCAAGGATTAGTGTTTAATTCCTTTAAAAGAATTGCTACTTATGCTGTTGAATTCCGTGTTCATTTTCCTACTGTACCAATAAGTTTTTCTGAGACAATTGAAAAAAGAAATAACCTCTGAGAGGACTTGTAACTTATAGCTAAACTTAAGATGGCCTTTCTAATGACAAAACCCAAATAGAATATTACCTCTTTCAGGCTTTTGTCCAATTAGCACAGCAACTTTGTTGTACCATTTACTGCCTTTGGAGGAAACAGAGCTATCTTGATTCAGAGTGGGCATATTTATTTACCAGTTGTGTAACAAAGGAGTACAACATCTGGGTAATATATTTGCCCATAAAATTGATTATGACACACTCGACTGTTATCTGGGATAACTATAGAAGAATCTGAAGTATTAAATATCCGCACATATAATCACAGAAAAGTAGGCAATTAGAAGATTTAAAGTTGTGTCCCAGAGACAACTATCCTTCAAAATTACAGGTCATTTTCCTGACACTAACACTAAGATTATTACATTTAGTTTGACATTTAAGATTTGCCTTTTTTCTTAATATTTGGTACATTGAGTCAAAAAATAACTAAAAAGAAAGATGAAAAGAAAGCCAACAGGCAAGACAGAGAAGGAATGGGTAGCTAGAAAGGTGGAATGAAGATTTAACAATGCATCACTTAATTTTATTGAACTAATATGTTTTGACACCTCTTCTTTATAAAGCTATTTGTTAGGCATGACTAAACATTAATCTGTAAGAATTCCTATTATGGAAATGACCACAGCATAATTTACAGAATAAACTTTTAAGCAATGGGTCAAGTTGTGTAATCTATTTAGGGACTCTTTTCAAAACTAGCGCTATATACCCAGCACTTGTCCAGGTATTTCTATGGAAAGAAACCTGCCATGTATGTCAATGGAAAGGAAAAAGCACATATAATACTGTATTAATAGTAGCGAAAATTCATTATAGTGCCAAAAACTTACTGCTAGTAGAAACTTATAAATACAAATAATTAACCATTATTCTGTGGGTCCCAAATTTTCTTTTTATCACTGCATTATCATGGAAAAGGTTTACATACCTATTTTTCTAGACCTCTAAAAAGAACACAAGAAGTTTTAACATATAGAACTTGAGAATTTTTCTTCATGAAAAATATGTATGATAAATACAATGGAATAGAAAAATAAAACCCAGTATTAATATTTCATGCAAAGAATGTTTTTTTTATTGATAAAACACTAAAGACACCCTGAGAACAGTGCCTGCCTTGTGATTTTTCTAAGATCACTTAGACTTGGTTTGGGCTTATTATTTAGCAGCCATGGTGATGTGTTGCTTGGGGCTATAGCAACCAACAGAATTGAAAATTTAAAAACACAATTAAAGTTTCATATTAATGAAATTCTCATTTAAAAGATCAACAGTAATTGGATGTTGTTAGATACAGAATGTTAGTGTGGCACTTATTAAATTAGATTTCAGTACATTACCCTTTCATGCTACTGAAAGACAAAGCACAAGTATTCAGAAATTGGTTGTCAAATAATAAAAAATGTTTACTTTTCAGTTTCTTTCCTAGTCTTAACATGAGACCAAATGCTTATGCGGCTATTTGAAAAATGATGTGATGTTATTACATTCTAAAGACATCTTACCTGTGGTATTATAAAGCAAGCACACATATATATTTCAAGGTGTGTTGGATATTAAAGTAACATGGACTTTTTAAAAACTTATTAGCTATAAGCTGATACTAAGCATCTCTGTTAAAGCATCTATGTTTGTCTAGCTGTATATCACTGTCTCAGTATATGATCTGTGCAGTTTGGGTAAATAGTAAATAGTCACAAGGCCTACAATAGTGTGGTCTCCAAAGCTTTTACTTAGGTATTTCTATTAATAATTTGTGCACACTCATACACACGAACACTTATGTAAATTATGTATATATATATATTTATGTGTATATATATATATATTTCCACCAGCATACTGATAAAATGATACTATAAAATCGCATACAATATTAAAACTAAAATAGTTGAGCTATAAATAAGAGAACTGTTTCAAAATTTAACAATGGTATAAAAACTTTTTTTGCTCAGATTAGATATGATGGAATTTGTGTCATTGTTTTTGTGAATCATATTTTATTATTCTGTGGTACAGCAATTCAAAGTTTGGCTCCAAATTTAGTTTATTTCCATATTTGGTTCTAATGCCAGTTGTAATTTTTAAAAAAACTTCACAAAGATAATAAATTTTATTGGAAGAAATGTGATTCTTGGTTGTGCATACTGACTGCAGCACTCATTTTTAAATTTCATCCTACAAATATGAAATTTTTTGTCAAAATTTGTTTAGTACTTTTTTCTTGAAATTAAATTATAGAACCCATAATCTATTTGAAGGCAATGAATTTTAATGTTTTTATTTCGTTATTAAATCATTAAGAACACTAATCTTTTGGAGATTCCTGTCTAAGTTAGATTATTTTATTCTTATTTTTCTATGTTTACAAGTTGGAGAGACTTTACAGTTAATGTAGGCGTTTTCAAGAATAAAATTATATAATGATTTAAATATGTCCAAATATTTGTTTTCAAAATGTATCCTGTACCTCATTCTAAGTACAGCTAAAACCTCTGCACATACATATAGAAAATCATAAATGGACTCTAAAAGATAGAAGGATGCAGACTGGCTAGGTTCCCTCCAATTTTCTTTTTGCTTCATATATGCAAGCATTGACCTGGAATAAGATGGCAATCTGGAAAAACTAACGAGTGTATATTACCTCTTTACACCCTCAAAAAGCCAAGACTCCTCTTTTTAGCTAACATATCAGGGAAAGGGCAGCCCAGTGAGACAGAAACAGTACTGCTCCACTCAAATAACAGAAAATACTGTGGCACCATCCCCATCCACTCCAACAAAGGGAAAGTGTGGAGCCAAAAATTATACCTTGTGAGTCTATATTGAGGCACGTGTCGCCCTTGCTGGAGTGGTAACAGAGGAAGCAAGTATGGAGCGAGCAGTGTCTCTCTTGCTTGCTGATAATGAGGCCACACCCATATTTTCAGTGGAAGGCACATGGAAGTCTTGGTGCCTGGAGGTGCTCCACCTGGCAATACCAAAGAATGTTATCAGAGAGGCCTAGTGGAGAGTGAAGACTTTCCCTATGATCCAATGATAACAAGAACACCCCGCCACAATGTCAGTGAAGACCATGTAGGGAAATTAAGAATAACCCTACATCCAACAAAAACGAGGAAGCCCTACACAGAATATCCAGAAAGGCAAAATGAACAACTTTGACTTGTACTTCCACCTGGCAGCAGCAGTGCAATCTTATCTCTTCTCCTGCTGGGGTAATATCAGAAAAAGCCAGCTAAAGCAGAAGATCTAAATAAGATCGAAAGTCTTAGAACATAACATAAAATGTCTAGTCGTCAATAAAAAAAACTCATCATCCCAAGAATCAGGATGATCTCAAGCTGAAAACACACACAAAAACAATAATGATATCAAAACTGAGATACCAGACATTTCAGAATTATCTGAAAAATATTTTAATACAGTCATAATATAAATGCTTCAATAGGAAATTACAAACCCACTTGAAACAAATAAAAAATCAGAAAGTCTCAAAAAAAAGAAACAATTTCAGTAAGGAAATAGAAATTAGAAGATACAAGGAAGAGTAAAATGGAAATATTGGAAAAAGAAATACAACAACTAAAATAAAATCTCAGTGGATGGGCTAAACAGTAGAATGAAGAGGGCAGAGGGAAGTATCAGTGGGCTGGAAGACAGAAGAGTAAAAGTTACCCAATGCGAAGAACAGAGAGAAAAATAAACTGATGAAAAAATTGAACAGAGTCTCATGAATATATGTTTCTGAGTCTCTGAAGGAGAGAGAGAAACAAAAAAAGGAGAAACAAGGTGGATCTGGAAAAAATATTAGAAAAAATAATAGCAGAAAATGGTCCAAATTTGTAAAAACACATAAATCTATAGGTTTCAGAAGCTGAGCAAATACCAAATGTGATAAACCCAAATAAATATGCATCAAGACACACCATGATTAAACTGCAAATGAAAGACACCGAAAAATTCTTGAGAGCAACCAAAGGAAAGGTCACATTTCATACAGTGGAAAAAACTAGAATGACAACAGATTACCCGTCAGAAATCAAAGGCCAGATGGAAGTGACACAATCTATTTTCAGGTGCTGAATGAAAATAATTGTCAGTACAAAATCCTATGCCCAATACAGATATTCTTTAGGCATGAAATGGAAATCAAGACATTATTAGACAGAGGAGTCCTTAGAGAATTTGTCTCCAGACCGACTCCAAAATTTATCTAAATAGAAAAGAAATGATAAAGAGGCAACCCTAGAATATCAGGGAGAAAGAAAAACACAGGTAAGCAAAAATCAGGGTAAATACAGTATGTTTTCCTTCTTTCTCTTGAGCTTCCTAAATTGTGTATCATGATTCAAGTCATAGTAAAAACACTGATATGCTTCCAAAGTATGTGGAGAAATATTTTAGACATTTATATTAAACATGGAGAAAGGTAAAGGAACTTAAAAAATGTTAACAATTCTACACTTCTCTAAAGTGGTAAAATGATGCCACAGGTAGACAGTAAAAACGTACATGTTTTACCACATATGTATTTTACTATGTATTATGATTATGTAGTAAACATGTTATATAACCAAAACATATGTACATATCGTACGTGTAATATATATTCGTTGTAAAAAACTATACAAAGCCATTACAGAGATGTACACTCAAGACTATGGTTAAGTCACAATGGAATTCTGGAAAATTTCTCTCACAGTAAGGCAAGGATAATAAAACAGAACCACAACACTGGAAGAACCAACAGAAAACAAAAATTACATTGCATACTTTTTCTTTGATATGTCAATGATTACATTAAATATATTATCAAAATGCACCAATAGAAAGCAGAGAGGGATGATGTGAATTTTAGTTAAGTGATACTGAAAGTCTAAACCAATATCAGATGGAAAGAGCCAAGAAAACACGTACTCTGATGGTGCTCATTTTTCCTATGGATCTTCTGATGTTTCCCATTGGCTATACTCATTAGAAATACCAAGAACAAGAGTATACATTCCAGAAAGCATGCACATCTGCCTCCTGTGGCAGAAAACATGAGAGCAAATTGAAATAACTAATACATTAGTTTAAATGAAACAAATATACGTATTTCTAATTTTCCTTCCTGCTTCCATATGCATTATCTTACTAACTCTAGAGTATGGGCACCCTGTTCTGTAAACAACTCTAAAATATAGAGTTAGTTCTCTCTTTAACTGCACTGAGAGTTACCATGTAGTATTTGATAGAATGAAAAATATGTGGTCAATACATTTTTACCTATAAAACCTGCAAAATATATTTTTTTAGTTTAAATTTTAAAAATTTTTTAATAAATTTTTTATAAATCTTTAAAAATTTAACCTAAAATTGTTGTCTTTTTTCTTTTTTTATTTATTTTTATTATTATTATTATTATTATTATACTTTAAGTTTTAGGGTACATGTGCACAATGTGCAGGTTTGTTACATGTTGGTGCGCTGCACCCATTAACTCGTCATTCAGCATTAGGTATATCTCCTAATGCTGTCCCTCCCGCTTACCCCCACCCCGCAACAGTCCCCGGAGTGTGATGTTCCCCTTCCTGTGTCCATGTGTTCTCATTGTTCAATTCCCACCTATGAGTGAGAACATGCGTTGTTTGGTTTTCTGTCCTTGCGATAGTTTACTGAGAATGATGGTTTCCAGTTTCATCCATGTCCCTACAAAGGACATGAACTCATCATTTTTTATGGCTGCATAGTATTCCATGGTGTATATGTGCCACATTTTCTTAATCCAGTCTATCGTTGTTGGACATTTGGGTTGGTTCCAAGTCTTTGCTATTGTGAATAGTGCCGCAATAAACATACGTGTGCATGTGTCTTTATAGCAGCATGATTTATAGTCCTTTGGGTATATACCCAGTAATGGGATGGCTGGGTCAAATGGTATTTCTAGTTCGAGATCCCTGAGGAATCGCCACACTGACTTCCACAATGGTTGAACTAGTTTACAGTCCCACCAACAGTGTAAAAGTGTTCCTATTTCTCCACATCCTCTCCAGCACCTGTTGTTTCCTGACTTTTTGATGATCGCCATTCTAACTGGTGTGAGATGGTATCTCATTGTGGTTTTGATTTGCATTTCTCTGATGGCCAGTGATGATGAGCATTTTTTCATATGTTTTTTGGCTGCATAAATGTCTTCTTTTGAGAAGTGTCTGTTCATGTCCTTCACCCACTTTTTGATGGGGTTGTTTTTTATTTCTTGTAAATTTGTTTGAGTTCACTGTAGATTCTGGATATTAGCCCTTTGTCATATGAGTAGGTTGCAAAAATTTTCTCCCATTGTGTAGGTTGCCTGTTCAGTCTGATGGTAGTTTCTTTTGCTGTGCAGAAGCAAAGTTTAATGAGATCCCATTTGTCAATTTTGGCTTTTGTTGCCATTGCTTTTGATGTTTTCGACATGAAGTCCTTGCCCATGCCTATGTCCTGAATGGTATTGCCTAGGTTTTCTTTTAGGGTTTTTATGGTTTTAGGTCTAACATGTAAGTCTTTAATCCATCTTGAATTAATTTTTGGATAAGGTGTAAGGAAGGGATCCAGTTTCAGCTTTCTACATATGGCTAGCCAGTTTTCCCAGCACCACTTATTAAATAGAGAATCTTTTCCCCATTTCTTGTTTTTGTCAGGTTTGTCAAAGATCAGATAGATGTAGATATGTGGCATTATTTCTGAGGGCTGTGTTCTGTTTTATTGACCTATGTCTCTGTTTTGGTACCAGTACTGTGCTTTTATTTTGTCTTTTTGATAATATTCTATTGGAGAGATGATATCTCATTGCCGTTTTAATTTACATTTTCCTGAAGATCAGTGATGAGTTTTATACTTTCATTTATTTTCATGATAGCAATTTTTATCCATGTATTTCCAGTTTTAGCACTCTTTAAGCATTTCTTGTGAGGCCTGTCTAGAAGCATGAATTCCCTCAGCTTTTGCTTACCTGAAAAGATCACTATTTATCCTTAATTTCTGTGGTCTACCTTTGCTGGTATAGTATTCTTATCTGACAGGGTGTTTGTTTGTTTGTTTGTTTGTTTTTCTTTCATCACTTTGAATATATCATCTTATTTTTTTCTTGGCCTGCAAGGTTTCTGCTGAGAAGTGTGCTGTTTAGTCCAATTTTCTTAGATGTGACTTGATGCTTTTTTCTTGCTGCTTTGAGAATTCTCTCTGTCTTTGACTTTGATAGTTTGATTACAGTGTCCCTCAGAGAGCACCTCTTTAAATTGAATCTACTTATAATGGTTTCAGCTTTGTATATATTTTGATGTTAATATTTCTCCCAAGACTTTGGAATTTTTCAACTATTATTTTATTAAATAAGCTTTTTGTACCTTTCTTTATATCTCTTTCTAGAATTCCCATAATGCAAACATTTGTTTAATGAATCATGTCACATAGGTTTTGTGAGTTTTTTTTGTCATTTTTCATAAGATTTTTCTCATTTCTCCTCTGACTAGGTTATTTTAAAAGATCTGTTTTCAAGTTCAGAAATTTTTTCTTCTGTTTGATCTAGTCTGATGAAGCTGTCAGTTGCATTTTGTATTTCATTCATTGAGTTTTTCAGCTTCAAATTTCTGTTTGGTTCTTTATTATAGTATCTATTTTTGGTTTAATTTCTCATTCAGATTATAATTTTTTTTTTTAGATTCCAATGGTTTCTCTGTATTCTGCTGAGTTTCCTTAAGATCGTTATTTTGAATTCCTTTTCAAGCATTTTGTAAATGTCCTTTCCTTTTGGATTTGTTCCTGGAGATTTACTTTGTTCTTTTGGGTATATGTTGCCTTGCTTTTTCATGGTTCTTTTGTTCCTATGTTAATATCTGTGCATCTAGTGGAGTAGTTGCTTTTTCTAATTTTATAGAGTGGTTTTTGTTGGAGAAACATTTTTCTGTAGATGGGTGCAAGGGTATAAGTTGGGTATGGATCACTGGCTTTGTTACTGAGTTGACTCAGTAGCATCGTCTTCATGCATTTTCTTAAGATACAGTCTTCAAAAACATTGTCTTCAATAGCTTCAGTGGCATGGGCTATAAGAGTTTGTGATATTGGTGGCATGGTTTTGCCTGGGGCGAGGATGTTGAGCTAGTTTTTGGGCTGAGCATATATGGGTGTGTAAGGCTAGCAAGATCTTTGGTAGGCTTGTGGGAGAGATGGGGTGGGCTGCTAGGAGGGCTGTTAGACTGAGCTTGAGCATGCAAAAGCAAGGTTCGATTGGGCTGCTGTGTGACTATCTCTCCTGGGAATTGAGGCTACCACCAGACCAGCTGTCAGGCCGGGTATGAGTACATGCAGCTTTGGCAGTTTTGAGAGGCTGTGCAGTGGTCTGTCTGAAGAGGTTGGGCCACCCCTGGACCAGCTATCAGGCCAGGCACAGATGCACTTGGGATCATCTGTCTGGTCAGTTGCACAGTGTGGTTGAGCATGGGTATGGCAAGCTTGCCAGTTGTTTGGTTAATTTCCCACTGTATAGGTCGCCCTGTTTCCTGAGAATATGGTTTCCCACATTGGTGTAGACGCTAGGGTCTCAGGGTCGGTCCACCTGGCTTAGGCTCCAGGCAGCTGAAGTCATGGTGCTATAGGCATTTGTGTGAACATGGTGGAATAACAGTGGGGCCTCAGGGATAAAGACTGAGTTGCAACTTGTCCCCAGGAAGAATGCACTTTAGCAGTGGATCCACTTTCAAGATAGAGCCATGCTATAGCAGCTTAGATTGTGGGTGCTCAAGGTTGGCTCCTACTCTGAGGCATTGAAGGTGCCTGAACTTCTAGCTACTCTCCAAAATGAAGATGACTGATGTACTGGGAAACCTTTCTGAAATAAGAATTCCTGGTGTTTGTGGCAGTAATGGGGACTGCTGGGGATCTCTAGCTTAACTTTTCCTCATAGTAAGAAGTACTCCTTGACCCTGAGCTAACCTTGGTGAGGAGAGAGTATGGCAAAGACAGAATGTCTTTTTTCCCTCCCTGTGTTGCTACCCGGGGATTCCATGCTCCACAGGGATTTTATTGCTCCCCTGGTACTCTCCAGTGTACTTACTCACTAACACCAGTCAAAATATAGTTGTTCATTCTTTTGTTTTGGCCTCTTTTTGTCGGGATTATAAGTGTCAGGTAACTCTAGTTAGCCATCTTGCCAACATCTCAATGATATTCCTTAAAGAAATGAAATCGTTGTTTTAATAATATAAGTTTCTAATATGTGGGGCAAGTTAGGTTGAACTGAAACATCACATGTAATATTAAAAAATACATTATCTTACTAAATTATTGGAAAGCCATTGTAGACCATAAATATCCTTTCTTTTTCCCTGTCAGTTCCAGATTACATACCAAGGACATCTTAAAAAGGTAAAATGTAATAAAATGACTTAAATAAAAGGTTAGGTTTTTCTCACACCTGTAATAATTGGATAACATATGAATAAGCAGAGTAGTCTGTGCAAAATCTTCATGTTTATCTAAAATATCCTTTCTGAAATATGTATATTTCTTTTGAATTTATTTTGAGGTGTTTTTAAATGTTTGTTAATTCTTATTGATATTTTAATTACCATTTATTATTTTACAATATAAGGTATCCCACATCACAAATTTATTTTTACATAATGGCTTTTTATATGATGAGACAAAACTGCACATACATTAAAGAGAATTAATTTAATAAAGTCTTTTTAGGGATCATCTTTATGCTTTCTCATTTACGCTAACAAATTATATGTAAATATCTCTACTCAAACGAATTTCTTCTCAATTACCTTTTTTCAACTCGTACAAGTCATTGTGATTCATATTTTTATCTTATAGTTCAGCATGACCCCTTTGTCTTAGCCACTCTGCTTACTGATGCTGTGAAGAGTTCAAGAATAATTTTCTTCAACTTTCATTCGCAAAAATTTTCTTTATCTATTTAAGACCGTTTTTGTTAGTAATTTTTAAGTAAAGAGAAACTAGAAATATTGCAACATTTATTATGCTTTTTTATAAGTTATACTGTATAATATGTATTGTAGGAATATTTCAGATACTTTGTTAGTAACCACCAGATTTTCTTAACCTAGGTCTTAGGGATAGAATTCAAAGATTTCTACACTTAAGAGAGAATATTACATCTTTATTTTCGCTAACCTATAATTGAAATTTAACATTTCATTTAATTATAAATGTAGACAACAAATAATGCAGTGTTAGTAGCACCTATATCCTTTATATTGCATAATTGTGGCAGATATATTGACATAATACTTACGATTACTATATTTTCACAAGTATTACCCTAATTGCAGTCTTCCTGACTTCAGGTGCTTATGCAGTGTCCAATGCAGTTGGGTAGCTGTGGGGCAATTCTATATCTAGATCAGCTTCCAAAGATTAAAGATTAACATTCTCACATCGAAGATTCAGATTTCTAGGGTTTTTTTTTTTTTTCTCCATTTTGTATCTTCTTCTGTTTGTTAATTAATATGTGGAAGGAAGTGAGTCATTGTCTTTTTCTATCAAAATTTTTCAAGCATGGATAACAAATGAGAATTACGCTTACTCTTTGTTACAATAAAATTGTAGCATGGATCTGTGTAGCTTCTATAAATATAACTTTTATAATGGGAAAGTTTGTATATGTCTAACTCGAGAAAACTCTTTGCAAGTTATTGAATGTAACTTAAAAAATTATTGCTGATATATTGTGCCTCAATATGAATTATTTTATTATGCTATAAGTTCTAAGGTTCTTAATTTTCCCCTCCTTTTTTTGCATGATCTGTGTTATGAATTAAAGGATTTAACAAACAACATGTTTCATAAATGGTATTTGTATAATTCTGTGAAAATACCATGCACTTAAAATATAACTTTGTAAAAGAATCTACAAAGAATATCAGAAATTAGAATTATTATTTTGGAGGAGGCCTCAAAATGCATATTTATTTTTTCTCAGCCTTCTACTTTAGCAATATAATTTTATTTATATTGAGCCTCATGAGACTTTTGTTAGTGTTACATAATTTTGGAGAAAAATAATGTAACCAAAGGAAAGTCATCTGATCTAGCACCTTCCTGTATGCTGAACAACCTCAGGTTTATAAAGGCAAGAATAATGAAAAAGATGTTTTGGAATAATAAAACTATTTTGGAAAATAATATTATTAAACAATTGATAGATAATTTGAATGATTTAATCATCTCAGAGTTTAAGGATGCAATGTAGCTGATACAATAAATAACAAAAGACAAAATAATATGATGCGGAGGTAGGTGGTAATGTGGTAGTATGTTGGGAATTTTAAAAGATGCAGGGGAATAACAAGATTTTCCCAAATTTGAGCTTTAGCCATATATATGTTTTATTGTATATTGTTAAAATATATTGAACTATTATTTTGATATAAGGGCTTGCTATTTATTTTAAGACAGCTTCTGGAGAGTAAAGACAGGTTGACATCTCATAGCAATTAATCATGTTCTAATGTGACTATCCTTAAAACAGACTTACTTTTTGGTATACATGGTTTAATGATTGAATTGTTTTCAATTACCAAAGCCTGTCAGGCAACCAATCCAACATATAAGAAACACATACCTAATTTATCCATAACAGTTTTAACTAAAAGGTAGAGTTAAAGTAAGAAAGTTTGTTCAGATCTTAAGTAAGGTAATCTGGTATAATGCATATGTAAATTCTGAAGAGGTCATAGCTTTCTATCATTATTTTGCATATTTGATAATACAGTAGTAGATAACTTATCACAGTGCGTCAATAATGCTTTGAGAATATTGACAAGAAATAAAACACCATAGGTTTAGTAGAAATGCTTGTTGAACTGAAATTAGGAAGAATTCAATTCCAGTTCCAGCTCTCTTTAACTGTGTGACAAGATAAGCTCATTTAGGACAAATCCATTTACCTCCCTGGGCTATGGACAACCAGAAGATAATTCCCATGTACCTTAGATTAAAAAACTGTAACATCTCTTTCAGTCAGAGACTTGTGGTTCTTTATCAATTTTTAATGCAAATTTACAAATGATAACTCACATACCATTTCAATAAGATATGTCAGATACAGGAGTGACTTGAGCCAATTCCATGTACAACTGTCTTTAATTACTCACTTAAGCTATTACTATAACCCATCACAGGGCTAATGATGCTGGGATTCATCTCTCAGAGCCTGAGGATAATGAACAGTATTTTAGTCTGTTTTCTATTGCTTGTAACAGAATACAAGAAATAGTCATTTATTAAAAAATAAATTTATTTATTTCAGTCACAGAACCTCAGTTCAAGGTTGGGGGGTCACCTCTTGTTAGAGCCTTCTTGTTGATGGGAATTCTGGAGTCCCAAGGCAGCATAGGATGTGTACTTATTGACAATTATATTATTTTCTCGTGAAATCCTCATTAAAATATTTTGTCCAATTTTTAAATTGAGTTCCTTGTTTTTATTATTCATTTAAAAATATTCTTTAGATGTTCCTGTTTTGAATTCTTTATCAGATACACGATTTGCAGATAATTTTCTCCATTCTGTGGTGCATCTTTACATTTTCTTAACAGTGCCTTTTAAAATGCAGATACTTTTAATTGTGATGAAGTCCAACTTATCAACTGTTCTTTTATTGATTGTGCATTTGGTGTTAAATTTTTAAAATTTTTGCCTCAACCAAAGTAACAAACATTTTATCTTCTTTTTATCATAATATTTATAGCTTTACATTTTATATTTAAGTCTACAATCCATTTTGAATTACTTTTATATGTAGTATTTGGTATGAATCAAAGCTCATTTTTTCTGCATATAGATACCTAATTGCTCTATCACCATATGCTGAAAAGACTATCATTTTACTACTAATTTTTTTGCATCTTGGTCAAAAATATATGTATTTCTGTACTCTGTTTTATTTCATTGATCTATTTGTTAATTTTCATGAAAATACAACTTTGTCTTAAATACCATATCTATATGTTAAGTCATGAAATCAAGGTACTGTTAGTCCTCCACATTTATTCTTCTTTTGCAAAAGTACTTTACTCTTCTGGGATTTTTCACTTCCACACAGAATTTTAGAATTGCTTTCCTAGTTTCTACCAAAAATGGCTGGAATCTTTATTGGAGTAGCATCGCATTTATAGATCAATTTGAGAATTGACGTCTTAACAATGTTAACTTTTCTGACTCATGAACATGGTACAATTTCTTCACTTTCTTTCTCTTCGTATTTTATAGTTTACAGTGTATAGATATTTCATATTGTCATATTTATCCTTAAGTATTACATATTTTTGAAGCTCTTATAAATAGCATTATTTTACAATTTTAACTTCTTGAGTTTGTTGCTAGTATATGGAAATGTAATTCAATTGTGTAAATGAATCTTGTGTAATTTGTGAAATACATTTATTAGTTCTTGCAGTTTTTTATAGATTTAATTTGATTTTCCTCAAAGACAATCCCATTATATATAAATAAATATAAATTTACTTCTTCCTCTCCTTTTGGGTGCCTTTTATTTGTTTTTCTTACCTGTGTGCACTGGCTAGAATATTAATACAAGGTTGAATGGACATGCTGAAAACAGACAATCCCGTCTTTCTCCTGATCCTCCAGCAGTACTTTTGGGACCTTGATGCAGTGCAAAGGAAATTTCCATGTTTCAAAATCCACATAGTCGTGCAACTGAAGTGATTCCATCTCAACTTCAATTGGAAGAAAATAATGTGTTCTGTAGTAAGATGTCAAAAGACAAATGTCTAGAGGAGAACCTAATACAGAGATCAAGAAACATTTTCTGATAAGGGCCAGATAATAAATTCTGTAAAATCTTGCAGACAACATTTTGTTTGGGTCAAATATTATTATGTTTTTTTTTAAACAAATCTTGAAATATTTAACAAAAAGGACTGGAACTATACAAGAATGAGCTATGGTCTAGATTTGGTCAGGCATCTAATAAAATTCTGTAAAGTACTTTCAGATGATGAATGTACTAAATTAAAATCTTATGCTCCTGGCTCAATACCATTATTGGACTGTATTTATCTGTGCAAAGACATTTTTAAAGACAAAATACATAAAATCTTAGTGCATATAAACGGTAACAGGTAGACACAGAAAACACTAACTTTGAACCCCAATTAGGTGAAATATTATACTTTCTCGCCCAGAATTAATCTTAAGCTTTAGTGGATCTGTATGAAGAAAATATATTAATTTTTTTCAATTTTGATATTTTGTTGTAAATTGACAATCTATAACTGTATATATTTATGGGATACAAAGTGATGTTATAATTTATGAATATAGTATGGAAAAATTAAATCAAGCTAATTAACATATGCCTCATCCAAATATATACGTATACCTATTGGTCATTTCTATGTTTTCTTTTGAGAAATGTCTATTTAGTTCACTTGACCATTTATTAATTGGGTTTTTGTTGTTGTTGTTGTTGTTGTTGTTGTTGTTGTTCTCTAGCTATTGGGTTGTTTGAACTCCTTATATATCTTAAATATTTACCCCTTACTGGATGTATGACTTGCATATATTTTCTCTCCATCTGTACATTGTCTTTGTATACTGTTAGTGGTTTGTTTTGTTTTCTATGAAGAAGCTTTGAGTTTGATGTAGTCGTTTTTGTTTATTTTTGCTTTCGTTGCCTGGACTATTGGGATCAAATTAAAAAAAAAAAAAGTCAGCTGGGCGTGGTGGCTCACGCCTTAATCCCAGCACTTTGGGAGGCCGAGGCGGGTGGATCACCTGAGGTCAGAACATTGAGACCAGCCAGACTAACATGGTGAACCCCCGTCTCTACTAAAAATACAAAAATTAGCTGGGCGTAGTGGCAGGTGCCTGTAATCCCAGCTACTCAGGAGGCTGAGGTAGGAGAATCACTTGAACCCAGGAGGCAGAGGTTGCAGTGAGCCGAGATCACACCATCGCACTCCAGCCTGGGTGACAGAACAAGACTCCAACTCAAAAAAAAAAAAAAAAAAAAGAAAACAATAATAATAATGTTAATGTTGTGTAATTTTTCCCGTAAGTTTTGTTCTAGTAGTTTTACAGTTTTCGGTCTTAAATTTAAGTCTTTAACCTCTTTTGAGTTTTTCTTTTTGGTGTGAGATGAGAGTCCACTTTCATTATTCTGCATGTAAACATCCAGTTTTTCAAACACCATTTAATGAAAAGACTATCTTTTACCACTGTATATTCTTAGCACTTTAGTCAAACAAATAAATTGACTGTACTTGCATGTGTTCTTTTCTGGGTTTCCTATTCTGGTCCATTCATCAATGTTTCTATGATTTTTGCCAGTAACATACTGTTTTAATTACTACAGCTTTGTTTAATAGTTTGAAATCAGTTAGTGTGATTTCTCCACTTTTTAATTTTTGTTCATGTTTGCCTTGGGTATGTGGGGTATTTTGTGGTTCCACATAAATTTTTGAATTACTTATTGTATTTCTATGACAAATGACATTAGAATTTTGATATAGATTGCACTGTATGTGTAGCTTGCTTTGGACATTATGGACATTTTAACAACATTAATTCTTCAAATTCATAAACATGGGATATCTTTCAATTTATTTGTGTCTTTTTTTTCAGTTTTTTTTTAATGTTGTCCTTAAGTGTTTCAGCTCTTTGTATTTTACAAAAACAACTAAATGCATGGGCCTGGGGCCAGGCACTGAGATATAATTGTTCTGGGTTGTGGGCTAGGCATTGGGATTTTAAATCTCCACAAGTGATTCTGATGTGCTACCAAGGTATAGAAATGCTGCACTAGAATCTAGAATATTTATTCTCAGAAACTAAAAGAATTTTACTGGGTTGTTAACAGCCTAGGGACAGGTAAGGAAGAATCTTTCAGGCACTAAAAGTTCTAAAAGCTTAGGGTCTTCTATAAGGTCTTCCAGGTGGTCTTCTTAGGGTCTTCCAGGTGGTTCTCCTTTGTAATAATTTCACGTGTAGGATTGGTGGGTATGCTGGCCTTTTAAACTATAGTGCCTCTTCAGCCAAGCTCATATAGCCATCACTTCATTAGCAGGAAAAAAATTGCAACTACTCTAGAGAATGCAACGTGTAGAAATGTGTCTTATATTTATAAGCACATTAATTCCGTTTTTATTGTAATTAAAATTATTAATATTTTTAAAAGTAAATTTTATTATGTATTTTTAAGATATACAACATATTATGGGATACATATAGATAGTAAAATGGTTATTATAGTGAAGCAAATTAACATGTCATCACCTCACATAGTTACTTTTTTTAGCAAAAGCAGCTGAAATCTACTCATTCAGCAAAAGTCCCTAGCATAGTACTCATGTACATTAGATCTCTACATTTGTTCATCCTATGTATCGGCTACTTTGTATTTTCTGACCTATAACATCCAATTTCCTCCTCCCAATCCCTCCCCCACTCATGTTAATCACCATTTTATTCTCTATCTCTGCATATTTGACTTTTTTTAGGTTCCACATATAAGTGCGATTGTGCAATATTATGTAATATTTTTATCTTTTGTATGGCTTGTTTCACTTTGCATAATGGTCTCCAGGTATGTCCATGTTGTGGTGAATGACAAGATCCTTTTTTTATGACTGAATCATATTCTTTGTGTGTGTGTATGTGCATGTGTGTGTGTGTGTGTGTGCATAAGATATTTTTATTCATTCATCCATCAGTGGACACTTAGGTTGTTTCTGTATCTTGGCTACTGTGAATAATAATGCAATAAACATGGGAGTGTAGGTATCTTTACAGGGTGCTTTTCTCATTTCCTTTTGATATCCCATAAACTCACAAGAGGAATTCCTGGATCATATAGTAGCTCTATTTTTAATTTGTTGGGAATCTCCATACTGTTTTCCATAGTGGCTAGAACAATCTACATCCTCACCAACAGTATATAAGGGTTCTGTATTCTCCACATCTTCACCAATATTTGTTATCTCTTAACTAGTTGATAATAGCCACCCTAACAGGTATGAGGTGATATCTCATAGTGGTTTTGATTTGCATTTCCTTGATGATCAATAGTGTTGAGTACCTTTTCTTACACCTGTTGACCTTTTTTAGGTCTTCTTTGGAGAAACGTCTATTCAAATTTTTGCCAGTTTTTAATTGTGTTACTCATTTTTCCGCTATTGGGCTGTATGGGATCTTTATAAATTGTATGTAGTAAACCCTTATCAGATACATGGTTTGCAAATATTTCTCTCAATCTATAGGTAGCTGTTTCTTTTTTTGATTCTTTCTTTGGTTTTGCAGAAGTCATCACTGAATTTCTCTCAGAAAAATAATGCTATTGCTCTGAACAGTGAAACATCTATAAATACATTATATACTTAAAAACACATTAATTCAGTTTTGGTTATTATTAGAGTTAAAAGCCTGATATAGGGCATACATCATAATGACAAATAAGAAATTATGAACACAAAATTTTTATTTATTTTTTAAAAATATTTATTTATTTATTTATTTATTTATTTATTTATTTATTTGAGACAGAGTCTTGCCCTCTTGCCCAGGCTGGAGTGCAGTGGTGTCATGTCGGCTCACTGCAACCTCTACTTCCCGGGTTCAACCAATTCTCCTTCCTCAGCCTCCCAAGTAGCTGGGACTATAGGCGCGTGCCACCGTGCCTGGCTAATTTTTTGTATTGTTAGTAGAGGCGGGTTTCACCGTGTTAGCCAGGATGGTCTCGATCTCCTGACATCATGATCTGCCTGCCTCAGCCTCCCAAAGTGCTGGGATTACAGGCCTGAGCCACCATACTCGGCCAAAAATTTTAAGAAAAATTATTTGATAATTTGATTTGCTACTTGACTTCTTTTATTTATACTGAAAGAAGGGGAAAGTTTGGGTAGGGAAAAAGAAACAGTGGTAAAGTAAGTGCAAATGGATTGAGAAAGTCATTTAACCGGGTTATGTCTTGGTTTTCTCCTCTATCAAATGATTATAAGTTCATTAGTCCATTTTCACATTGCTATAAATAACTTTCTGAGACTGGGTAATTTATAAAGAAGAGAGGTTTAATTGACTTACAGTTCCACTGGCTGTACAGGAGATATGGCTGGCAAGGCCTTGGGAAACTTACAATCATGGTGGAAGGGTGAAGGGGCAGCAAGCACATCTTCACATGGTGGCAGGAGAGGGAGAGTGAAGGGGACGTGCCACACACCTTTAAACCATCAGATCTCATGAGAACTCACTCACTATCACAGGAACAGCAAGGGGGAAATACACTCCCATGATCCAATCACCACCCATCAGGTCCCTCCCCCAACACTGGAAATAATTCATCATGATATTTGGGTAGGGAAACAGAGCCAAACCCTATCATTTATTCATCAAGGTTTTAGTAAAAAATGAACACCTTAACACCTAGGACAGTTTCTAGTTCATAGTGAATAATTGCAATATGTTAATAATTTACTATATCAAGCCAAAGTAAAATTCAAATGGACTTTGATTCTGCCTTTCCTCTGAGAGTGAAATAAGAGCGGAGATATAGGAGAAGGGCTGATTATTGTACTGGGTTTGCCAAGATCAAGCATAGATCAATGATGGACAGAGTCATGGCTATATAATCCTATTTATTCAGAAAGAGAAATTGGAGGTGTAATCCTGTTAAGCATTAAAAGCTTCCCTTTAGCCATGATGAAATAAGTAGATTAAAAGCCTATCTAAATTTGTTTTCTGTCTGATACTGTTACATAATTTGGGTCTTTAGAAATACTAACAGTTTCAGTATAGGACCCACCAGTAAATCCTGTGGACCCTGGCCATATTTTTGCCTACAATTTAATTTTCTTTAGTACCCAGCAAAGTACTGGGCTTATATTTAATAACAATAGATTGATTTAATTGTTTAGTTGGTTTATCTTCAAATACCTTTTGGAACAAAGCATTATTATCTATATTTTATATCTTTAAGATTTATTCTCCAAAGTGCAAAAGATTATTAAAATAGTAATGAAGTGTCTAATTCGACTTGCTATTATGAACTTCAAGAAAATTCTACCTGGTTAGGGCAACACAAATTTCTCATGGAGTAGCATTGATGTCAAGGCATTCTTAAAAATTGATGATTGTCATATCCAGCAATTACTCCACATGTGTTCTGTTAATCACAAGATACACTAATGAGCACTTACTCTATTAAGCATTGGATCTCTAAATTTCTTCCAAGGCCATATTGAAGGCAAGATAGGCAGTATCTAATTATTTTGTCTTCACTCAAATATTCAGATAGCCAACAGTCAGGATAAAATATCTAAGTAACAGAATTTAAGCACCACTGTTTTACTTTAATATTCTTTATATGAGATTTGTATTGCTATTTTTCAAAGTAGAAAATATTTCTTAGTTTCCCAAATTGAACTTTCATGCTGTCTTTTCATTTCAACGGACTGTATCCATTTTGTTGATAGAAATAAAATTTTTTTAAATTATACTTTAAGTTTTAGGGTACATGTGCACAATGTGCAGGTTTGTTACATATGTATCCATGTGCCATGTTGGTGTGCTGCACCCATTAACTCGTCATTTAGCATTAGGTGTATCTCCTAATGCTATCCCTGCCCCCTCCCCTCACCCCACAACAGTCCCCAGAGTGTGATGTTCCCCTTCCAAAATTAATGACCCATTTTTTCTCTGGTAACAGCAGTAGCACACATTATAATAGAGAACTTGAACCAGGCTACAAATGACAGTCTTTGGTCAAGAAATACATGAGACCCTTGTAAATTTATGGATCAAGCAGTTAAAATACACTTGTTTATAATGTAGCAAAATGTAATTGTTTGAAGCACTACCTGATGGATAACTGATTCCTACATCCATCAAGTATTAGGTGAGCATGCTATTCTTGTTTGTTTGGTTTTTGTTTTTGTTTTTACATAGCAAATGGCAAAAATGACTCGTCTTCAAACCTTGCCCTAATCCCTCACATGTAAGTTACTGTTTGAATATTAATTTTTACTTGAGGAAGTTGTGTGTTGATTTTTTCAGGCTAGGAGAGTTCTATTTTAAGATTTATCTCTCCAGTGCCTTAAATGATACCTTAGTGCTCTGGAAGAATTAATGCAGCTTCTAAAAATGCCGAAATTTCTCCTAGAGAACAATTTATTCTGTTAGATTTTCGCATACCTTGTCTCTAAAATGATGGATATAAAAATAATCAATTTAAGGTGGATTATTTTAGCTCAAAGATAATGAATCTATGTTTCACGCATGTTAATTGAATTAAAATTTACTTCAACGTTTAATTTAAAGTGATTATTGAAATTATTTAACCCAACAATTAGATATGAAAGAAAGGTTAATGGAGTCACACATTTCTAGATAAATGTCATCTGGTAATATGTCTGCTTTACGAATTTTAAAAAAGAATTAGTCTATTTTTGGTCCATCATCCTTTATCACAACCTTCATCACTGTAGCCCTTCCAATTATCCACCAAATTATTTCTTAGGGAAAAATATGGTGTTAGTTTTCATGGAATTTAATCAGATTCCTATGTACCATCCACAATTTTGCTATAAAGTTGGATCTTTAGGATTGGAACATTTGCTCAGTTTATCATCCAGAAGCTGGCGTTTCATGATGTGTTTGTGGGCTGGATGCTGTCTGTTGCATGATCGTTAGGAAAGAGATGGAATCGCCATTATTGTTGCGCCCTGGTGGTTGAAGTTACTTAATAGTCTCCCCCTTTGAGATAATGTGTTTGCAGAAGTGGTAGTTCCCATCAAGCCTTTATCCGAACCAACAAGACAAATCCATTCTCTTGCTTTATAGGTGTAGGTGTGGTTGCTTAAAGATTCTGGCATTCCCTGGAAATGTTCACCTCATTTCTCTTGGAGAAAAATGAGAAATGGGGCTTGAAAATGTGGCAACTAATTTGGGTGTTGGCAGGTAAAGTTATTTCTCACTTGGCTTATAGGTTTGAAATTTTAGTGGAGAGAAAGGCCATTATTGCCTACCAGGTTGTGTGAGGGGAAAAAACTGTGTAGAAATCTTTTTATGAGGAAGTATGCTTTCAAAATGCATGTGAACTAATTTATATACATATGCCATAAAATTTCAACCCTAATAATAATTATCTACTTTTTATCAGTAATTATACTGGACAGTGTTTAATTTAATCCTTATAACCTACTAACAAGCTATTTTCACTTAATTTTATATTAAAAAGACCCAGGGCATAGAAAGGTAAAATCAGGTTCATAAGATGAAAGTTAGGATTTAAACATAAATGTATGTGGTTCCAAAGAGCATGTCCTTAACCACAACCCTACCTTGCCCTTCCTCTTCTTCCAGAGGACTGAGATGTATGTATCTGAGCTGGGTGGAAGCATGGGTGAAAAGGGTGATTCTGGGAAATTCAATCCATTTCATCACTGAATGCCGTTGGAATTTGGACTATTGAATCTTTGCAGTTCAAATATAGAATCTTTGACCAGATAAAGGAGTGAGTTTTTGTTTTTCTTAACTTTAAAGTTATCGCATTGCCTCATCACAAATTCTCTGCTAGAGAACAAAAAAAGAAGGAATGTCTTCCGTTTTTCCCATCACACTTTCAAAAGCCTAAACAAAAACAGGAAAAAAAAAAGATGTAGAAAAAAAAAATGGTCTATCTTATTATTTCATATTATTTTTAAAAATCACATTAAATTTAGCTGAAATTTTTAAGACTAATCCAGTATGACTGAATAGAATGCAAGAATGGAGCAATATAAAGCAATCTGTTATAAATTTTATCTCATCTTCATAAATTTTCAAAAATGATTCCTGAAATTAAAAAAATAAAATAGAATAAAAGCTCACAGCAAACTAAAATACATATATTACATGAAAAGTATATGTATATAAAATAATAATAGCTATATTACATATTTTTGAAAACTAAAAGTCATCGCCAATATATTCCACAATAAAAAAGGATTACTTGGCCAGGCACATTGGCTCACGCCTGTAATCCGAACACATCGGGAGGCCAAGGCGGGTGGATCACCTGAGGTCAGGAGTTCAAGACCAGCCTGGCCAACTTGGTAAAACCTTGTCTCTACTAAAAATACAAAAATTAGTCGGGTGTGATGTCAGGTGCCTGTAATCCCAGCTACTCAGGAGGCTGAGGCAGGGGAATCACTTCAACCCAGGAGGTGGAGATTGCAGTGAGCTGAGATCACTTCACTCCAGCCTAGGTGACAGAGTGAGACTCTGTCTCCAAAAACAAACAAATGAAAAAAATGATTTTTTATTACTATTACTTTAATTGTTCTGAAATTTTGAAACAATAAGACATCTAGAAATACTGACATAAATGTACCCCAGAAATTAATGGTACACAAAAATTTTAGTCAGATTCATATCAATGTCCTTTAAAGAAAGGGTTTATTATTCTATAAATAAAGCAGTAATTATTGTTTTTCTAAAATGATAACATTGCAAATTTAACCTAGTATTCTATTTTCATTTTTCAGCTCTTTTTTAAAATTGCATTGTGTGATTAATACAAATAAATATGTGCAATTTCAAAGAACCATAATTAGACAAACACAATGTACAGTACAAAATAGGTGAGGCCAGAAAACATGAAGTATAATGGAGTGTTCATTATAGACAGTAGCTTGAACTTGACATGATTGGCTTCTTGCTGGGCTGGATTCTATAGACAGAAGATATTTCTTGTCTTTAAAAACGTAAAACACCTCTGACTCTTCTGGCCATTGAAACTAGTAAGCATCAACTTAGAACTCTGTAAACCAAAGACTTTATGAAGCATGTAGTTTTTGTTTGTAATGCAACGGATAAATGACTTAAGTGATGGATATGCCATTTACCCCAATGTAATTGTTACATCTTGTATATCTGTATCAAAATATCCCAGATACCCTATAAATATGTACAACTACTCTGTACCCACAAAAATTAAAAACGAAAAATTAAAAACAAGTTGCCCATGCACAGAAGCATAGGTCATGTTTTTCTTTCCAGAATTAACCTGACTCTAGCCTATGTACTGGTTTTTTAAATATCTAAAAGTATTGACTAATAGAGTAAGTCTTCCAAATATAGGCATTCTAATTCTGAAAGCTGTTTACAAATATTTATAGAAAGTATTGGAACTTAATAATGCTGGTGGGCTTCCAGTCTTCATATTACAAATACTCGATTTTTTTTTACATGTTGCCAATTTTCAAAAAAATTCAAGTATGCCTTCAAAATGGATCATCTTAAAATTCCTCAATATTATCCATATGATGAAATAAAAAACAGCCTTTGGAAGTAATTTGAGTTAAATTAATTCTTGTAGTTAGAGTAACTATGGTAGCTCAATCAATATGACACATTTTTGTTAGGTGAAAATTATTTACCTTTCAACATTATAGTGTTTAGGGCAAATTTACTAATTACATTTGAACCTGGTAAGAATTCCTGTGTATCACTGCTCTGGCACATGACAATTCTACAGCAAGTCAAATAAGTCAAATTCACAACTCCAGAGACAATAATTCGGCTTCTAGAAGAGCTGAGAACACTTGAAATATGAAAACTTGTACAGAACATACAGCATTAAATTAGTAATGCTGAAACAATTCACAAAAGATTTATTAAAATGTGGAGTTACCTTTCAATATATATTATAGTAAAGAAATATGGAATTTTTCCTGTTGTTTATACATTTATGGCCCTTTAGATTTAATGAACAAAAGTAAAAACTTAGTCCTCATTCCATATTCTTTTCCATTTTCTTTCCTGGATAAAGTTGAGTTTTGTAGTTTTTATTTCCAATATAAAGTTGAAGTTCTCCATATATCCTAAGCCACATTTAATGTATTTTGATTTTGGACTATGTGATTTTGGATGTCTGCCTCACTTTGTTCTTGCATTTGACTTTTAGCAGATTAAACATTTGCTTCCACTGTCAAGTCAAATCATTGTGCTCCTGTTCATAATCATTAATTTGGGAATTCTTATCATGATATGTCTGTCACCTTTTTATAGGGACCAATAATTTTCTATAGATGCATTTTTCTCAGGACAATGGCAGAAGTACCAGGCAACACCTGGAGGCACACAGTTGTTGTGCCTTATCCTATTAGCCAAGGAAATTCGCATGATCAAAAATAAAGTCAATGAGTAAGAAAACATAACTCCACCTCTCTAGTGGAAGATTTTTAAAGTCACAGGACAAAGGATATGAATACAGGAAAGGGTAAAGGATTAGAAACACAATTTAACTTATATAGTCTGTATTCTTTTACAGCTACAGAGTACTTCATTGTGTACATAACCTATTTTATTCATCATCCCCCTATTGAAGTCCAACTTACACTGTTTTCAACCTTTAATTATTTTTAAAAAATGTTGCAAAAATTATCTTTGTGCAACGGCCAAATTGTATTTTTTGCGACTTGGTGAAAATTTCTGGAAATGGAATGGTTGGGTTAGAGGGTATCTTAGTCTGTGTTTGCTATAATGGAATAACTGAGGCTGGGTAATTTATAAAGAAAAGAGGTTTATCTGCAGGCTGTACAAGAAGCATGGTGCTAACATCTGCTTTTGATGAAGACTTCAAACTGCTTCCACTCATGGCAGAAGGTAAATGAGAGCCAGCCAGAGGTTACACAGCAAGAGACGAGGCAAGAGAGACAGGAGGGAGGCTCCAGGCTCTTTTTAACAACTAGCTCTTTGGGAGACTAATAGAGTGAGAACATAATGCTGTGAGGACAGCATCAAGCACTTTATGAGGAATCCCCAAGTTTCTCCATAGCCCAACCACCTCCCATTAAGTCCCACCTCCAATATTGGTGATCAAATTTCAACATGAGTTTTGGGGGGTAAACTATCCAAACTATAGCAGAGGGTCAATACACTTTTTTATTTTTAGACATTATAAAATATTCTCCTTAGGAGTTGCACCATTTTGAATCCCCATTAGAAACACATGATACTTTTTGATTCCCTGCAGCTTTGCCCCAAAATATGCTTTTGAACTTTTATTTTTGCTTTCTGTGAGCAATATTGGGAATGTGTATATAATACTCACAAAAAGCAAAAATAAAAGTATATATTTTTATATATATACTTACATATAAAATATATATATAAGTATATATATAAGTATATATTTATATATACATATATATAAAATTTTAAACCCATTACATTTTTTGATTTATTCATGTTTTACCTATATGCTTATCAAATTGTTGGCTTTTGAGTTATCAATGTGAGTATATATATATATGTATAAGTTGATTATATATGTATATTATATGTATATGGAAAGGAAAATGACCTATACTTCTGCTCATGAGAAACTTCCTTTTCTGCTGATATATATGATAAATATAATATATATATTTATACATTATGCATTCAGTCTGGGATATTATGAGTAATGGTGGTAAATGAGTAATGGTGGTGAAAATCTTGTACTTTTTTGTAAAAATGTATATACATAAAAATATATATATTTCTTCTGATATATATACATATACACAAAAAATAGTAGTGTATCTCTGTGGTATTACAAATATTTTTCTCATTTTGTCATGTGCCTTGCCAAGCCAATTTTTTTTTTCTTTTCATTTTTTATTAAATGTTTTATTTTTTAGAGTAGTTAGGTTCACAGCAACCTCACAGCAAATTTGAGAGGAAGGTACAGAGATTTCACATACTCTCACTGCCCCCACATAAGCATAGTTCCCTTCATTAGCAACATACCATATAAAAGTGGTACATTTATCACAGTTGAGGAACCTGTATTGACACAACATTACCACTCAAAGTCCATAGTTTACATTAGAATTAAATCTTGGTTTATGCTTTATTTTGTTTTGTTTGTCTTATTGTAAATAGGGACTTGTAGCATTCATCTTCTAATTGGCTATTTTGCCATTTGAAGATTACTGATGGCCAGTATAAAACATTTTAAAATATGTTCTGATACAGAAAAATTCATAAATAATAAATATAATTCAATGAATTTCATTAATTTAAAGCAACATGAACTGACAAGGTTCCCATTTTAATTTTTTTCGATCAAGAAATGGAAAATTAAGAGCAACCCAGAAGAAAAGGCCCCTGATACCTTTCCAAGAGCACTACCTTCCAGAATTTTGACAGATGATACTACAGATTGAACTTTTCTGATTTCAATCTTCATTTTAATAGAATCATACAGTATGATGTCTTTATGTCTGACTGTTTTTGCTCAAAATTATGTTAGTGAATATATATAGAGAGAATATATAGAGGGATCTCTCTATATATTTTGTATGTCTGCCTCACTTTGTTCTTGCATTTGACTTTTAGCAGATTAAACATTTGCTTCCACTGTCAAGTCAAATCATTGTGCTCCTGTTCAAAATCATTAAATTTGGAATTCTTATCATGATATGTCTGTCACCTTTTTACTGGGACCAATATACTCTAGATGCATTGGCATCTACTCTGCAATGGCAGAAATGCCAGAGAACAACTGGAGATCTCTCTATATATTCTCTCTCTATATATTCACAAACGTAATTTTGAGCAAGTATATATAGAGATATATATATCTATATATATATAAAACATATATATCTATATATATAAAACATATATATATCTATATATATAAAACATATATATATATCTATATATATATATATATATCTATATATATAAAACATATATATATATCTATATATATATAAACACACATATTTGGGTTGAATTCAGTCTGGGATATTATGAGTAATGGTGGTAAAAATCTTGTACTTCTTTTTTGTAAAATGTGTACATTTCTGGTGGTTATACATCTAGGAGAAGAATTACTGGCTTATGGGGTACATGTATGTTCAGCTTTAATAATTTATGTCAAACATTGTTCTAACATAATTATACTAATAATTTACAAATATTTCCTGGTATTTGATAATTCTATTTCTTTTACATGAAAATATGATATCTGAACAAAAACTGATATCTAATGTTGACTATAAAGTACACAATGATGTGTTTTTATTGTCACGTGGAAGACATGTCATCTCTATTCCTTATTATGTTCATTCTTCTATGTCAGGTAAAAAGATACTCAAATGTGCAAGACATCAGTGTAATTATATTTACAATACTAAAATAAATCAGTAGATAATTTATGATACATCTGAATACATAAGGGGTAAAGGTCAAATTCAGTAAGAAACATTTAAATGTATGTAGCAATCTGCCAGTGACCTTTGACTGTATTTGACACCTTCCAAATAGATAGTTCGCGTCTCCATATTGAAAATAATCCCTGTGATTTTTACTTATTGCCTTGATATCTATGTTTACCCTTTTCAGAGAAGAAGTTTCTGTATCACCTGGGTCACCATAGGGTTTAAATGGGAAAAAAAAGTGAAACTATACTTGTGAGAATTAATATTTTCTTATAACAGTCACACACAAATCAGATAACAATGTAATGATATCCCCATGACCAAAACACACACAAAGCATTTTGATGTGACATAAAGAGAACTGACCTAAGTAACTGTTAGTAGATTTGAATTCTAATTTTGGCTTCTCTTATAAATGCTTATTTTTATACTGCGAAAAAATAATAGTACCTGTTCATGATATTATACCACAGTTTTTCAAGGTGATGCCACTAGGAGAAACTGGGTAAAGGATACATGTGATCTCCCTGTGCTATTTCTTATAATTGCGTGTGAATCTACACTTATTTGAAAATTTAAAAACTAAAAATTAGAGTAGTTATATTGGATTTTAATTTGCAATGTAGTTGTTATTAGCACAAATTTATGTAACACATGTTTAATTAATTTTTAATATACAAAATATTACTGAAACACAAGATACAATCATTATTACATTTTTTTCTAATAGCCAGAATCACAGCAATTGATTTAAAAGTTTACAACCTCAGAAAAGCCTCATGAATGCAGGCTGTTTCAAAGTAATTTTCTCTCAAATATTCCTTAAGTATGTGTGCAATGAATGGAACAAGAATGTTTCCTGTGACAGTTTCAGTACTTCTTAAGATGACACTACAGAGATTTAGAAAATTAAATATTTTTGTACAAACAATATTTTATTGTAAAACGAAAAATAGAGCACTTTACATATTTTGTAGTGATAATGGTATCTCTAAGCAAGATGAAATTCCTACAATATGACAAAAAGTATTTGAAAACATGACAAAAACTACTACAAAGTAAATTTACTATAAAATGACATAAAATGAAGTATAAAATATAAATATTTCAACTTAACTGGTAGATTTAATATAACCAGAATTTGAACAAATCAAAAAAAGGAAAAAGTAACAACTAAGTAGAAACTATACAAAAACCAATTTGTATTAAAATGAGAATGAAGTATTGCTTTTCTCTTATCACGTTGTCAAATTTCAATATGTTTGATCAAACAGTGTTCTAAGGGTATAGGAAAAAATACCATTAAACTTCCTTTCTAGAAAAATAAATTGGTCTGAAGTTTGGAGAGCAATTTGGCAATATCCATCAAAATCTCCAGTCACAATCCTCTTGGATCCAGTAATTTTAGTTCTAGTTTTTATTACGTAAAATAAACCTGTGTACAACTTTAAAATATGTAAAGAATTCTTCACTACTACAGTGTTCACAATATCGAAAGGCCGAATAAATATTAAACACCATGCAGTTGGGGATTGTTTTTTGTCACACAAGAAAATACCATGTAGCTAAAAATATAGAGATAACTCACTATATGCCAATATAAAAATTGCTTAATATATATTTGAGAAGATGGCCGAATAGGAATAGCTCTGGTCTGCAGCTCCCAGCCTGAGCCACACAGAAGATGGGTGATTTCTGCATCTCCGTTTAAGGTACCGGTTTCATCTCACTAGGGAGTGCCAAACAGTGGGTGCAGGACAGCCCGTGCAGCGCACTGTGCTCAAGTCAAAGCAGGGCGAGGCATTGCCTCACTCGGGAAGCGCAAGGGGTTGGGGAGTTCCCTTTCCTAGTCAAAGAAAGGGGTAACAGATGGCACCTGGAAAATCGGATCAGTCCCACCCTAATACTGCACTTTTCCAATGGGCCTGGAAAACGGCACACCAGGAGATTGTGTCCCACACCTGGCTCAGAGGGTCCTATGCCCACGGAGTCTCGCTGATTGCTAGCACAGCAGTCTGAGATCAAACTGCAAGGCGGCAGCGAGGCTGGGGGAGGGGCGCCCGCCATTGCCCAGGCTTGCTTAGGTTGACAAAGCAGCCAGGAAGCTCGAAATCCGTGGAGCCCACCACAGCTCACGGAGGCCTGCCTGCCTCTGTAGGCTCCACCTCTGGGGGCAGGGCACAGACAAACAAAAATTCAGCAGGAACCTCTGCAGACTTAAATGTCCCTGTCCGACTGACAGCTTTGAAGAGAGTAGTGGTTCTCCCAGCACGCAGCTGGAGATCTGAGAACGGACAGACTGCCTCCTAAAGTGGGTCCCTGACCCCCGAGCAGCCTAACTGGGAGGCATCCCCCAGTAGGGACAGATTGACACCTCACTCGGCTGGGTACTCCTCTGAGACAAAACTTCCAGAGGAACTATCAGACAGCTGAATTTGTGGTCTCATGAAAATCCACTGTTCTGCAGCCACTGCTGCTGACACCCAGCCAAACAGGGTCTGGAGTGGACCTCTAGCAAACTCCAACAGACCTGCAGCTGAGGGTCCTGTCTGGTAGAAGGAAAACTAACAAACAGAAAGGACATCCACACCAAAAACCCATCTGTACATCACCATCATCAAAGACCAAAAGTAGATAAAACCACAAAGATGGGGAAAAAATAGAGCAGAAAAACTGGAAACTCTAAAAAGCAGAGCACCTCTCCTCCTCCAAAGGAACGAAGTTCCTCACCAGCAATGGAACAAAGCTGGATGGAGAATGACTTTGACGAGTTGAGAGAAGAAGGCTTCCGATGATCAAACTACTCTGAGCTACAGGAGAAAATTCAAAACAATAGCAAATAAGTTAAAAACTTTGAAAAAAAAATTAGACGAATGGATAACTAGAATAACAAATGGAGAGAAGGGCTTAAAGGAGCTGATAGAGCTGAAAGCCAAGTTTCCAGAACTACGCGAAGATTGCAGAAGCCTCGGTAGCCGATGTGATCAACTGGAAGAAAGGGTATCAGCGATGGAAGATGAAATGAATGAAATGAAGCGAGAAGGGAAGTTTAGAGAAAAAAGAATAAAAAGTAACGAACAAAGCCTCCAAGAAATTTGGGACTATGTGAAAAGACCAAACCTACGTCTGATTGGTGTACCTGAAAATGACGGGGAGAATGGAACCAAGTTGGAAAACACTCTGAAAGATATTATCCAGGAGAACTTCCCCAATCTACCAAGGCAGGCCAACATTCAGATTCAGGAAATACAGAGAACGCCACAAAGATACTCCTCAAGAAGAGCAACTCCAAGACACATAATTGTCAGATTCAACAATGTTGAAATAAAGGAAAAAATGTTAAGGGCAGCCAGAGAGAAAGGTCGGGTTACCCACAAAGGGAAGCCCATCAGACTAACAGCTGATCTCTCAGCAGAAACTCTACAAGCCAGAAGAGAGTGGGGGCCGATATTCAACATTCTTAAAGAAAAGAATTTTCAACCCAGAATTTCCTATCCAGCCAAACTAAGCTTCATAAGTGAAGGAGAAATAAAATACTTTACAGACAAGCAAATACTGAGTGATTTTGTCACCACCAGGCCTGCCCTAAAAGAGCCCCTGAAAGAAGCACTAAACATGGAAAGGAACAACCAGTACAAGCCCCTGCAAAAACATGCCAAATTGTAAAGACCGTTGAGGCTAGGAAGAAACTGCATCAACTAACGAGCAAAATAACCAGCTAACATCATAATGACAGGATCAAATCCACACATAACAATATTAACTTTAAATGTAAATGGGCTAAATGCTCCAATTAAAAGGCACAGACTGGAAACTGGATAAGGAGTCAAGACCCATCAGTGTGCTGTATTCAGGAAACCCATCTCACATGTAGAGACACACATAGACTCAAAATAAAGGGATGGAGGAAGATCTATCAAGCAAATGGAAAACAAAAAAAGGCAGGGGTTGCAATCCCAGTCTCTGATAAAATAGACTTTAAACCAACAAAGATCAAAAGACACAAAGAAGGCCATTACATAATGCTAAAGGGATCAATTCAATAAGAAGAGCTAACTATCCTAAATATATATGCACCCAATACAGGAACACCCAGATTCATAAAGCAAGTCCTGAGTGACCTACAAAGGGACTTAAACTCCCACACAATAATAATGGGAGATTTTGACACCCCACTGTGAACATTAGACAGATCAACGAGACAGAAAGTTAACAAGGATATCCAGGAATTGAACTCAGCTCTACTCAAAGTGGACCTAATAGACATCTACAGAACTCTCCACCCCAAATCAACAGAATATAAATTTTTTTCAGCACCACACCACACCTATTCCAAAATTGACCACATAGTTGGAAGTAAAGCTCTCCTCAGCAAATGTAAAAGAACAGAAATTATAACAAACTGTCTCTCAGACCACAGTGCAATCAAACTAGAACTCAGGATTAAGAAACTCATTCAAAACCGCTCAACTACATGGAAACTGAACAACCTGCTCCTGAATGACTGTTGGGTACATAATGAAATGAAGACAGAAATAAAGATGTTCTTTGAAACCAACAAGAACAAAGACACAACATACCAGAATCTCTGGGACACATTCAAAGCAGTGTGTAGAGGGAAATTTATAGCACTAAATGCCCACAAGGGAAAGCAGAAAACATCCAAAATTGACACCCTAACATCACAATTAAAAGAACTAGAAAAGCAAGAGCAAACACATTCAAAAGCTAGCAGAAGGCTAGAAATAACTAAAATCAGAGCAGAACTGAAGGAAATAGAGACACAAAAAATCCTTCAAAAAATTAACGAATCCAGGAGCTGGTTTTTTGAAAAGATCAACAAAATTGATAGAGCGCTAGCAAGACTAATAAAGAAGAAAAGAGAGAAGAATCAAATAGATGCAATAAAAAATGAAAAAGGGGATATCACCACCGATCCCACAGAAATACAATTAACCATCAGAGAATACTACAAACACCTCTATGCAAATAAACTAGAAAATCTAGAAGAAATGGATAAATTCCTCGACAAATGCACCCTCCCAAGACTAAACAAGGAAGAAGTTGAATCTCTGAATAGACCAATAACAGGCTCTGAAATTGTGGCAATAATCAATAGCTTACCAACGAAAAAGAGTCCAGGACCTGATGGATTCACAGCCAAATTCTACCAGAGGTACATGGAGGAACTGGTACCATTCCTTCTGAAACTATTCAAATCAACAGAAAAAGAAGGAATCCTCCCTAACACATTTTATGAGGCCAGCATCGTCCTGATACCAAAGCATGGCAGAGACATAGCCAAAAAAGAGAATTTCAGACCAATATCCTTGATGAACATTGATGCAAAAATCCTCAATAAAATACTAGCAAACCGAATCCAGCAGCACATCAAAAAGCTTATACACGATGATCAAGTGGGCTTCATCCCTGGGATGCAAGGCTGGTTCAACATATGCAAATCAATAAATGTAATCCAGCATATAAACAGAACCAAAGACAGAAACCACATGATTATATCAACAGATGCAGAAAAGTCCTTTGACAAAATTCAACAACCCCTCATGCTAAAAACTCTCAATAAATTAGGTATTGATGGGACGTATCTTGAAATAATAAGAGCTATCTATGACAAACCCACAGCCAATATCATACTGAATGGGCAAAAACTGGAAGCATTCCCTCTGAAAACTGGCACAAGACAGGGATGCCCTCTCTCACCACTCCTATTCAACATAGTGCTGGAAGTTCTGGCCAGAGCAATCAGGCAGGAGAAGGAAATAAAGGGTATTCAATTAGGAAAAGAGGAAGTCAAATTGTCCCTGTTTGCAGATGACATGATTGTATATCTAGAAAACCCCATCATCTCAGCCCAAAATCTCCTTAAGCTGATTAGCAACTTCAGCAAAGTCTCAGGATACAAAATCAATGTACAAAAAACACAAGCATTCTTGTACACCAATCACAGACAAACAGAGAGCCAAATCATGAGTGAACTCCCATTCACAATTCCTTCAAAGAGAATAAAATACCTAGGAATCCAACTTACAAGGGATGTGAAGGACCTCTTCAAGGAGAACTATAAACCACTGCTCAGTGAAATAAAAGAGGATACAAACAAATGGAAGAACATTCCATGCTCATGGGTTGGAAGAATCAATATCGTGAAAATGGCCATACTGCCCAAAGTAATTTATAGATTCAATGCCATCCCCATCTAGCTACCAATGACTTTCTTCACAGAATTGGAAAAAACTACTTTAAAGTTCATATGGAACCAAAAAAGAGCCCGCATCGCCAAGTCAATCCTAAGCCAAAAGAACAAAGCTGGAGGCATCACACTACCTGATCTCAAACTA
>NW_026652281.1:48114191-48243610 GCF_009828535.3 Hylobates moloch
TGAACAATGAGAACTCATGGACACAGGAAGGGGAACATCACACTCTGGGACTGTTGTGGGGTGGGGGGAAGGGGAATGGACAGCATTAGGAGATATACCTAATGTTAAATGATGAGTTAATGGGTGCAGCAAAACAACATGGCACATGGATACGTATGTAACAAACCTGCACGTTGTGCACATGTACCCTAAAACCTAAAGTATAATAATTAAAAAAATTCATATATATATATTTGAAGAAAGTAAGTTGTAAAATAATCTATAACAACATATGTTGCTATATATGTTTTATTCATGTGTGTACTTGTGTATATTTGTGTGTGTGTATATTTATTTGGCAATATGTATATGAATATACACACAGATGCAAGTATATCCATCTATACTTGTGTAGCAAGTATATATATTTGGAAAACTATGTATATTGTGTGTGTGTGTATATATGTGTGTGTGTATGTATATGTGTATATATATATGTGTGTGCATGTGTTTATATATATAATATATCGCCAGATGTATATACTTCCTATACAATTATAGATAGATATACTTGCATATACATGTATATAGATATACACAAGTATAGCTATTTAATGTCTATCTGTAGATATATATCTCTCACACAAGAACTGTTAATTGCAGTTTTATATGGGAGGGAAAACTTAATGGTATGGGATGGGATAAAGACATTTTTGATGTATAATTTTTAATATTTGAATTGTTATTATATATTTTATTTTTGTTAAAATACAATGAAATATTAAAATAGGAATCTTTATGATATCAGTTTAGTCTAAATATGTAAGAAAGAAGGCCAGATTCTCTCATATTCCAAAATGAAATGCTAAACCATATAAGTAAGACTTGCAAAAGAGGTAAACAAGAACTGGTTTTATAATCTGTACCTAGACAAGAGATGGATTGTATATTAGAAAAAGAATTTCTTTAAAGACTGTTGTTAAATATGTTGAAATGGTGGGAGAATCCTTCAATTAATTTGAGAAAAATTTCAGTGTGACTTCTTAGAGAGTTCATCCTCTTTTGTTTGAAAGATACAGTAGGATCAGTTCTGATTCACACCTGACAATTTGAAAGGCCAGAGGCTGTTTTTAGAACCTCGTACTCTGATAAGAAAATAAAAGGTAAGTCTGTAGACATTCAGAATTTGTTGGACTAAATGGTGTGTGTTTCCTGTGGTCAAGAGTGGGTTATATGAGGAAGATTTAGCATCAAATTTTTTGCCTGGAGGTGAAATGGGAACACAGGAAAAAGCCTTCATGAGGTTGTATCAAATGCTTAACATGTAGGTGACTGTGCATTGATGATTAATTACCCAAGATTGAAAGAAATGATGCAAGTGAATGTTTTCCAATACTGAAGGAGAGCAAAGGGGATTTTCAAAATTACGATGAAAGCCCCAAACTTAATAGGCTATTAGGTTTTAACACTTGATAAAGGTTGACACATGCATACCCCTATTTAAACACGACTGTAATTAAGATATAGAAACTTTTGGTCATCCAGTTTCTTCATCACTCTTCGCAATCAATCCTTTTTCACACTGTAGCCCTAAGCTACCAAAGATCTGGGCTCTTTGACCATTAATTGTCTCTTCTTCTTCCAAAACTTCATATAATGGAAGACAGCTAGATTCCTAATCAAAAGAAGTCACAGAATATGAAGCCAAGTCGTTGTCTCAAAGGCTTGAGAGTAGCATTGAAGAAAGTAAATGGTATAAGACAAACAGTCTATTAGTCGAGGTTTTGTCAGAATGAAAACCAAATGTGTTTGATCCTTTATACAGGGCAACTTTCCAGGGATACTGAGCTAAAGCATGTCCAAAGGCTAGTCATAAAACATTTTTAACATTTAGTTTAATAAATGATTCTTTTGACTACTTTCTAGTAACAAGAGACAAAGTATCCATTTTCTAGACTTCAGTTCTTTCTGAAGTTCACTTCCCCATTGCACTCATAAATACAGTACATTTATGTCAGGCATGAGCTAATTAGCTGTGCAGTTTCTCATTTTTAAACAAAGAATTATAATACAGTAAGCTATTAAAAAGATATTAAAAATAAAGATCTAAAATTATGTTTATGTTTTGTGATATGGGTCTTTTGTCAGGTTTAGTATTTTCTCCAAGTCTGTAGTTTGTCTTTTCATCTCCTAATAGGATCTTTCACAGAAAAAAAGTTTTTTTTCAATTTGATTAAATCAAATTTATTGATTTTTTTCCCTTTCTTGATCATTTCTTTGTGAAGAATCTAAGAAATTTTCATGAAGTCCTAGATCCAGAAATTTTCTCCTATGATATCTTCTAGCAGTTTTACAGTTTTATGTTATACATTTAAATCTATGATACATTTTGTGGTACATTCTTTTTTCCTATGGATAGCTAATTGCTCCTGTGCCAATTGTTGAAAAGACATCTTTATTGAATTGCTTTTGCACTTTTGTCAAAAATCAGATGGCCATACTTATATGAGCCTGTTTCTGGATTCTCTATTTCGTTCCACTGATTTATGTGTTTATCATTCTATGAATATTACACTCTTGATTGTTTTACCTATGTAAATCTTGAAATTGAGTAGAATAATCCTCCCAAATTATTTTGTTTTTTCAAAATTGTGTTGCTACTCTAGTTCCCTTATATTTTTATATAAATTTTAAAATAATCTTGCCTATAGATACAAAAAAAATCTTGGATAGCAATTACATTAAATTTGTATATTAATTTCAGGGGAATAGATATCTTTACTATTCAGAGCTTTCCAACCCATTTAAATTGCATTCCTCTAAATTTATTTAAGCATTGTTTCATTAGTATTTTATAATATTCAGTGTTTAAGTCTTGTAAGTGTCTTGTTAAATTTATGCAAAAGTATTTACAATTTTTTGAGCTAGCATAAATGGCATTACTTCGGTTTCTGGTTCCAGGAATGTATTTTCAGAATCTAGAATAGATTTTTGTATATTTATCTTATATACTGACAACTTGCTTGATTCGCTTATTAGTTTTAAGAGTTTGTTTATAGATTCATTAAAGTTTTCTCTATAGACCATTATAACATCTGCAAATAGGGAGACTTTTTTTTTTCACTGTTCAAACCTGTATGCCTTTTATTTTATTTTCTTGCTTTATTGTGCTCGTTATAAACTTTAATGGCAGTGTTGACTGTGGGTCCCCTTGCTTCCTTCCTCATCAAAGGTGGAAACATTTCTGTTTTTCCCAATTATGACATTACCTATGATTTTGTCAAATATTCTTTATCAACTTCAGAAAGTTCTCCTATATTTATATTTTTCTGAGTTATGTATTATTATTTTTAATTAATTCATAATAATTGTACATATTCATGAGGTCCATAGTAATGTTTTGATACATATAATGTATAATGTTCAGATAAGGGTAATTAACATATCCATCATCTCAAACATTTATCCTTTATTTGGAGAATGTTCCATATCCTCCTTCTAGCCATTTGAAACTATATGTTATTATTAAGAATGGTCGTCCTACTCTGCTATAGAACAAGATAACTTATTTCTTTCTAGCTTTAATTATGCTTCCTTTAACAAAAGCTACACCCCTTTATGATCAAGTGAATAGCATATTAAACATGATAAAATGAATATGTCTTCATTTTGTCTAAATACTTTGTCTATATCAATTGATATTACTGCATAACTTTTCTTTTTTAGCCTGTTGATCCAATGAACTTGATTAATTTTTCAAAATTGAACTAGTTTTGTATACCTGGAATAAATACCACTTGGACATGATGCAGACTTTTAATATATTTCTCAATTCTATTTACTAATATTTTGTTTGTTATTTTTTACATCTAGTTCCATCAAGATATTATCTGTACTATCATTTGTGTCTACTATCTTTCCCTTTTATGTGTATCAAATAATACTGGCTTCATAAAATGACTAAGCAAGCATTTATTCTTCCTTTACCTTTGGAAGTGATTGTGTAGAATTATTGTTCATTATTCTTTAAATGTTTGCTGGAATTTTCCAGTGAATCCATCTAGGTGTGGATTTTTTTTTCGGTTTGTTTAAATTAAAAACTTAATTTCTTGAATAGTTATAGTGCTATTCAAATTATCTGTTTTAAATTGGGTGAATTATAGTAGTTCGTGCTTTTCTGGGAGTGAATCTTTTACATCTAAGTTGTCAAAAGTGAGTAACTACTTGTAGTATTACCTTATTACACTGTTGTTGTGTGTAGGGTCTATAGGAGTATTTCCTTTTTCATTGACTTTTCTCTGATGCCTTAGTCTTTTCAATTTTAGTGATTTCTATTCTTATTGTTATTACGCCTTCAGCTTGCTTTGCATTTGTTGTTGCTTTTCTTCTAGCTTATTGAGTAGCTTAGATTTTGTGATTTGAGACTCTCCTTTCCAATATAAGTGTCCCATGGTATACATGCAGTTCCTTTGTACCTTTCTTCCAGTCTTGCTACCTTCTTTTGTGTTTTGTTAATCTTGTGAATTGATATGCTTTGCTTGTTTTTGTTTCTTAATTCGTGTAGTTACTATTGGTATTTTTTGTGATTACCGTGGGAATTATGCAATATATCTTATAATTAAGAGTTCATTTTAAGCTGAAAACAAGTTAAATTCAAGTATATGCAAATCTCTTCACTTTTTCTTCCTCCCTGCCACACTTTATTTATTGTTGTCAAAATTTATATCTATTCATGTTGTGTACCTTTGAATATAATATAGTTATTTTTTAAACTTTTGTTTTTTAACTTTTTGGGGTGGGGGATTATACATGTGAGCCACTGCATCTGGCTGTTGCTTACTTTTGATATTTTTTAAACTTTCTGGAGGTTTATAATTTACTTGTAAATAAAAGTGCATAGTCTTTTATTTTCAAAAAAATTGAGTACTATGATAATCTATAAAATACATGTGAGTTCATGCATGTGTGTGTGCCTACAAATTACATCTCTTAAAAATGTATCATGGACATTTAAAAACCATTGTTTTTTTAACTTTTGTACTAGAATTAAAAGTGACTTACCCACTGCCATTACACTAATATAGTTTTTTTTGTCTATATATTTGTCTTTAACAATTGAGTTTTATGCTTTTTCTTATCCTGTTGCTGTTTTACATTTTAACTTGAACTCTCTTTAACATTTCTTGTAAGACAGGTCTATGGGTGATAAACTTTCTCAGCTTTTGTTTTTGGGAGAAGTATTTATGCCTGAATTTTTGATAAACAGATTTGTCAGATATTGTACTCTTTGCAAGTTTGTGTGTGCATTTGTGTGTGTATGCACATGTGTGAGTGTAGGTGTTTCTTTTTTAGCATTTAAATATAATATCTCACTCCTTCCACCCTACATAGTTTCTGGTGAAAAGCCTCATTGTCTTATGCAGGGTTCTCTTTTACATGATGAGCCACTTTGCTTTAAAAATTATTTGTCTTTGAGTTTTGACAATTAGATCATAGTATTTCTCAATGTAGATATATTGGTTTCATGTTATTTGTTGCCCTTTGGGCTTATTGGATCTGGAAGTACAGTTCCTTCTTCATATTTTGGAAGTTTTCAGTCATTAATTCTTTAAATAAGTTTTCTGTTTTTTTCTTCTACTGTGATTCATAAAATGTGTATATTGGGTTGCTAGATGATATCTCATAATTCTCCTCAGTTTTATTCATTCTTTTTCCTTCTTTTTTTTCTTTTTGCCCATATGACTAAATTATTGCAAATGACCTGTCTTGAGATTTTGTCATACTTTTTTCTGCTTAATCTAGTCTTCTGTAGAACTCCTCTAGTAAATTTTTTAGGTCAGTTATTGTGCTCTTCAGCTCCATGATGTCTGTTTGTTATTTTTTATATTTTCTATTTTTTAATTAAAATTATCTCTTTGTTTGGACACAGGAAAAGGAACATCACACACCGGGGCCTGTTGTGGGGTGGGAGGAGGGAGGAGGGGATAGCATTAGGAGATATACCTAATGTAAATGACGAGTTAATGGGTGCAGCACACCAACATGGCACATGTATATGTATGTAACAAACCTGCACATTGTGCACATACCCTAGAACTTAAAGTATAATTTAAAAAAATGAAAAAAATAAAAAAATAAAATTGTCTCTTTGTTCATGCATTGTTCTTGTGACCTCATAAACACCTTTATTATGTTTATTTTAAACTTTCCATCGTGGAAATAATGTAACTCAATTTCATTAGGGTTATTTTCTGAATATATATCTTGTTTTTATTTGTTTGGATCATCTTTGTCTGTTTCTTCATTTTTCTTTATTTTGCATGTTGATGTCAGCATATTAGATAGAGCAGAAACCTCTCATAGACTTCACAAACTAGCCTTTTACAAGAAAGAACCAATCAGTCCAGAGATTCTAGAGCTCTCTACCATGCCTCTCCCTTTCCAGAATGAAGCAGGCATCTGTGGTTATTTTCTGCTCACTCTGTGCTGAGCCAGAAGAGAAACTATGGCATTTCTCAGTCTAAACTGCCACCTCTGTCATTCTCTATGCAGCTAAGATACATCAGCGGTCCAAGATTGACAAGGTAGATGTCAGATCTTTGGGAAGTTCTGGAAATGTTAGGGTGTTGGATATGTGTATCGATTCTTTTCCTTACCAAAGGGGAAGCTGGAAGCTGGAGTTTTTCATCTGTTTACTTTGTGCTGAGCAAAGGCAAAAAATCAAAGGTGTCTGCCAGCCTAGGCTGCCACCTCCATTCCCTGTCAGGTAGCTAAACCATGTTGCACAGATCAGAGCTCCAAGGCTGGTAAAATAGGATTTAGTTCCCTGGGAGCTTCCTTGGAAAATCTGGACACTGGACACATGAATCAACCCATTTCCTCCCCTGGGAGAAGTTGAAAACTAGGAGCTCTTCTGAGGATATGGCACTGTGCTAGGGCAGAGATTCTAATGAGAGAAGGTCCTAAATTTCCCTACCAGCTTTGGGGAGTCTAGTTTCACATTCACCTAAATATAGGAGCCTTTCAATTGGATTCTAGATTTCTTACAAAGGGAATTTGTCCATGTATTGTTGATGAATCATTTTATTTGTGCGGAAAAGAAGAGTCCAGGACTTCAAACTCTGCCAATTTGCTCTTACATAGTTTATTTTAATGCAATTGTTGATAAGTTAGAGCATAAATCTGCCATGTTATGTTATTTTCTATTTGTTCTCTGATCTTTGTTTTTCTCTTTTTATATTTTTTCTAAAGTCCTGTAGGTTAGTGTAACTTTTTAGTAATTTTATTTTGCTTTATTCCTTTTGATCTGTAATATTTACATGGATCTCTATTTTATATTTATTATTAATGAACATTTTATATTTCAATGGTTACTCCATATTACATTAATATTTATAAAATATATCACAGTCTGCTGGATTCAAAATTTATAAAACCTCAAGTAAAGTGTTCGAACTTTACCTTCTTAGGTCCATTTATCCTCTTTCATCTCTAGTCAAATTGTCTTCAATTTTTTCTTTGCATACCTAGGGATATACATTTAAGACTTGTAATTTTTGCTTAAACTAGTTAGCATAATTTAGAAAAGTAAAAAGGAAAGGGACTGTATCTTCCCATATTTTGCTCTTGTTATTTTCATTTCTTTCCCTTTAACATTTCAATATCGTACTTTTATTATTTCATTTTTTTCCCAGAGAATTTCCTTCATCCGTTTATTCAGGATAGATGTGCTGGCAATAAATAAATAAACAAATAAAATAAAATAAAATAAAATAAAAAACCTCCTATGTTTCCTTCACCTGAAAATGTACAGATTTTTTCTACATTTGTTTGTATGTTTTCACTTGACATAGAGAATCCCATGTGACAGTTTTTTTAATTTTTGTTTTGTTTTGTTGTTGTTGTTGTTGTTTTCCTTAACACTTGAAAAACGTACCACTTCTTTCTGGCCTCAGTGGGTTCTCAGGAGCAACCCTCTAAGGGTTATCCATGTTCTTCATTCAGATTTTTTTTTCCTTCTACGTACTATTTTTGTTTTTCTGACTGTTGTCAAGAGTTTCCTTGGTCTTTGCTTTTCAAAAGTTTGACTTATATCTTAATTTGTATTTATTTTGTGTTACTCTGTTTTGGTTTCTCTCAACTATTGAACCTATAGGTTTATGTCTTTTTTGAAGATTGGAAAATTTCAGGCATTATTATTAAATACTTTTTTAGGCCAAATCTCCTTCTCCTATCTTTCTAAAACTCCAGTGTTAGATATTTTATTACAGTCTTTTATGTCCTTGAGTCTCTGTTCATCTTTTTTTTTCCATTCAGTCTGTTTTAGCTGTTGTTCACATTGAGGAATTTTTACTGTTCTGTTGCAAGTTCTTTGATTCTTCCATCTGCCTTTTCTATTCTGCTGTCAACCTTATTCATTGAGTTTTTAAATTTTAACCGTTGAAACTTTCTGTCTGAGATTTCCACATGCATCTTCTTATATCTTCTCTTTTTTGCTGACACATTCCAGTTTTTAATTTGTTTCAAAGATATTTATAATTGCTTTTTGAAGGACTTTCATGATGCCTAAGGAAGATAATTCTCATATATTTGTTATCTTGTAATCAGTCAATTGTCTTTCCTCATTGTAATTGAGATATCCCTTGTTTTTGACATAATGAATGATTATTTTCTATTAAAACCTGTACATTTTGGGGCATTGTATTATGAGACTGTCAATATTATTTCAATATTGTGTTTTAGAAGGCCCTCTCTGGCCCTACTTCATATTGAGGAAGATGATAACACTTGCTCATTACTGGCAGATGTGGTTAGAATCTAGGTTTTCCACTGCCCTCTCTCACTTCTCAGGTCGGCAGGGGAGAGGCTCTTCATCACAGGTGGGCAGGTGGCTGGACTGATTTCTGGACTGATTTGCTAAATCAGGCTCCTCTCTAGACCTCTGTTGATATCATCCTGTCTGAGAGTTGCAGGTAGCTTCATTATTGCTTGGAAGTTGTAAAATTCTGATTTTCCCTATGCCTCCCCAATAACTGTCACTTTCAGGAGGGGAAGGGTGATTCCTTACTTTCAGATGGTAGTAGAAGCCTAGTACTAGGCAAGCCTTTCCATATTGTCCCACTGACATTATAATGGGGGTTCACTGCCACCCAGCTTGAATGAAAGTCCCAGATCCATAATCTGACACTACTGGCAGAAATATGGAGTAAGTCATTGCAGCCTAATGCGTGTGGAAGTTTTGCCTCTCTCCTTGGCCTTTCTGGGGGACTAGCGGTGGTTCAACAGTTTTTTTCTTTGGTGTTTCTCTGAAGTAGAGTAGTTATTATCTAAATGTTATTTGTCTTGCTGGGCTGCTGTTTCCTCGTCCTTTGAATCGAGATATAATATTTTATTGGGGCATTTAGAGTTTTTATGTCTGCACCTATTGGCATTTTGGAGTTGATGCCTTCGCCAGTATCCATGCATCCAATTTGATTTATATAAGCCAAAAAGGAAAATCCAGAGAAATCATCACTGTCCTCAGGTTCTGAGATACCCACCTAATCTGCCTTTTTCGTTGCATCTTTCTTATGATATCTATTAAGATGTTCAGGGTATTTTAACTCTCAAAACTCAAAAGAAAAGAATTAAAAGCAAAATCAAAAGCAACTCAATTACTCAATTAAATAATAGGCAGAAGACATGAAGAGACATTTTACCAAAGAGGCTATACAGTTGGAGAACAAACACGTGAAAGGATGTTTAACATAACTAACCACTGGGGAAATGCAAATTAAGATAACACAGGGATATCACCACACATCTATTAAATCATCTAAAAAAGTGGTGACAATATCAAATGCTAAAAAAGATGCAGAAAATCTAGATCTCTAATGCACTGCTGGTGGGACTGTAACATGAGATAGTCACTTTGGAAAATAATTTTGCAGTTAAAAAAAAAAAACAACAAAACTAAACATGCAATTACTATGTGGCCCGGGTATTATACTGGGCCACATGGTAATGTCTGATATAATATATATTATATATTATATAATATATTATATCGGACATTTATTCACTAGAAATAAAAGCACACAAATGAATATTTATTACAAATCTATTTATACTAGCTGAAACCTGGAAATAATAAAAATATCCACTATAAATAAATGATTAAGCAATCTTTGCTACATCTACACCAAGGAGTACTACTCAGCAATAAAAAAGAATGAACTACTGACACATGAAATAACTTAGATAAATCTCAAGGAAATTATCCTGAAGAAGAATCTCATCTCAAAAGATCACATACTGTTCTATTCAGTCTGTGAAAACATTTTTGGCTGGGCGCAGTGGCTCACGCCTGTAATCCCAGCACTTTGGGAGACTGACGTCAGATACATATATTAGCCAGGTGTGGTGGCATATACCTATAATCCAAGCTACTTGGGAGGCCTAGGCAGGAGAATCGCTTGAACCCAGGAGGCGGAGGTTGCAGTGAGCCAAGATTGTGCCTCTGCATTCCAGCTTGGGTGTCAGAGCAAGACTCTATCTCAAAAAAAAAAAAAAAAAAAAATCTAAGTGACAAAATTGTAGAGATAGAGAACACAGTGGTAGTAGTCAGGGTTTAAAGATGATGGTGCGTTTACTTTTCTAGGGCTGCTATAACGAAGTACCACAAATCAGATGATTTAAAACAACAAAAATGTACTATATCACAGTTCTAGAGGCTAACTTTCTGAAATTAAGGTGTCAACAGAGTTCCTCCAAAGGCCCTGAGAATCTGTTGTTTTCTTCTCTTAGTTTCTGGTGGCTGCTGACAGCCCTTGGCATTCCGTGGTTTGTTGCTTCTTAGCACCAATTTCTGTTTCTGTCTTCACACAGCCTTCTCTGTAATGTTGGATGCTCTTCCTCTTATTATTAGGACACTAGTAACTGTGATTAGGTCCCATCCTAAATCTAGAATATTTTCATCTCAAGGTCCTTAACTAATTATATCTGCAAAAAAAACCCTATATCCAAAACAGCTCACATTCCAAGGTTTTGAGTGGAAATGATGGTGAAGGGCAATGAGGTGAGTATGATTTAGTGGGATAGTATGAACCATATCTTATGGTGATGAAATAGTTCTGTATCTTGGTTGTAGTGATAGTTACACAAATATACACATATGATAAAATGGCATAAAACTGCAAGTACACACTTTTCTGGTTTTGATATTATTTTATAATTACAGAAGATGTAACCATTGGGGAAAACAGGCTAAAAGCTACCTGCGACCTCTCCGTACTATCTTTGTAACTTCTTGTGCATTTATTATTATTTCAAAACAAAAGTTTAGAAATGGGTCTAATAATTTTCTTACAGATGACAACAACTTTCTCCTATTTATGTCTCTGTTTGTGTATATATACATATATATGTATTATATATATTCCTCACTTTACATTGTATCTGTTACAAAAACAATGCTATATGCCTCTTCAAAAAAGAGGAAACATTGATAATTACTAAAATGTGTCCTGAGTCATGTGTCCTGTAGTATAATAAATTGCTTATATTGTCAAAGAGTTTATACATTTTCTCAGAAGATTGTAAGAATGAGAGTGATTGTTTTATTGACTGTTCCTGATTTAAATATTAGGCCTAGAGTGTTGTTGTCTGTGTAATGAAGCTAAATTAAGACCCAAATTAATTATAAAGTGTCATATTGCATCTTACGTAGTCAAAACTCCATTCTATCCTCAAACTGATTTATGTGTATTTAATGGTTTTAGTTAAAAAGAGGACAATAGAATGATTAAAGGTTTTTTTAAGATCATAGAAACTTTATCCTAAAAATAAAATGGAACATAAGCAATCTCTGTATTTGCACAAATCTTTTACAAAATGGACAAAATAGAATCTTGTAAAGGGAAAATCATTGGCATTGAAAATACTGGATATATATGTACACACAAACACACACTCTCCCTCTCTCTCAATTGTAATGTGTCCTTTAAAGTGTTTCAAGTATGCTATTACTAAAAGAATTATTTTAACATCATTTTGCCTACTAAAACTTTCTTATTTTCTAAAATGTATGGAGGGAATTCTTCATGGTTTAAAGCCAAGTTATTTTAAGGTAGCTGACTGGCAGTTGTCTGCTTTATTAGAAATGAAATTCCTCCTTCTCTGTCTACCTGAAACTTAACACAAGATATATTACCATTGAGAATTTAGTATGATTAGGATTGATAATTCTTTTCAGAGAAGATCTCTGTAGATGGAATCAAAATGTCATAAGGGAAATACAGCTGTAACAATAGAACAGAACTGCAAAGAAAAAAAAGAATCACAACTCAGGTTACGGATTGTTTGTAAGAAGGATGGTACTATTTTCTAATTAGACTTGAATTTCTAATTGCAGAAATGAGTCATGAATTATAATTTTGAATTATTCTTAATCTCAATCACAACAGATTTACAATAAATTTTTAAATGACACTTTTTCCCACTTATCATAGCGTACGTATTAATATCAAAAATTGTACCCTAAATTTATCTAGTGTCTTCAATGACAGAATATCAAAAGATATTGTACAGATTAAATTGCCTCACTTCTGTGGTAGAAATCACTAAACATTAAAAGCAGTTTTAGTACATTGCAAACTGATCTCATATGTGAAGTGTATAATTTACTTTTCAAAATCAAATCAAGTTAAAATTGTTAAGAAAAAATAATTGAACAAAGAAAAGTGTTAATTATTTGTTATAAATAAATATTGAGCTAAATATGAGAACCATTCTATTAGAAAAGCCATTTCAAATTCTGACGTGTTATTCAGGATTCAAATGTGTTTCACTACCCTTTTTGTGCAAACTTATAGACCATGAGACAGTGTGATCTTGAAGGTGAATGGTGATTATTTAGGATGAGATCTTTCAGTCTGGACCTTTGTGTGGAAAATTTTCCTTTGTAAATTACATTATAATGCAATAATTTAAAGTAACAGGGAAAGTTCAGCAGAAAAGATGTTTTAATGATTCCTGTGTTTGTTATTTCAGACTACTTCAAGCCATACAGCCAGTTAATGACAGAATTCAAAATATATAAAAGCCAAACATTGCATTGTATCATTTTGTTCCTTTGTCCCATCCTCTCTACTTCTACTTTATTCCTAACCCCAGCCCCAACTGCTGTCTTGTCTAAAGTCCTTCACTTTCCATGTCAGGATAAATCTATTAATTCATAGCACTCTGTTAACACTTATCAATGTAGTACAATAATTTAAGTATTTATTTCCTTCTCTAGTCAGCTCCTTGAGAATAAAGATTATGAATTATTCATGTCTGTTCCTCCAAGTGCCCAAATGCAGTGACAAGTACATCTGACAGCCTTTTGTTTCAGACTCTTTTTCTCAATAATGTTCTTATACCAAAAAGCAGTGGAAGATAGATATAGTGTCTTCTTATAGAGCAAGAGTATATTTTTTAATTGTCCAGAATAGTAAAGGCAACATCACTCACCTAGGCAAAGGATCAGTTTGCTTGCAGTCCATTATAAAATGTTTGCCTACCCTAAACCCAGAGTTCCTCAGTTATGATTCAAACACACTGCATGCAGTTATCAACTTGGACTACTCCATGTTGTCCCCATGGGACTTAATGTTGAAGAAAAAGAAATACAGCTATGAAGTTCATCAGGTTCTTTGTGCCGTGAATTAATATAAATCCTTTGTCTCTGTCTCCAGAATCTCAGATCTCTTCTATTAGCATTCATGAAACTATGACAGGCTAACTTATTAATAAGCATTCAAATAAAGGAAAACCTCAGACACTGTACTTTTCTTGAAATTAGTTACTCATAGATATGAACTATGAATGCCAAAAACAAAAACAAAAAACAAAAAAAACAAAACAAACAAACAAACAAAAAAACTAAAAGCCCAATCAATGATCTGGTCTAAAATTCTCCCATTTCATATATTAGGAATCAGAGGTTCAGAAAAGTTGTGACACCCTCTAAAATGACGCTTCAAATGTATTTTTGTGAATGTTTAGTAATATATGAGTAATTATTAAATCATATCAATACATTTTCTGATTATACAGAAAATAACTATAAAAGCATGCTGCCATATGATGTTAGGACTGATATTTATCATTTGCATGTACAATCACATTGGCACGTGATGTACTTCTTTAATTCTTCAGAATAAAAGAAAAAACAAAGGAAAATATTTATATACTTATACAACATGATAAGATCAGGTGATATTATGTTATGACATGCTATATAAAGAAGTTTTTGAGTAGTCTAATTAGAAAAAAGTGCAATGATTAATTTTTTAAATATCCATCATAGGATAAGCATCTGAGTTTTAGCAAATCTACATTATTTCATATCTAACTCTATATTGTCCAACAAATTAAATCATGTTATTGATTTAAATTTTACTGATTTTTAAATTAAGGTCATATTCAAAGGGTATTTTGTTTTTTTCTCTAAACCTGTGTGAGCTATAAACATGAGGAATCTGTATTTACTATATTATTACATGTAAATATTACTTGTAATGATTTAAATTAACAAGGAAAGTTCACAAGAAGTTTTCCTAAAGAAATATGTGCATGTACATTAACTTACCTTTTAGAAACTCTGCCCCAAGACATAGACTCAGTTACTGACAGCACATATACTATAGCTGTTCCTTGGTGTACATGGGGAATTGATGCCGGAGTACCTCCCCGAACACCAAAATCCACAGACTCATGTTTAGCAGTCAGTCCTGCAGAACTCACATTTAGGTAATGTAGGCCCTCCATATAAGTGGGTTTTACAACCTGAGAATACTGTATTTTTGATCTGCGTTCTGTGGAAAAAAAATCCATGCATAAGTGGACTCACGTACTTCAAACCTGCATTGGTCAAAAGTCAACTGTGTATTAAAACTAAGCTCTTTCCATTGTGTCATTTTGACTCCCTTGTTACTATTTATCTAGAGAAGAATAATAGAAAAATTTCACTATTATCTATTAAACATTGATAATGTGAAATAATTTCTGAATCCGAAGTTACTTGATTGTAAAGGCTAGTAAATGATCCAGTAGTTGTGATCCAGTTGTTTGAAGTTCTATTGACAAAATGCTATGGCAAAAATATAAATCATTACCCTATTATTACTGATTCTGTATTGCAATGTATTTGAAGACAGATTTATGAAAATCAATGCTTAGCTAAATTTTATAAAATCTCTTTATTTTCTTACTACATAATTATGACTTAAACACATGATAAGATTCTGCTGCCTTCTCAAACACTCAGTTCATCAAAAGTTAAATGCAGTCATTTTGGATATAATCCCATCTTTTGGTAAAGTGAGTACATTGTGTGGTTGGTTTATTCATTTAAGGTGTTATACATAAAATGCTCATTACTCCATGCTCACAAACCTTAAATTATTTAAATAAAGTCTCAGGATACAAAATCAATATACAAAAATCACAAGCATTCTTGTACACCAATCACAGACAGAGAGCCAAATCATGAGTGAACTCCCATTCACAATTGCTTCAAAGAGAATCAAATACCTAGGAATCCAACTTACAAGGAATGTGAAGGACCTCTTCAAGGAGAACTACAAACCACTGCTCAATGAAATAAAAGAGGATACAAACAAATGGAAGAACATTCCATGCTCATGGGTTGGAAGAATCAATATCGTGAAAATGGCCATACTGCCCAAGGTAATTTATAGATTCAATGCCATCCCCATCAAGCTACCAATGACTTTCTTCACAGAATTGGAAAAAAACTACTTTAAAGTTCATATGGAACCAAAAAAGAGCCCGCATCGCCAAGTCAATCCTAAGCCAAAAGAACAAAGCTGGAGGCATCATGCTACCTGACTTCAAACTATACTACAAGGCTACAGTAACTAAAACAGCATAGTACTGGTACCACAACAGAGACACAGATCAATGGAACAGAACAGAGCCCTCAGAAATAATGCCGCATATCTACAACTATTTGATCTTTGACAAACCTGACAAAAACAAGAAATGGGGAAAGGATTCCCTATTTAATAAATGGTGCTGGGAAAACTGGCTAGCCATATGTAGAAAGCTGAAACTGGATCCCTTCCTTACAGCTTATACAAAAATTAATTCAAGATGAATTAAAGACTTACATGTTAGACCTAAAACCATAAAAACCCTAGAAGAAAGCCTAGGCAATACCATTCAGAACATAGGCATGGGCAAGGACTTCATGTCGAAAACACCAAAAGCAATGGCAACAAAAGCCAAAATTGACAAATGGGATCTAATTAAACTAAAGAGCTTCTGCACAGCAAAAGAAACTACCATCAGAGTGAACACGCAACCTACAGAATGGGAGAAAATTTTTGCAACCTACTCATCTGACAAAGGGCTAATATCCAGAATCTACAATGAACTCAAACAAATTTACAAGAAAAAATCAAACAACCCCATCAAAAAGTGGGCAAAGGACATGAACAGACACTTCTCAAAAGAAGATATTTATGCAGCCAAAAAACACAGGAAAAAATGCTCATCATCACTGGTCATCAGAGAAATGCAAATCAAAACCACAGTGAGATACCATCTCACACCAGTTAGAATGGCCATCATTAAATAGTCAGGAAACAACAGGTGCTGGAGAGGATGTGGAGAGATAGGAGCACTTTTACACTGTTGGTGGGACTGTAAACTGGTTCAACCATTGTGGAAGTCAGTGTGGTGATTCCTCAGGGATCTAGAGCTAGAAATACCATTTGACCCAGCCATCCCATTACTGGGTATATACCCAAAGGACTATAAATCATGCTGCTATAAAGACACATGCACACGTATGTTTACTGCGGCACTATTCACAAGAGCAAAGACTTGGAACCAACCCAAATGTCCAACAACGATAGACTGGATTAAGAAAATGTGGCACATACACACCATGGAATACTATGCAGCCATAAAAAATGATGAGTTCATGTCCTTTGTAGGGACATGGATGAAACTGGAAAACATCATTCTCAGTAAACTATTGCAAGGACAAAAAACCAAACACCACATGTTCTCACTCATAGATGGGAATTGAACAATGAGAACTCATGGACACAGGAAGGGGAACATCACACTCCAGGGACTGTTGTGGGTTGGGGGAGGGGGGAGGGACAGCATTAGGAGATATACCTAATGCTAAATGATGAGTTAATGGGTGCAGCAAAACAACATGGCACATGTATACATATGTAACAAACCTGCACATTGTGCACATGTACCCTAAAACCTAAAGTATAATAATAAAAAATAAATAAATAAATAAATTTATATATGAAACAAATGTGATCCTCTTAGAGGTTACTGTTTCCTAAGGGTAGAATATTGTGGCTATTTATCATTCCTTTTTCAAGTAGAAAGATACTTGTAACACACAAAGGGAAAAAAATATGAGACAGGAGAAGCAAGGTTCAATTGTTTCTTAATTGTCAAACATGTTCACAGTAGAAATTCCTTGTAGGTTTATTTAAAGCAGTTTGCATGCTAGTTAAGCCCTCTATCAGAAGCTGGTAAAATGCAACAAATTATACTTTAGACTTGTTGCAATAAATTAACATACTTTCTTACAGTTTTCTCTCTATGCAAATATTATTTTACTCAATTGTAATTACATCCCATTTGCAATTTACAAGTTAATAAAACGGTATTCTGTAAACAGTGCAGTTACCAATAATTCTCCAGAGAACTGTAGCTGACTTTATTAACAGATTGGGTCATAATTGTATATACAATCAATTCACCTCAACTGATATTTGGTTATATTACTCGTAGATAATTTTATATGTAAAAAAAACTTTTTCTAAATTAAATTTTTAAAACTTCTTTTTCAATTGTTTCTCATGTATTCACTATTATTTTCTATACCCTTTGGCCTGAAGTAAGTGCTCAACAGAAATGAAAAAATGGAGGTTGTGGAAGGAATAAATATACGTAGTCCTTAATCCATGAAGCCCACTAAGTGACTTGGTTGTCTTCATGAAAAATGTGTTTTCCATTAATATGTGTTTCCCATCACCCTCACCCTGGTAGTAGCGTAAAAGATGAGAGTGTGAGTAAATGACTGTACATGTGGATTTTTAAAAATTTTTTCTTCAAATAAAACATGAATAACATCATATAGAGATGATATATTGATGCTATTTATACATACAGCTTTTTCAATAGGTAACTTCCACTCTGAGCAAGTGTGACTTATAGATCATGATAATAAAGTAATTCAGGCAGCCCAATGCTTTCACTGATCATTCTTAGCACATACAAAGTTTTGTGCTTGCTTAACATTGCAAAACACATTATTAAACTAGAAATTAAAACTTTAACTCAATATAATAATTAAAACTTTAAACATAGTTTAAAATTTTGTCACCTTCAACTCACTCAGTTCAAGGGTCTTTGAGTTAAGGAGTCTGAATTTGGGAAGGAAATGTGGTTAGTTATTTATTTCAGATTCTTCTTATCTTTGGAGATCATGGCACTATTTTTCTGTGTAAAAGTTTTTTAAATAAACTTAATGGACTTCTGTTGTGTACATGTAATGAAAGAATACCAGAGTGAGGCCCAGATATCCATCCTTCAACCTACTTAACTATTCATCTTTCTATCTGTAGATCCGTCTATCTAGTTATATGCTTATTTATATTTTCAGCCTATATCTGAAATAAATTTGTTGTTAATTCAGATAAATAACCAATCAGCAAGATAAAATATATAAAGTAGTTCGGCAAAGAGATCACATAACTACAGAAAAATAAAATAAAGGACGAAAGAAAAAAAAATGAGATTTCAGTACCAGCAAGTAAGTGAGCTAATAATTCACACATGCTTAAGGATAAGTTGCTAAATGTCTTGCTTTGGGTTTTTTAATAGATGAAGCAAATAAATCAATGAAATATATTAGTTTGATGCCCATAAAATGAAAGCCAATGAATGGATTAGGACAAGAGATTGAAGGCCTGGAGGAATTTTGTCCTCTAAGGCCTGATAAAAGGACACCAGCTAATGTTATGGAAAAAGATCACAATGTTAAAGTACAATTTTTAAAACTAAAAATCATCACTTTCTTGTAAACATAAACTTCCAAATATCCTATCAAATTCATTAATTAATGTGGAATCAGTAAGATACTATGATAGGTTCAGAGATTATTTGAAAAGTTAGGTATTTATAGTTAAAGTTAGGATAAGATTGCTCAGTTAGATACAAAACTGGTTAGTGTCCAATATGGCCATACAATATAACCTATAGGGTTATCCCTTTCCATGGAAATAAAATTTTTGCATATTTATCAGACAAAAATTTTTAAGTTAATAGCACTTGATATAGCACAGATGTTTGTCCCCTCCAAATCTCATGTTAAAATGTGATTCCCAATGTTGGAGTTGGGCAAGGTGGGAGGTATTTGGAGCATGAGAGTGGATCCCATGTGAATGGCTTGGTGCCCTCCCCCATGTTAATAAGTGAGTTCTCATTCTTATTAGCTCATGTGAGAGCTAGTTGTTTAATAGAGCCTGACATCTTTCTTGCTTTCTTTCTAACTAGGTGACACATCTGTTCCTCCTGCTGCCATGATTAAAAGCTTTCTGAGGCCTCACCAGAAGCAGATGCTGGTTCCATGCTTCTTGTGTAGCCCGCAGAACTATTAGCTAAATAAACCTCTTTGCTCTATAAATTACTTACCCAGTCTCAGGTATTCCTTTATAGAAGTGTATTATGGACTAACACAGCCCTGAAGAGTTGTGAAGATATGCTAGAAGATAGAAGAGTCAAGCTGGACATTACACTGAAAATGTAAGCAATATATATTTTTTTTCTTTGAGACAGAGTCTCACTGTGTTGCCCAGGCTGGACTGCAGTGGCATAATGTGGCTCACTGCTACCTCTGCCTCCCAGGTTCAAGTGATTCTTGTGCCTCAGACTCCCAAGTAGCTGGGACTACAGGTGTGCACCACCACACCCTGCTAATTTTTGCATTTTTAGTAGAGATGGGGTTTCACCATGCTAGCCAGACTGGTCTTGAACTCGTGGCTTCAAATGATCTGCCCTCCTCGGCCTCCCAAAGTGCTGGGATTACAGGCGTGAGCTACTGTGCCCAGCCAATAATTTCTTAATATATCATCAAAGCTCAAGAGAGCATTATAGGATACTGAAGATGTCACTGGAAAATAAAGAAAAAAGGAAAGTGGATAAAAGTATGCCGAAATCTAGATGAAAAGTATCAAGATAAATAAAAAGTTGTATAAAAGTGATGAAAATGAGAAACAGGAAAATATATGCTCGAAAAATATTTGAAGTCTCTTTCTTTTAGTTAAAAATTGCTTTGAGTGTAAACTTTCCCATAACTAATATAGCTTATTCAAATATATGCTGCCTATGAATCTTATATAAAACTTTATTTAATTAAAGAAGGCTCCCATGCATAAAATCATTTTCCTTAAGAAATGAGGAAATACATATTTATTTAAAATTCCTTTAAGTCATTTTGAAAGCTCTAATTCCTTCTTATGATGAGCTTGTTATCCTCAATTTTATATCTGTATTTGGTCTTCAATTAAATGTACATCACAAGAAACTGAAAAAAAACCTTATCAATTATTATAAATGAAAAGAATAGAGAGAAAGATTCAGTGGAAACTACCAAAGTAGTATTTAATTATCAAAGGCCAATAAATCATCTATTTATTTAAATACTTAGGGCATGTTCCTCTTTAGTATTAATCATTAAGAAAATATTCTTGGAAATTATCTGGTTGTACATTCCAAATAGTAGAGAGACATTTCTAGGAAGTTATCTTTAGACATTTTCTTGACTGTATCCAGTCTTTGGAAAGTTGCTACCATATAAGGCATCACTGAAACTTTTATTTATTTATTTATTTTTTTTGAGGCAGAGTCTTGCTCTGTTGCCTAGGCTAGAGTGCAGTGGCATGATCTTGGATCACTAAAACCTCTGCCTCTGGGGTTCAAGCGATTCTCCTGCCTCAGCCTCCTGAGTAGCTGGGATATAGGCATCCACCACTGTGCCAGGCTGATTTTTATATTTTTAGTAGAGACGGGGTTTCACCATCTTGGCCAGGATGGTCTTGAACTCCTGACCTCATGATCCACCCACCTCGGCCTCCAAAAGTGCTGAGATTACAGGCGATGAATCACCATGCCCAGTGCCACTGAAAGATTTTTCTAACATTCCGATTAAATCTATATCTCTACCATTTCTATTTATGGGTTCTATTTATTTTTTGAATCAAAATATATGATAATCAAAATAAATAAACAATAAACTAGAAGCAGCTCATGTACACTGCTCTTATCATCTGTCTTTAATATGACCAACAGTAAAATATGTAAATTGCATTATTATGTTATCATGGCTTGCCTTAATATTTTTGCTGTATGTACAAAAAACATCCAACAGCCTTCAGTTCTTCTTCACACGACAGCTCCCTGTATGTGCTCCATTTTTTCCCATACTTTGATCTGATTCAAATTAATCTGCAGTCATTATAAAATTTATTGTCTAAATTAAATAACATTATGTTAGTGTGATTCCTGCCCCTATTCAAAATTCTTGTTGATATGCTACACATTCATATTTAAATTTTGGCAGCAATCTTTCCACTACTGGATGGAATAATTCATTGCAAGCCAACACTCCAACTTAGTAGAACCAAAAAAAAAAAAAAAAAAAAAAAAACAGATGAGCTTTTTAGCTTAGCAGAACTGAAAGAGAAGATGAGTTCTTTTCAGTTAGAGAACTGAAAAAGCAGAAAGAATTGCAGTGACAAATTTCAAGAGAAATAAGAAGTTTTCACTGTTGATCTGCAGATGACTTTAACTTGAGGAATATTTGTTAATTCTGGGCAGTGGATAAAATCTGAAAATTTGGACATCACAAGGGAAAATTTCATACCCTGGAAACCAAAGAGCCTTGATTGTTTTGTCACTTATCAATGCACATTTTCACAGTGAGATAAAATGGCCTCTGAACAAATAGTTAAATTTCAACATTTAAGACACTTGATATCACAAAATAGGATTACCAGTTACTATGAAATAGTCTTTTATTTAGCTGAAATTATGAAACAAAAACATTTACTCTTTGATAGGACAAGACTCCATTTCCCATACACATACATACATGGAAACTATTAATGTCTCTTTCCACTACTGGATGTCTCTATTCTGGCCCTACCTTGAGTCCACACATTCTAGCTTTCACCTAAATTCAATATATCTCATGAAATAAACCTTAGTGTTACATTTTTGTTCTCCTATTTACCTCATATTTTTTTTTCTTTCATATGCCATGAATAATGATATTTGGTCAATTTTCTTACCTATGTTCAACTTAACAGGCCCATTTAAATATTACTTCTCTTTCATTGCTTTATAAATAAAAGTGAATTATTTAAATATAAAATAAGTTCTTCATATATGTGAGTCACTTACATTGCTTTGGGGTGTCAGTGGAGATGGGTCCTTTCAGGGGAACCATGGAGTCATAAGATAACATTCCACTTCTGCAGAATATAATATTACATCCTACATTTTACATACATTATAGCTTGACATTAGTATCACTCAACAAACAATGCGTATCAAAATTTCCTCTAGATTTTTTTAAAAGTTCGATTTCTTGAAGACCTAGTTCAGAGTTACATAATCCCAATATCTAGGGATGAATCTTCGCCATACTTTCATTAAGAACAACTGATTTTTATTGTGAATCCATTGATAATTTTACTTTCTTTCATATATGTGTGTGTGTGTATGTGTGCACGTGTGTGTGCATGTGTGTGTATGTTTGTGTGTATCCCTAGTTTTATTTTCTGCAGTTTTATAAATTTTATTTCTTATACATAAGAATGTAAAATTATAAATATATATTTTTATACTAAATATATTTTCTATAGATTTAGATAAGTTTTGGTATTTTGATGCTAAAGTAGGTAGTGTTACATTGCTGTCCAGTTGTTTCATATGAATTAGTCTCTTACAAAACTAGATTGTTGGTGTCATACAGAAGGGAAATGGTTTGTGCTATCTCATAGCAACTGAAATATCTAACAGAAGCTACACATTTAATAGTCTCAATAATTATTCTTGATTAATTGGTGCACTCTTCTTAATAACGAATTAAATTCACCCTCCCACTTCTCTATGCAATTTCTCTTTCTTTCCTCACTCAACGCTCCTACATGTCAAGTTTAGAACCTTTAAAGAACAAAAAAGTACTGGCTCAGTAAATAGTGGTATTCTAGGCAGATTTTCAGGGGGAAGAATGCCATAGCTATTAGTCATCACAGTTTGAATATCAACATAGTTGTTATTCAGTGTATTTGGAGGTCCCACACTAAGGAAATAAAACAAAGATTGTATTTTTATAGTTTAAAGTATAATTGGTCAAAGACAAGTTTTGATACCAGTAAGTAAAAAATAAATCAATCCAAGCCCTATTTTTATAATTTAGAATGATTATATAATTTAGAATGATTCTTTCTCTACAAATAATAAGGTAGGCAAGTCTGCCCCAGAAAAGTTTGTAGCTCCTAATTGCTTTGTGGTTACTATTACAAAATCACTTTTAATAATAAACAACAACACTAACATTAAATTCGAATATTAGTCATTGGCCCTTGTGCTTTGTGTTCTACATGCAGTCACATTTTCTTAAAACAACATGTGGTAGGTACTGTTATATAGCTTTTATATTATGAATGATTAGTCACATGTAATAATGGATATGAATTTTATGAGAGCAATTAGGCATAAAATATAGTCTTTTTTGTTTTTATTTATTTATTTATTTTTTTGAGACAGAGTTTTGCTCTTATTGCCCAGGCTGGAGTGCAATGGCGCAATCTCAGCTCACCACAACGTCTGCCTCCTGGGTTCAAGCGATTCTCCTGCCTCAGCCTCCCGAATAGCTGGGATTCCGGCATGCACCACCATGCCTGGCTAATTTTTTATTTTTAGTAAAGACGGGGTTTCTCCATGTCGGTGAGGCTGGTCTCGAACTCCCCAGCTCAGGTGATTCGCCCACCTTGGCCTCTTAAAGTGGTGGGATTAAAGACGTGAGTTACCGCGCCTGGCCAATAGTCTTAATTCATTCAACAACCATGCACTGAGTTATTTTATTTAAAAAGTCCTAATAATTATTGCACGTACTTGAGGTAACCTGAAATATATTCAGTACTTTTATGTCACCAATAAGTTCCTGCAACAATAACAGTGCTGTGTTTATAAAGGAAAGTGATGGATAGAATAATTTGCTTAACTATAGTTATTATTTCCACACACATATATATCAAGATATTATATACCTTAAATATATACAATAGGAAAGAAAGGAAAGCAGAATGGCTATATTTTAGTAAATTTGAGTTATTTTCTTTGCCTTTGCTATTTGGGAAAACATGAAGAACTCAGAATTGACATTAAAAATGAACATAAAGATAAATCAGTATACAAATTTACAGATTTAATGATAGAATGTATAAGGTTTTTACCAAAATAATCTGGGTAAGGTGGTTGGAGTAATTGAATAGGAGATTTAGGTAAAATAATATTGACCGTGACTTGTTGAAGGTGGATGTTTGGTATACTGACATAATGTCCATAAAAATGTTAAAAATTAGAAAAAATAGATCAACATGCAATTTAAAACTCTGATGTGTTCAAAAGCAATGAAATAAGTAATTCAACTGAACATTGTAGTTTAATTCAGAAAGTGCATTAATTTCTCTTCCTCAACCAAAATGCAATGAGCACCCATGAAATTATACAATTTTCCATTTGCCTTTGCCCACCTATAATAATTGCGGCTAATGGCCACCTAAATTATTCATTTTATATGGTGAACAAATGATTATTCTTAAAACAGATCCTGTGCTCTTTTAAATTCTTTTCTTCATTCTTCAGTTGGCCCAGACCATTACTGAGTTAAATGTTTCTTAATGAGGAATACTGCCTCACTGAACTTTGCTTTGTCTGCGATTTAGAGGAGTAATTTGAGATTCCTAAAGTCCAGAACTGAATCTCAAAGGAAGATGGGGAAATGCTAGAATATTATATCTCTTCACCATGGGCCTTGTTCCGAAATAATTTTTTTTCTGTTTTGCTTTGTGTTAGAAACGGTATATTCTCAGATGACATATTTTAAACCTGGATAAAAATTCTGTGCTGATTATTCTAAGGAAGTTGGTCTTATCAATTAAGACATAAACAGAAATTATAAAATGAGTAGAAACATGCCAAATGAGGGGAGAAGGGCAAAAAGAAGACAGAATAGTATTTCTGCTTGCTTCTCCCCATCATCTCCCACCTGGTACTTCCTTAGAGAGAAGCAGCAGCTAATCAAATTGCCTGAGCCTTAAGGATTGATAGGGTTATATTTTTTAGAAGATGAGATCACTGTGCTAAAGCCATTTTTCTTTTCTTTTCTTTTTTAATTTAAGTTGTAGGATACATGGGCAGAACGTGCAGGTTTTTGCATCGGTATACATGTGCCATTGTGGTTTGCTGCACCCATCAACCCCTCATCTATATTAGGTATTTCTCCGAATGCTATAACTCCCTTTTCCCCCCATCCCCCAACAGGCCACGATGTGTGATATTCTCCTCCCTGTGCCCAAATGTTCTAATTGTTCAACTCCGACTTATGAATGAGAACAAGCAGTGTTTGGTTTTCTTTTCCTGTGTTAGTTTGCTGAGAATGATGGTTTTCAGCTTCATCCGTGTCCCTACAAAGGGCATGAACTCATTCTTTTTATGGCTGCATAATATTTCATGGTGTACATGTGCCACATTTTTTTTTTTTTTATCCAGTCAACATTCATGGGCATTTGGGATGGTTCCAAGGCTATGCTATTGTGAATAGTGCTGCAATAAACATATGTGTGCATGTGTCTTTATAGTAGAATGATTTATAATCCTTTGATTATACTCAGTAATGGGATTGTTGGGTCAAATGATATTTCTAGTTCTAGATCCTTGAGGAATTGCCACACTGTCTTCCACAATGATTGAACTAATTTACACTCCCTCCAACAGTGGAAAAGCATTTCTATTTCTCCGCATCCACTCCAGCATCTGTTGTTTCCTGACTTTTTAATGATTGCCATTCTAAATGACATGAGATGGTATCTCATTGTGGTTTTGATTTGCATTCCTCTAATGACCAGTGATGATGAGCTTTTTAAAATATGTTTGTTGGCTGCATAAACGTCTTTTTTTGAAAAGTTCCCATTCATATCCTTTGCACACTTTTTGATGGGGTTGTTTATTTATTTATTTATTTTGTAAATGTGGTTAAGTTCCTTGTAGAATCTGGATATTAGACCTTTGTCAGATGGATAGATTGCGAAAGTTTTCTCCCATTCTGTAGGTTCCCTGTTCACTCTGATGATAGTTTCTTTTGCTGTGCAGAAGCTCTTTAGTTTAACTAGATCTCATTTGTCCATTTTGGCTTTTGTTCCAATTGATTTTGTTGTTTTAGTCATGTAGTCTTTGCCCATGCCTATGTCCTGAATAATATTTCCTAGGTTTTCTTCTACAGTTTTTATGGCTTTAGGTCTTATATTTAAATCTTTAATCCATCTTGAGTTAATTTTTGTATAAGGTTTAAGGAAGGGATTCAGTTTCAGTTTTCTGCATATGGCTAGCCAGTTTTCCCAACACCATTTATTAAATAGGGAATCCTTTCCCCATTGCTTGTTTTTGTGAGGTTTGTCAAAGATCAGATGGTTGTAGATGTGTGGTGTTATTTCTGAGGACTCTGTTCTGTTCCATTGGTCTATCTCTCTGTTTTGGTACCAGTACTATGCTGTTTAGGTTACTGTACCCTTGTAGTATAGTTTGAAGTCAGGTAGTGTGATGCCTCCAGCTTTGTTCTTTTTGCTTAGGATTGTCTTGACTCTAAGGACCCTTTTTTTGTTACATATGAGATTTAAAGTAGTGTTTTCTAATTCTGTGAAGAAAGTCAATGGTAGCTTGATGAGAATAGCATTGAATCTATAAATTACTTTGGGCAGAATGGCCATTTTCACGATATTGATTCTTCCTATCCATGAGGATGGAATGTTTTTCCATTTGTTTGTGTCCTCTCTATTTTCCTTAAGCAGTGGTTTGTAGTTCTTCTTGAAGAGTTCCTTCACATCCATTGTAAGTTGTATTCCTAGGTATTCTATTCTCTTTGTAGTAATTGTGAATGGAAGTTCGCTCATTATTAGGCTCTCTGTCTATTATTGGTGTATAGGAATGCTTGTGATTTTTGCACATTGATTTTGTATCCTGAGACTTTGCTGAAGTTGCTTCTCAGCTTAAGGAGTTTTTGGGCTGAGACAATGGGGTTTTCTAAATATACAATCATGTCATCTGCAAACAGATAGTTTGATGCCCTCTCTTTCTATTTGAATACACTTTATTTTTTTCCCTTGCCCGATTGCCCTGGCCAGAACTTTTTTTTTGAGACAGAGTCTCGCTCTGTTGCCCAGGCTGGAGTGCAGTGGCGAGATCTCCACTCACTGCAAGCTCCACCTCCCAGGTTCACACCATTCTCCTGCCTCAGCCTCCTGAGTAGTTGGGACTACAGGCGCCCACCACCACGCCTGGCTAATTTTTTTTGTATTTTTAGTAAAGACGGGGTTTCACCATGTTAGCCAAGAAGGTCTCAATCTCCTGACCTTGTGATCCACCCCTGGCCAGAACTTTCAATACTATATTGAATAGGAGTGGTGAGAGAGGGCATCTTTGTCTTGTGCCAGTTTTCAAAAGGAATGCTTCCAGCTTTTGTCCATTTAGTATGATATTGGCTTTGTGTGTGTCTTAAATAGCATGGAGGGTATTGAATTTTTATTGAAGGCCTTTTCTGCATGTATTGAAATATTCATGTGTTTTTTGTCATTGGCTTTGTTTATGTGATGGATTACACTTATTGATTTGCGTATGTTGAACCAGCCTTGCATCTCAGAAATGAAGCCGACTTGATCGTGGTGGATAAGCTTTTTAATGTGCTGCTGGATTCAGTTTGACAGTATTTTATTGAGATTTTTCGCATCAATGTACATCAGGGATATTGGCCTGAAATTTTTGTTGTTGTGTCTCTGACAGGTTTTGGTATCAGGATAATGCTGTCTTCATAAAGTGAGTTAGGGAGGAGTCCCTCTTTTTCTACTGTTTGGAATAGTTTCAGAAGCAATGGTACCAGCTCCTCTGGTAGAATTTGACTGTGAATTTGTCTGGACCTGGGCTTTTTTTTTTTTTTGGTTGGTTGGTAGGCTATTAATTAAATGCCTGAATTTCAGAACTCATTTTTGGCCTATTCAGGGATTCGACTTCTTCCTGGTTTAGTCTTGGGAGGGTGTATGTGTCCAGGAATTTACCCATTTCTTCTAGATATTCTAGTTTATTTGGGAAGAGGTGTATTATATTAGTGTTTTCAAAAAACAAGCTCCTGTATTCATTGATTTTTTGAAGGGTTTTTTATGTCTCCGTCTCCTTCAGTTCTGCTCTGATCTTAGTTATGTCTTGCCTTCTGCTAGCTTTTGAATTTGTTTGCTCTTGGTTCTCTAGTTCTTTTAATTGTGATGTTAGGGTGTCAATTTTAGATCTTTCACACTTTATCCTGTGGGCCTTTAGTGCTATAAATTTCCCTCTAAACACTACTTTAACTGTGTCCCATAGATTCTGGTATGTTGTGTCTTTGTTCTCATTGGTTTCAAGAAACTTCTTGATTTTCACCTTAATTTCGTTATTTACTCAGTAGTGATTCAGGAGCAGGTTGTTCAGTTTACATGTAGTTGTGTGGTTTTGAGTGAGTTTCTTATTTCTGAGTTCTAATTTGATTGTGCTGTGGTCTGAGAGACTGTTAGTTATGATTTCCGTTCCTTTGCATTTGCTGAGGAATGTTTTACCTCAAATTATGTGGTTGATTTTAGACTAAGTGTTATGTGGTGCTGAGAAGAATGTATATTCTGTAGATTTGGGGTGGTCTATTAGGTCCACTTGGTCCAGAGCTGTGTTCAAGTCCTGAATATCCTTGTTAATTTTCTGTCTTATTGATCTTTCTAATATTGACAGTGTGGTGTTAAAGTCTGCCACTATTATTATGTGGGAGTCTAAGTCTCTGTAGGGCTCTAAGAACTTGCTTTATGAATCTGGGTGCTCCTGTGTTGGATGCATATATGATTAGGATAGTTAGCTCTTCTTGTTGCATTGATCCCTTTACCATTATGTAATGCCCTTCTTTGCTTTTTTTTATCTTTGTTGGTTTAAAGTCTCTTTTATAAGAGATGAGGATTGCAACCCCTGCTTTTTTTTTTTTTTTTTTTTTTTTTTTGCTTTCTGTTTTCTTGGTAAATCTTCATCCATCCCTTTATTTTGAGCCTATGAGTTCCTTTGCACGTGAGATGGGTCTTGTGAATACAGCGCACCACTGGGTCTTGACTCTATCCAATTTGCCAGTCTGTGCCTTTTAATTTGGGCATTTAGCCTATTTACGTTTTAGGTTAATATTGTTATGTGTGAATTTGATTCTGTGATTATGATGCTAGCTGGTCATTTTACCAATTAGTTGATGCAGTTTCTTCATAGTGTCAATGGTTTTTACATTTTGGTTTGGTTTTGTAGTGGCTGGTACCAGATTTTTCTTTCCATATATAGTGCTTCCTTCAGGAGCTTTTGTAAGACAGGCCTGTTGTTGACAAAATCCCTTAGCATTTGCTTGTCTGGAAAGGATTTTGTTTATATAATTTTATTTATTTCCTTTGCTTATGAAGCTTAATTTGGCTGGAAATAAATTCTGGGTTGAAAATTCTTTTCTTTAAGAATGTTGAATATTGGCCCCCACTCTCTTCTGGCATGTAGGGTTCCTGCAGAGAGTTCCACTGTTAGTCGAATGCGCTTCTCTTTGTGAGTAACCCAACCTTTCTCTCTGGCTGCTCTTAACATTTTTTCCTTAATTTCAACCTTGGTAAATCTGATGATTATGTGTCCAGGGGTTGCTCTTCTCGAGGAATATCTTTGTGGTGTTCTCTGTATTTCCTTAACTGGAATGTTGTCTTGCCTTGCTAGGTTGGGGGAGTTCTCCTGGATAATATCCTGAAGTATGTTTTCCAACTTGGTCCCATTCTCCCTGTCACTTTCAATTACACCAATCAAACATAGGTTTGATCTATTCACATAATCCCATATTTCTTGGAGGCTTTGTTAGTTCCTTTTTATTCTCTTTTCCCTAATGTTATCTTCACACTTTATTTCATAAAGTTGATCTTTAATCTCTGATATTCTTTCTTCTGCTTGATCGATTCAGCTATTGATACTTGTGTATGCTTCAGGAAGTCCTTGTGCTGTGTTTTTCAGTTCTGTCAGGTCACTTATGTTCTTCTCTAAACTGGTTATTCAAGTTAGCAATTCCTCTAACCTTTTATCAAGATTCCTATCCTTGCATTGGGTTAGAACATGCTCCTTTAGCTCAGAGGAGTTTGTTATTATCTACCTTCTGAAGCCTACTTCTGTCAGTTCATCAAACTCATTCTCCATCCAGTTTTATTCCCTTACTGACTAGGAGTTGTGATCCTTTGGAGAAGAGGCATTCTGGTTTTTAGAATTTTCAGCCTTTTGTTCTGGTTTTTCCTCATCTTTGGGAATTTATTTACCTTTGGTCTTTGCTGTTGGTGACCTTCGGATGGAGTTTTTGCATGGTCATCCTTTTTGTTGATGTTGATGCTATTGCTTTCTGTTTGTTAGTTTTCTTTCTAATAGGTCCTTCTTTTGCAGTTCTGCTGGAGTTCGCTGGGGGTCCGTTCCAGACCCTGTTTGCCTTGGTATCACCAGCAGAGATTGCAGAACAGCAAAGATTGCCCTCTGCTCCTTCCTCTGGAAGCTTCATCCCAGAGGGCACCTGCCAGATGACAGCTGGAGCCCTTTTGTCTGAGGTGTCTGTTGGCCCCTGCTGGGAGGTGTCTCCCTGTCAGGAGACATGGGAGTCAGGGACCCACTTTAGGAGGCAGTCTGTCTCTTAGCAGAGCTTGAGCACTGTGCTGGGAGATCCACTGCTCTTTTCAGAGCCAGCAGGCAGCAACGTTTAAATCTGTTGAAGCTGCGCCCACAGCTGCCCCTTCCCCCGGGTGCTCTCTCCCAGGGAGATGGGAGTTTTATCTCTAAGCCCCTCACTGGGGCTGCTGCCTTCCTTTCAGAGATGCCCTGCCCAGAGAGAAGGAATCTAGAGAGGCAGTCCAGCTACAGTGGCTTTGCAGAGCTGTGTGGTGGGCTCCACTCAGTTTGAACTTAAAAGTGGCTTTGTTTACACTTTGAGGGGGAAAAACGCCTACTCAAGCATCACTAATGGCAGATGCTCCTTCCCCCATTAAGCTCGAGTGTCCCAGGTTGACTTCAGAGTGCTGTGCTGGCAGCGAGAATTTCATGCCAGTGGATCTTTGCTTGCTGGGCTCCGTTGCGGTGGGATCAGCTGACCAAGACCACTTGGCTTCCTGGCTTCGGCCCCCTTTCCAGGGGAGTGAATCATCCTGTCTCGCTGGCATTCCAGGCACCACTGGGGTAAAACAAACAAACAAACAAAGTCCTGCAGCTAGCTCTTTGTCTGCCCAAATGGCTGCCCAGTTTTGTGCTTGAAACCCAGGGCCCTTGTGGAGTAGGCACCTGAGGGAATTTTCTGGTTTGTGGGTTGCAAAGACCATGGGAAAAGTGTAGTGTCAGGGCCGGATACCTCCATCCCTCATGGCATGGGGTCTCATGGTGTCCCTTGGCTTTCGGAGGGAGTTTCCTGACCCCTTGCACTTCCCCAGTGTGGCGATGTCCCACTCTACTTCTGCTCGCCCTCCGTGGACTGCACCCACTGTCTAACAAGTCCCAATGAGATGAACCAAGTACCTCTGTTGGAAAAGCAGAAATCACCTGCCTTCTGCATTGGTCTCCCTGGGAGAGTTTAAAAAGCAAGGGAAATAAGGATTTCCATTAAACTATGCACTGTATCATAGCGTTTACCAGCCCCTGTGTCATAGTGTGGGTTTAGATCATCTGCTAAATACTGTGGAATTGTAATTTGGATGTTCTTCCTTTCATATATGAGGGCTATAGTCCTCTCTTTATGATAAGGGTGTGTGTGTGCACGTGCACGTGTGAATGTGTGCACATAGGTGTGTTTAAGTGAGGGCCATCAGAGATTATTAGTCAGATGTTCCTGATATCCTCAGCCAAAATAACCTAAAACCTTAATTCTACAGACTTTACATGAACACTCAGCAATGGCTTTAACACTAAATTATTTTCAATTATTGGCTGAAGGTTTGGTTTATTGTACGAAATTATTTCAGGGAGTAAATAATTATCCTTAAGCATGTGTGTGTCACCCAATATTTGTGTAAACAGTTGGTGCAAACAAACCAAGTTAAAAGTTGGAAAATTCAAAACACTTTTATTTCACCTGTGTTTGCTTGAGTTTATGATTGATACAGCACATCTCTAAGATATGGAAATCCCTTCTCTTTCTTTGCTCACTTCAGGTGCCAGAGATTGATTTTGCATCCAGCAGGAACATCATGCTCAGCTGTGTCCTTTTTAATGTCTGCCTTTCAATTGACTTCACCTTGGAGTTAGTCAGGAAGTCAGGACATAAGCTCAGCAGTGTCAAAATTATCATGTTCTAAATGTTTCAGCTATATACTTCCAAACTTTCAAAAACCTCCTGATTTTTGATCAAGAACCCATATGTTCCTAATCAAGTAGGCACTCATTTAGCTAAATTATACAGAGACACAGACACTCATTTAGCTAAACTACTCTATATCAAAAAGGTAATTATTTTGAAGGAGGTGAATCAAGATGGTTGACTAGATGCACCTGGTACTTGTTTCATTTGCAAAGAAGCTGCAAAATACTGAGCAGATGATCACACTTTGAGTAGATCATCTGAGAGAGATCATTGGAATTCAAAAGATTAAGTGGCACGGCCAAGCAGGCTTCCTCCCTTCCCGCTCCTTCCTTGTTTTCTGTGCTTCCTGTCATGCTTCCTGCCTTCTTATTTTTCTTAAAGCCAGAAATCTGCCATTTATAATTATAGTATATCCAACTTTGTCAATTTTGGCAAAAAATAAGTTTTGAAAACCTTTGTATAGAACAACCAAATCAGGCAAAATTAAACTAAACTTTCTGAGGAATTTTATCTGGGAATGATGTTTATTTGATTTTTTAAGATTATTTTTATTTTTGAGATGGAGTGTAGCTGTCACCCAGGCTTGATTGCAGTGGTGTGATTTAAGCTCACTGCAACCTCTGCCTCCCAGGTTCAAGTGATTCTGCCACCTCAGCCTCCTGAGTAGCTGGGACTACAGGTGCGTGCCACCATGCCTGGCTATTTTTTTGTATTTTTAGCAGAGTTGGGGTTTCACCATGTTGCCCAGGATAGTCTCAAACTCCTGAATGCAAGTGATCAGCCCCATTCGTCCTTCTGAAGTATTGGGATTACAGGCATGAGCCACTGCGCCCAGCCTGCGAATGATGTCTAGACATCAGAAATTTTTGTAAATTATTTATTTGATTGATTCTTTACTAAAAATATTTTCAAGATTTTATATAGTCCACCAAGTAAGTATCGATTTCTTAGCATGCTATTCCTTTTCCTCCTGTATTTAAATCTTTGCATCACTCTCTCTGTATTCTATTAATTACCTTCCTGTCTTTATTCATAATAATTCCACGAAGTTCACTTTTCCAGTTTTTGTTTCAAGGCCCACATCAAATGCTATATTATTTACAAGGGTTTTTTTCTGATTCTATAATTTTTTGTATTTTCAACATTTTGTTTATTTTGTTAAATTATGCAGTAGTGATTTATTTATTTTTACTTTTATTTTAGAATGGGGGGTATGTGCAAGTTGTTACAAAGATATATTGTGTGATGCAACATTTGAAGTACAAATGAATCTGTCATCCAGGTAGTGAGCATGGTACCCAGTAGGTAGTTTTTTTGCTTGTTTTTATTTTATTTTACTTTAAGTACTGGGATACATGTGCAGAACTTGCAGGTCTGTTACATAGGTATACATGTGCCATAGTGGTTTGCTGCACCTATCAACCCATCATCTAGGTTTTAAGCCCTGCATGCATTAGGTATTTGTCCTAATGCTCTCCCTCCCTTTGCCTCCAACCCCCAAGAGGTCCCTGTGTGTGTTGTTTCCCTCCCTGTGTCCATGTGTTCTCATTGTTCAACTCCCACTTAGGAGTGAGAACATATGGTGTTTGGTTTTCTGTTCCCGTGTTAGTTTTCTGAGGATTGTGGCTTCCAGCTTTATCCATGTCCCTGAAAGGATATTATCTCATTTTTATGGCTGCATAGTATTCCATGGTGTATATATACCACATTTTCTTTATCCAGTCTATCATCCATGGGCATTTGGGTTGGCTTCATGTTTTTGTTATTGTAAATAGTTCTGCAAAAAAAGAAAAAACAAAAAACAAAAAAAAAACGTGTGCATGTGTCTTTATAGTAGAATGATTTATATACCCAGTAATGGGATTGCTGGGTCAAATGGTATTTGTGGTTCGAGGACATTGAGGAATTGTCCACAATGGTTGAACTAATTTACATTCCCACCAATAGTGTAAAACCATTCCTATTTCTCCACAGCCACGCCAGCATCTGTTGCTTCTTGACTTTTTAATAACCGCCATTCTGACTGACATGAAACGGTATCTCATTGTGGTTTTTATTTGCATTACTCTAATGATCAGTAATGATTAGCTTTTTTTCCACATGTTTGTTGGCCGCATAAATGTCATCTTTTGAGAAGTGTCTGTACATATCCTTTGCCCATTTTTTGATGGGGTTGGTTGTTTTTTTCTTGTAAATTTGTTTAAGTTCCTTGTGGATTCTGGATATTAGAACTTCATCAGATGGATAGATTGCAAAAACTTTCTCCCATTCTGTAGGCTGCTTGTTCACTCTGATGCTAGTTCCTTTTGCTGTGCAGAAGTTCTCTAGTTTAATTAGATCCCATTTGCCATTTTTCACTTTATTGCAATTTCTTTTGGTGTTTTAGCCATGAAGTCTTTGCCCATGCCTATGTCCTGAGTGGTATTGTCTAGGTTTTCTTCTAGGATTTTAAGGTTTTGGGTTTTACATTTAAGTCTTTAATCTATCTTGAGTTAATTTTTGTAGAAAATGTAAAGAAGGGGTTCAGTTTCAGTTTTCTGCAAATGGATAGCCAGTTTTCACAGCATCATTTATTAAATAGGGAATCCATTCCCCATTGCTTGTTTTTGTCAAGTTTGCCAAAGATCAATTGGTTGTAGATGTACGGTGTTATTTCTGAGGTCTGTGTTCTGTTCCACTGGTCTATATTTCTGTTTTGGTACCAGTACCATGTTGTTTTGGCTACTGTAGCTTTGTAGTATAGTTTGAAGTCAGGTAGTGTGATGCCTCCAGCTTTGTTCTTTTTGCTTAGGATTCTCTTGGCTATATGGGCTCTTTTTTGGTTCCATATGAAATTTAAAGTAGTTTTTTCCTAATTTTTTGAAGAATTTCAATGGTAGTTTGATGGGAATAGCATTGACTGTATAAAATACTTTGGGCAGTATGGCCATTTTCACGATTCTTCCTTTTTATAAGGATGGAATGTTTTTCCATTAGTTTATGTTCTCTCTTATTTCGTTGAGCAATGTTTTGTAGTTCTCTTTGAAGAAGTCCTTCACGTCCTTTGTAAGCTGCATTCCTAGGTATTTTATTCTCTTTTTACTAATTGTGAATGGGATTAATTCGTGATTTGGTACTCTGCTTATCTATTGTTGGTTTATAAAATGCTTGTGATTTTTGCACATTGATTTTGTATCTGGAGACTTGCTGAATTTGTTTATCAGCTTAAGGAGTTTGGAGGCTGAGACAATGAGGTTTTCTAAATATAGAATCATGTCATCTGCAAACAGACACAATTTGACTTCCTCTCTTCCTATTTGAATACCATTTCTTTCCTTTCCTTTCCTGATTGCCCTGGCCAGAACTTCTAATACTATGTTGAATAGGAGTGGTGAGAGAGGGCATCTTTGCCTTGTGCCAGTTTTCAAAGGGAATCCTTCCAGTTTTTGCACCTTCAGAATGATACTGGCTATGGGTTTGTAATAAATAGCTTTTATTAATTTGAGACATGTTCCATAAATACCTATTTTACTGAGAGTTTTTAACATGAATAGATGTTGAATTTTATCAAAGGCCTTTCCTGCATCTATTGAGATGATCGTTTGGTTTTGTCATTAGTTCTGTGTAAGTGATGGATTATGTTTGTTGATTTGTGTATGTTGAGCCAGCCTTGCATCCCAGGGATGAAGCTGACTTGCTTATGGTAGATAAGCTTTTTGAAGTGCTGCTGGATTCGGTTTGACAGTATTTTATTGAGGATTTTTGCATTAATGTTCATCAGGGATATTGGCCTGAAGTTTTCTTTATTTTGTTGTATCTCTGCCAGGTTTTAGTATCAGGATGACATTGGCCACATAAGATGAGTCAGGGAGAAGTCCCTCCTTTTCAATTGTTTGGAATAGTTTCAGAAGGAATGGCACCAGCTCCTCTTTGTACTTCTGGTAGAATTCAGCTGTGAATCCACCTGGTCCTGGGCTTTGTTTGGCTGGTAGGCTATTAATTACTACCTCAATTATAGAATTTGTTATTGGTCTATTCAGGGATTCAACTTATTCCTAGTTTAGTTTTCAGAGGTTGTATATGTCAAGGAACTTATCCATTTCTTCTACATTTTCTAGTTTATTTGCATAGAGATATTTATAGTATTCTCTGATGGTAGTTTGTATTTCTATGGGGTCAGTGGTGATATCTCGTTTGTCATTTTAAAGTCGTGTCTATTTGATTATTCTCTCTTTTCTTCTTTATTATTCTAGCTAGCAGTCTATTTTGTTAATTTTTTCAAAACCAGCTCCTGGATTCATTGATTTTTTGAAGGTTTTTTTTTGAGTCTCTATCTTCTTCAGTTCTGCTCTGATCTTAGTTATTTCTTGTCTTCTGCTAGCTTTTGAATTAGTTTGCTCTTGCTTCTCCAGTTATTTTAATTGTGGTGTTAGGGTGTCGAGATCTTTCCAGCTTTCTGTTGTGGGCATTTAGTTATTTTAATTGTGATGTCAGGGTGGGCTGGGCGCGGTGGCTCACGCTTGTAATCCCAGCACTTTGGGAGGCCGAGGCGGGCGGATCACAAGGTCAGGAGATCGAGACCATGGTGAAACCCTGTCTCTACTAAAAATACAAAAAATTTAGCCGGGCATGGTGGCGGGTGCCTGTAGTCCCAGCTACTGGGAGAGGCTGAGGCAGGAGAATGGCATGAACCCAGGAGGCGGAGCTCGCAGTGAGCCAAGATTGCGCCACTGCACTCCAGCCTGGGCGACAGAGCGAGACTCCGTCTCAAAAAAAAAAAAAAAAAAAAAATTGTGATGTCAGGGTGTTGAGATCTTTCCAGCTTTCTGGTGTGGGCATTTAGTGCTATAAATTTCCCTCTTAACACTGCTTCAGCTGTGTCCCAGAGATTCTGGTACATTGTCTCTTTGTTCTCATTGGTTTCAAAGAACTTCTTGATTTCTGTCTTAATTTCTTTCTTTACACAGGAGTCATTTAGTAGCAGGTTGTTAGATTTCCATGTAGTTGTGTTGTTTTGAGTGAGTTTTTTAATCCTGAGTTCTAATTTGATTGCCCTGTGGTCTGAGAGACTGTTATAATTTCAGTTCTTTTGCATTTGCTGAGGAGTGTTTTACTTCCAATTATGTGGTCGATTTTAGAATAAGGGCCATGTGGCACTGAGAAGAATGCATAATCTGTTGATTTAGCGGGGAGAGTTCTGTAGATATCTATTCGGTCCACTTGATCCAGAGCTGAGTTCGAGTCCTGAATATTCTTTTTAATTGTCTGTCTCGTTGATCTGTCTAATATTGGCAGTGGGGTGTTAAGGTCTCCTGCTATTAATGTGTGGGAGTCTAAGTCTCTTTGTAGATCTCTACGAATTTGTTTTATGAATCTGGGTTCTCCTGAATAATATCTTGAAATGTGTTTTCCAACTTGGTTCCAGTCTGTCTGTCTCTTTCAGGTAAATAAGCTGGGTGTGTTGGTGTGCACCTGTAATCCCAGCTACTTGGAAGGCTGAGGCAGAGAATCGCTTGAACCCAGGAGGCAGAGGTTGCAGTGAGCTGAGATCGTACCACCTGCGCTCCAACCTGAGCGACAGAGTGAGACTGTGTATCAAAAAAAAAAAAAAAAAAAAAAGGAAGGTCTAGATAACTTAGAAGCCTGGCCCAGTTCTTTCCCACGTGCACATGGGAAATGATGGCCACAGAAGCCTGGTGGCCACCGGAGTGGACTGTGCAGGGACCAAAGGCCCATGACAGCCTGATGGGTCTCCAGGAACAGTGGAAAGAAGGAAGCCTATGCTGAGACGGGATGAGCCTCGTGTGGGGCTGGGGAGCATGAGTGGCCCCAGGCTGGGCCTGCACAGGCTGCCCCTGGAGCCACAGAGCAAGGGCTTTGGCTCCTGCTGCACTGGGAGCCATCGTCAGTGGTGTGTCTGCTGCTTTCTGTTCTTTCCTAAGATACCGCACATATAAAAACTTAACAATACTGTAATATCAAATACTTAGTCTGTTTTCTCCCAGTCCTGTGTATGTCCTGAGAAGGGAAAGGCAGGTGGCAGGGGCAGTGGGAGCTGGGACTTGCAAACCTCAAGCTGACCTGTGGGGAGACAGAGATCAACCAGTCACAATGGGAGGTCTTCATTTGCCTCTTGATTCAAACAAACCTAACAAAACAGAACAACATATACCACCAACAAAGGCATCACATAAGACAACTGGAGAAGAGTGAAAATGGACCAAATATTTTTTTTCTTTTTTTCTTTTTTTTTTTGAGACAGTCTCATTCTGTCACCCAGGCTGGAGTGCAGTGGCACAGTCTCGGTTCACTGCAACCTCCACCTCCTGGGCTCAAGCTATTCTCCTGCCTCAGCCTCCCAAGTAGCCAGGAGTACAGGTGCACACCACCACGCTTGGCTAATTTTTGTATTTTTTAGTAGAGATGGGGTTTCACTATATTGGCCAGGCTGGTCTCAAACTCCTGACCTCCTGTTGAGCTTGCCTCAGCCTCCAAAAGTGCTGGGATTACAGACATGAGTGACCGTTCCCGGCTGGACCAAATATTTTCTATTGCAGTATTCTTAGATTTCTATTGCAATATTGTTAGATGCATGTATGACATGTATAGATTAGGATTATAGGATTTTGTCATCCTTATCTTTTGGAGATAATACTAATTTACAGATAAAGGGATATGATGTCTGCCATTTGTTTCCAAGTAGTCTGGGAAGTGAGTAGAGAAAATGGGTGGGTGTATATAGGAAAAAATTTGGTCATCAATTATTGTAGAAGCTGGATGATGAGCGCCTGTAATCCCAGCACTTTGGGAGGCCGAGGCAGGCAGATCACGAGGTCAGGAGATCGAGACCATCCTGGCCAACATGATGAAGCCCCGTCTCTACTAAAAATACAAAAAAATTAACTGGACGTGGTGGCAAGTGCCTGTAGTCCCAGCTACTTGGGAGGCTGAGGCAGGAGAATCGCTTGAATCCAGGAAGTGGAGGTTGCAGTGAGCCAAGATAGCGCCACTGCACTGTGGCGACACAGCGAGACTCCATCTCAAAAAAAAAAAAAAAACCAAAAAGGAACTGGGTGATGAGTACATGAGGGTTTATAATACTGTTCTCACTAATTTTGTTTATGGTTGGATATTTTCCATAATAAAATGTTTTTCAGGCTGGGGGCAGGGGCTCACATCTGTAATACCAAAACCTTGGGAGGCCGAGGCAGGTGGATCACCTGAGTTCGGGAGTTCGAGACCAGCCTAACCAACATGGAGAAACCCCGTCTCTACTAAAAATACAAAATTAGCGAGGCATGGTGGCACATACCTGTAATCTCAGCTACTCAGGAGACTGAGGTAGGAGAATCACTTGAACCCAGGAGGCGGAGGTTGCGGTGAGCTGAGATCGTGCCATTGCACTCCAGCCTGGGCAACACTGGGCAACAAGAGTGAAATTCTTTCTCAAAAAAAAAGAAAAAAAAATTTTTTTTTCTTTGGCTGGGCGTGGTGGTTTACGTCTGTAATCTAAGCACTTTGGGAGGCTGAGGCAGGCAGATCACCTGAGGTCAGGAGTTGAAGACTAGCCTGACCAACATGGTGAAACCCCATCTCTACTAAAAATACAAAAATTAGCTGGGCATGGTGGTGCGCGTGCCTGTAGTCCCAGCTGCTCAGGAGGCTGAGGCAGGAGAATCACTTGAACCTGGGAGGCAGAGGTTGCAGTGAGCTGAGATCGCGCCATTGCAGTCCAGCCTGAGTGACAGAGCGAGACTCTGTCTCAAAAAAAAACAAAAAAGAAAATCACCCTCAGTTCCCTCAGAAAGATAGAAGCAATTTAATTTGAAGTCAGCAACAAGAAAGCCAAATGCAAAAAACTCTACAAATTATTAGCAAACCAAATTCAACAATGTATTGAAGTGGCAATTTGTCATGAGCAAGCTGAGTTTATCCTAGGAATACAAAGGTGACTAATGTTAGGAAAAAATCTATAAATATAATATATACATAAACAGATTAAAAGAGAAAAAGCAGGCTGGGCGCAGAGGCTCACGCCTGTAATCCCAGCATTTTGGGAGGCTGAGGTGGGCAGATCACTTGAGTCCAGGAGTTTGAGACCAGCCTGGACAACATGGCGAAACCCCATCTCTACAAAAAAATTAGCCTGGCATGGTGGCATGTGCCTCCCATCTACTTGGGAGGCTGATGTGGAAGAATCACTTGAACACAGGAGGTCGAGGCTGCAGTGAGCTATGATTGAACCACTGCACTTCAGCCTGGGCAACAAAGCAAGACCCACTCTTAAAAAAAAAGAAAAGGAAGAAAAGAGAAATAAGAGAAAAGCCATACGATCTCAATAGATACAGAAAAATCATTTGGGGCCAGGTGCGGTGGCTCATACCTGTAATCCTGGCACTGTGGGAGGCCAAGGTGGGTGAATCACTTGAGGTCAGGAGTTCGAGACCAGCCTGGGTAACACGGTGAGACCCCCCAACTCTACTAACAACACAAAAATTAGCCAGGCATGATGGCACAAGACTGTACTCCCAGCTACTTGGGACGCTGAGGTGGGAGGATCGCTTGAATCCAGAAGGTCAAGGCTGCAATGAGCTGTGATCCTGCCAGTATGCTCCAACCTGGGCAACAGAGCGAGACCCTGTCTCAAAAAACAACAACAACAAAAGGCTGGACATGATGGCTCACACCTGTAATCCCAGCACTTTGGGAGGCCAAGGCTGGTGGATCACGTGAGGCCAGGAGTTCGAGTCCAGCCTGGGCAACTTGGTGAAAACCTATCTCCAGTAAAAATACAAAAATTAGACAGGTGTGATGGCACATGCTACTTGGGAGGCTGGGGCACGAGTTGCTTGAACCCAGGAGGCAGAGGTTGTAGTGAGCCAAGATCGTGCCACTGCACTCCAGCCTGAGCAGCAGAGGAAGACTCTGTCTTAGATAATAATAAATAAATAAATACTACAATTTGTGTATCCATTCACCTGTTGATGGAAATTATTTATATTGTTCCCAGGTTTGGCTATTATAAATAAAGCTGCCTCACGCCTGTAATCGCAGCACTTTGAGAGCCTGAGGCAGGAGAATCATTTGAACCCAGGAGTTTGAGACCAGCCTGGGCAACAAATTGAGACTCTGTCTCTATTAAAAAAAAAAAAATTAAATTAGCCAGATGCATGGGTGCAGTGGCTCACACTTGTAATCCTAGCACTTTGGGAGACTGAGGCAGGCAGATTACTGAGGTTGGGAGTTCAAGACCAGTCTGGCCAACATTGTGAAACCCTGTCTCTACTAAAAATGTAAAAAATTAGCCATGTGCAGTGGCATGCACCTGTAATCCCAGCTACTCGGGAGGCTGAGGGAGAAGAATCGCTTGAACCCGAGAAAGTGGAGGCTGCAGTAAGCTGAGATTGCACCACTGCACTCCAGCCTGGGCTACAGAGCAAGACTTCTTCTCAAAAAAAAAAAAAAATGGCTGGGCGCAATGGTTCACGCCTGCAATCCCAGCACTTTGGGAGTCCAAGGCGGGCGGATCATGAGGTCAGGAGACCAAGACCATCCTGGCTAACACGGTGAAACTCTGTCTCTACTAAAAACACAAAAACTTAGCCAAGCGGGAGTGGTGGCGGGCGCCTGTAGTTCAGCTACGCGGGAGGCTGAGGCAGGAGAATCCCTGGAACCTGGGAGGCGGAGGTTGCAGTGAGCCAAGATTGCATCACTGCACTCCAGCCTGTGCAGCAGAGCAAGCTTCCGTCTCTAAATAAATAAATAAATAAATAAATAGATAGATAAATAAATAAATAAATAAATAAATAAAATAATTAGCCAGACGCAGTGGTATATGCCTATAGTCCTAGCTACTGGGGAAGCTGAGGCAGGAGGATGGCTTGAGCCCAGGAGTTCAAGGCTGCAGTGAGCCATGATCATACTACTGCATTCCAGTCTAGGTGACAGAGTGAGACCCTGTCTCAAAAAAAAAAAAAAAAAAAAACAACTGCTTTGAGTTTTTTCTGGTATATACACAGAAGTGGAATTACTACATATAATTCTATGTTAAATATTTTGAGGAGCCTCCATACCATTTTCCACAGTGGCTGTATCTTTCCATTCCCACCAACAGTGCACAAGGTTTCCAATTTCTCCACATCCTTACAACGCTTATTTTCTTTTTCTTTTTTTATTTTTTTGAGACAGAGTTTTGCTCTTGTCACCCAGGCTGGAGTGGAATGGCATGATCTTGGCTCACTGCAACCTCTGCCTCCCGGGTTCAAGCGATTCTCCTGCCTCAGCTTCCTGAGTAGCTGGGATTACAGGCGCATGCCACCATGCCCAGCTAATTTTTGCATTTTTAGTAGAGACGGGGTTTCACAATGTTGGTCAGGCTGGTCTCAAACTCCTGACCTCGTGATCCACCCACCTCAGACTCCCAATGTGCTGGGATTACAGGCGTGCATCACTGCACCAGGCCCCCTTCATACATTTTTGAATTGAGTTGTTTGATTTGTTGTCGGCAAATATTTACTCTCCATGGGTTGCAGCCACTGCCTAACCAGTCCCAATGAGATGAACTGGGTACCTCAGGTGGAAATGCAGAAATCACCCACCGTCTGCATTGGTCTCGCTGGGAGCTGCAGACTGGAGCTGTTTCTATTCGGCCATCTTCCAGAATTCTTATCCCCAATACGTAGTTTTTTCAACTCTTACCCCTTCTCTCCCCACTCTTGTATTCTCCAGTGTCTATTGTTCCCATTGTTAATGACCATGCATACCAAACGTTTAGCTCCCACTTATAAATGAGAACATGAAGTACTTGGTTTTCTATTTCTGCATTAGTTTACTTAGGATAATGGTTTCCAGATGCATCTATGTTGCTGCAAAGGATAATGATTTCATTCTTTTGTATGACTGTGTAGTACTTCATGATATATATGTACCACATTTTCTTTACCCAATACACCATATGTAAGGTACATGGATGTGGTTTGGTCAAGAGTATGCTGAGATAACATCCTGCATGACTCAATGGGATTGGAGCACAGGTGCATAATTCCACTTGTTATATAACCTGCTTGTGTAAGTTCATACCTGGCTCAGAGCCTATTATTTGTAAAAGGTATAACTGCCCTGCTGATACTGTCTGGGCTTGGTTCAGGGCACTCCCAGAGAAAGAGAGAGAGTCAGAGATGTCCATCTTGTAGAGAGACAGTGGAAAGGCAGGACATGGCTCAGCTTGTGCCCTGAGAGGGAGAGAGTGAAGCTGCTGACCCTGTAAGGGAGAGCTGGTTGTGCAGCTGTGTGTGGGAGCAGCAGAAATCACAGAGCCAGAGCAGGTGGCTGAGACAGAGATGGAAAATGTGAGAGAGCTGTTGATGAGAGAGCTAGTGTGAGTGAGCTGCTGATGAGAGAGCTGCTGAATAAAACCATACTTCATCTGTCTATGCCCCAAGTGTTCTTTCAGTTATCTGCCACTCATCCACCACTCCCTTCGCACCCCATCATTGGCTGGAACCTGGCACTAGGCATGATATCATTGATGGGCAACTGGGTTAATTCCATGTCTTTGTTATAGTGAATAATGCTGCAATGAACATATGGGTACCTGTTCTTTTTAGTAGAATGACTTATTTTCCTCTGGGTATATACACAGTAATGGCATTGTTGGGTAGAATGGTAATTCATGTCAGCTCTTTGAGAAATCTCCAAACTTCTCCCCACAGTGCCTGAGCTAATTTACATCAGTCTTGTTCTTTGCAACCTCATCCTTGGGTTTTAGGAGTTTTGCTATTTTTTTTGGCTTTTTAACAAAAGCCATTCTGACAGGTTTGAGATGGCATCTCATTGTGTTTTCTATTTTCATCTTTCTGATGATTAGGGAAGATGAATTTTTTTTTCAGATGTTTGTTGGCTGCTGGTATATCTTCTGTTTGTTCGTGTCTTTGGCCCTCTTTTAATGAGGTGATTTGGTTTTTATTTGTTGGATTGTTTAAATTATTTATATCTTCTGAATATTAGGCCTTTTTGAGATGCATTGTTTGTGAATATTTTCTCCCATTCTGTGGGTTGTCTGTTTACTTTCTGAGTAGTTTTTCTTGCTGTTCACAGAAGCTCTTTAGCTTAATTAGGTCCCACATGTCAATTTTTGTTTTTGTGGCAATTGCTTTTGAGGACTTAGCCATAAATTCCTTGTCAAGGCCAATATGGAGAAGGGTATTTTTTAGGTTTTCTTCTAGAATTTTTATAGTTCAAGGTCTTACAGTTGTTTTAAATCTATCTTGAGTTAATTTTCGTACATGGTGAAGATGTAGGGGTCCAGTTTCATTCTTCTGCATATGAATAGCCAGTTTCCCAGCACCATTTGTTGAACAGGGACTTTTTTTCCCATTGCTTATTTTTGTCAACTTTGTCAAAGATCAGATGGTTGTAGTTGTGTGGATTTATTTGCGAGTTTTGTATTCCTTCGGCTTATGTGTCTGCTTTTCTACCAGTACCATGCTGTTCTGATTATTGTAGCCTTATAGTATAGTTTGAAGTTGGGTCATATGATACTTCCAGCTTACTTCTTTTTGTTTAAGATTGCTTTGGCTATTCAGGCTCCTTTATGGTTCCACATGAATTTTAGAATAGTTTTTTCTAATCCTGTGAAAAATGACATTGGTAATTTATTAGGAATAGTGCTGAATCTGTAAATTGCTTTGGGCAGTATGGCCATTTTAATGATACTGATTTTTCCAACTGGCGAGCCTGGGATATATTTCCATTTATTTGTGTTATCTCTGATTTATTTTAGAAATGTTTTATAGTTCTCCTTGTCGATATCTTTTATCTCCTTTGCTAGCTGTATTTCTAGGTGACTTATTTTTTTCTGTGACTATTGTAAGTTGGATTGCATTCTTGATTTGGCTCTTAGCTTTAATGTTACTGGTGTGTAGAAGTACGACTGATTTTTCATATTGATTTTGTATCTGAAACTTTACTGAAGCTTTTATTAGCTATAAACCTTTTGGCAGAGTCTGTAGGGTTTTTTAGGTATAGAATCATATCATCAGCAAAGAAAGACAGTATGACTTTCTCCTTTTCCTAGTTGGATGCCTTTTATTTCTTCCTTTTGCTTCATTGCTTTGCTACAACTTTCAGTAGTACATTGAATAGGCATGGTGAGGGTGGGCATCCTTGTCTTGTTCTAGTGCTCAAGGAGAATGCTTCTAGCTTTTGCCTGTTCAGTATAAAGCAGGCTGTTGTTTTGTCATAGATGGCTCTTATTATTTTGAGGTATGTTCCTTCAATGCCTAATCTGCTGAGGGTTTTTATCATGACGTGATGTTAGATTTTATCAAAAGCTTTTTCTCCATTTATTAAGATGATCACATTGTTTTTGTTCTTGATTCTGTTTGTATGGTGGGTCTCATTTATTTATTTGTGTATGGTGAACCAACCTTGCATCGCAGGAATAAAGCTTACTTGTTTGTGGTGAATCATCTTTTTGATATGCTGCGGGATTCAGTTAGCTAGTATTTTGTTGAGGATCTTTCTATGTTCACTGAGATATTGACCTGAAGTTTTCTTTTTTTCATTGTGTGTCTGCCAGTTTTTGCTATGAGGATTGATGCTGGCCTTGTAAAATGTGTTAGGGAAGAGTCTTTCCTCCTTGAGTTTTGGGAATAGTTTCAGTAGGATTGGTTAGATTTATAGAATTCTTCCTTTTCCCGAATCATCAGGGGGTACTTATTTTCTTTTATGACACTTATGTCAGCTTGTTCAAAGGCCATATAGTTGTGGGTACTCCACAGACAAAATATCTGTACCTATGGACACATTCTACCTCAGAATATGCCTAGCTTTGGCTTGGAATATCAGAGTCTTTCTGTGTTGTAGGGATACTGGAAAATAAAAGAACCAGTGTGTACCAAAGACTTATAAAAGGTCAGGCACTTGGTTTCATTGAATGTTTTTTGATTCTGCAAATGCTCTACTGGTTTATTGAAGACAACTGATATGCTGAAGCTTTAAGAACTGATATATTTGCCAAGAACTCTGTCAGAGAGAACACTTGATATATGTATCTTCTACATCATTTATTTACATATTTCCATGCCCATGTTGTCAGCCTGAAAAATGTATTTCTTCTCTTTAGAACAGTATATTATGTTTATTTTAAAATGCCTGTTATGGATATTTCTTTAAAGCGTTAAGTAAAATGGCAACTATTGGCTATGGTATCAAATAAAAATTTTCTTCTTGGATTTTTTTAGCTGTATTGAAAGCAATTTATGCCTATCATTTTTGAAAGGACTGTTATCTCAGAAGATTATCTTTGATCCAATGATAGCTGATGCCAGCTCCAACAGGTCCCATCAGATCAGACCACTTGCTTTCAGTCTGGCATCCTTCCATTTACTCCATGTGCAGATTCTAGAATCACTTTTCTAAAGCACACATTGATCATGCTGCCACTATGTTCAAAAGCTTCTTGTGGCTTGTCATGAGTTTAAAATTAATTCCTTACCAACACAGTGAACAATCCCTTTAATTTGAATCCAGCCTACCTCTCTATCTTCATTTCTTTCCTACAATCCCACTATGTTGGGCAAACACATTGCCTTTTCAAAAACATTTTGAAACCTTATCTGTCAGGGTGTAGTGCAAAAAACAGAAAACATCCTAGATGTTTAAAAAAGGAAGTAATTCAGTTCTGGGAATTAAGTGATTGCAAACTGATGGCTAAAAACCAAATTCTAACTGGGGGTCCACAAATAATTCCCACAAGAATAATGAATTGATTAACTAAGCCTGTATATTCAAAACCACCATGAGAATTTATGTCAGAATCAAAAAGCCATTCCCAGAGTTGACACCTGACTTTCAGGATACTAAAAAATGGATAAGGGAACAGAGCTGCAGAAAAATGACCACCAAAATTGGGCTGAAAAGCAGTCTCTGTTTCATGGTCTTCTTTCAATGATCTTTTTCAACATCACTTTAGAGAAAATCAACTTCCTCCTTTGGAGAGAAAAAAGTCTAAGGAAGATAGTAGCTGTCTTTCAGGAAACCCTTGTATTTTATTTAGAGTTTCTTTCTGATATGTCACCATTTAGTTAAGTGAGAAATACTATTCAAGTATTTCTCATATAATTTCACTAGAAGGAAAGTAAGGGTTCACTGATAGAATAAATAATTGAAAAGGCAAAGGAAGATAATTTAAGACAGTGAGAGATTGAGAAATAATTCAGATATCTGAGAATTTGAGTTTATCTTAATGGATTTTGTTTCTATTTCCTAATCATTAAGCATTATAAGAAAGGTTATTTGTGACTTGGCCACCTTATACCTGTTATCTGTTCATCAGCCCCTTCACATGCAATATCCTTGTAGGTATAGGTATTCTTACCCCAAGAAAATTAATCTCAGTGAGGTAAGAGATTTGCTTACATTTAAATAGAAAATATTAGCATTGAAATCTAATTCTAACTGCTTCCAAAGCTCTATATTCTGTATAGTAACACCCATTTTTATGATTAAAATTTATGCCAGTAGAAAACATTAAAAACATATTGTGGCTTTGTATTATTTCAAACTATGGAAAGAAGGAAAATGGAAATAAACATGTTTCTGTTAAACTCAATAAAAGGTAATTTTAAATACATATTATTGTGAAAGAATAATTTACATTATTTAAATGTCATGGAGTGGATTATTTGGCAAGGATTCAAGTTATTCACAGGGGAAAAGCAATACTATTTCACATTATGGACAATTATTGGTACAATGTGTACTTTTCCCACTTAATAATTGCATGTTCCCTTTTGTCACATCTGCACAATACAGAATAATTAAAGCACATTAGCTGCATTGTGGAAGAGACATTTGGTTTTAATTAACATTAGACAATAAGAAAGGCAATTTGTTTTATATTACTATTCATTATTTGATGCACTCATATGCTTGCACACATACACAGAGTCTACACACAAAAAAAGGCAACTATGTGAAACACTGCAAAGCCTCTCAATCTGGACTTACACTAGGTCTACCTAAAAATATACCAAATGTTTTATGCAGAAGAATTTCTTTCTTCCTTTAGACATCTTAGACCATTGGTCCCCAACGATTTTGACATCACGGACCAGTTTCCTGAAAGGTGGAAGAAAATGTTTTCATGGAGGTGGGGGTTGGGGTGGGGGCAATGGTTTCAGGATGAAACCGTTGTACTTCAGATCACTCAGATCATCAGGCATTAGATTCTCATAATGAGTGCGCAGCCTAGATCTCTCACATGCGCAGTTCACAATAAGGTTTTCACTCCTATGAGAATCTAATGCAGCCACTGATCTGACAGGAAGCAGAGCTCAAACCATAATGCTTGCTCTCCCTCCTGCTGTGTGGCCCAGTTCCTAACAGGCCACAGACCTGTATCATTCCATGGGCCCTGCCTTAGACAACTGTGTGGCATTCTAATGTAAAAAAAAAAAAAATTAAACAGGAGTCAGGTTTATAGTGATTATTTCAAAAGTAAACTGGATAATCAAAGTCTCGTGGTGCTTATACGGCAGCATCAGAAAGCTAGAACTCACGAAAGACTAAAACCACAATGGATCTTCATGTTAAGATAGACTATAAAGAGGCAAGACTGACTTGACACCTGTGGCTTGTCTAATATACTTGGGTGAAAAGAAGTTCATCTTATAATAAAGTGTCAAACTAATTTTATATATAGTATAAGTGAATTTAGATTGCCTACATGATAAAACTAATGTCCTACTCCTCTGCCAGGAAGATATTGACCATGTATATCAGTTAGCTTTTGCTTTGTGACAAACCACTCCAAAATTAAGTGGTTTAAAACAATAACCATTTGTTTAACTCATGCTTCTGTGATTTGGCAGTTGGGCCGGCCTTATTTGGGCAAATGTGTTTGCCCTCTGTGGTCTTTCAATCCCCAGCAGGCCAGCTAAAACTTTTTTAAGTGGCAACTGCACAAAATTCAAAGTAAAGAGTGGAAGTGACTCCAGATTTTGGGCTCTAGGATCAGAATTGACAGACTGTCATTTATATTGCATTCTATTGCCAGCCAATCACATAGTCAACTCAAATTAAAGAGAAGGAAAAAGAAACCCCACCACTTGAGGCAAAAAACAAAAAATAAATAAAAGCCACATTAAATGGGCATAAACATAAGAAGGAATGAAGAATTGTGGCCAGTTTTTCAATCTACTAGATCATGTTGGAAAGCAATTTTTGTTGGTTAGATAGTTCTCTTGATATTGAAGTGCCTTCAACCTGAAGTAGCCTTCCAAATAATTATTAGGGCCTGAAAAGAACAAAAAGGCTGATCCCACATCCAGTAAAAAAGAATTCTTCCTGCCTGGTGGCCTTCAAATGGGGGTATTGGCGTTTTTCTTGCCTTTAGACTTAACTGAAACATTGGCTCTTCTCGGGTCCCGAGTCTGGGGCCTTATGACTAGAAAAACGTGATCAGCTCTCTTGGTTTACAGATCTTCACACTCATGTGGAAATAAAACAACAGTTTTCTCGATCTTCAGTTTCCAGCTCATACTGCAGACCTTGTAACTTGCTTGCCTCCATAATAATTTGCCAATGCCTTAAATTGATATACGTGTGTATAATATAACACACACGTATATGTATACACACACAAATATACATACAAACACATATGCACATTCAATTAGGTTTGTTTCCCTGGAGAATCCCAACTTAATACAAGCATATTTTAAATATTTCTTGATAGCAATAATTTTGGTGTCTGCCCATCTTCATTATAATGCCCTACAAGGCAAGGATAACATTATTTCTTTGCAGTATTTGTAAAATCTGCTATCCTAGATAGTTAAATAATTATTGGGACTAAATTAATCTGTGTCTTCTCTTTCTGTCTGTGTGTGTCTCTGTGTGTGAATCTGTGTATCTGCAAGCACACACATACTGTATATAAATGTGTTTATATATGACATATGCATATATACATCTATGATTCCTACACATATATATGTATGCATGTGTGTATGTTTTTGTATAAATTGATGAATAAATGAATAGAAAAGTAGATATTTATACTTAAATTATCCATTTGATTGTCAGATATAATAACCAACATATTCTTAAAATTTTAATATATTCATAGACTCAGATAAGGCATTCTTATCTTCCTCTTTTCATATTTCAATATATTTCTCATTAACAGTAATTATTTATATGCATGTACACAGTGGAAAGAATATTAATCTATTGAAAAACATGCAAAATGTTATTCATGGTGAAATTTTAAAAATTATTTTTGACCAGAATGACAATAATATTTACATTCTGAAATAAGAATTAACAAAAAGTAATGAAATGTGAAATAATAGTAAGACTCAAACATAAAAGCACAAGTTTTTAAAGTGTTTTTTAATATTCACTGCTCAGCACATAAATGAAAATAAGAATCAAAGTTCTATTCTTTTAGAATTCGCCAAAAAATTTAATTCAATCACTATATAACAACAGAATGTAGATATTATAATAGTTTTACTTTTATTATACTTTAATGCAATATGAATAAAAAATTCTACATTCCATTAGGATTAATATCCTTTAATATCAGAGATATTAATTCATTTTATTTGAGATTGAACAGGAGCCCTATTTTTATCTGGATGAATTGCAGTTACATATATCTGACCACGCTTGAACTGTAACTTGTGTCTCATCAGAAGTACCAGTAGAGTAGTTGTTAGAGCTGAAGCTTTTGTGTCAAATGATCCTATGGTGAAATCCCTGTTCTACCATGTAATTTTTTTTTTAATAATGAGATACTTAAGCTCTCTAGTGCTCAATTTTTTCATTTATGGTGTATGTGTGAGAATTACACGTATTTTTCTCATTATGACTAAATGAAAAATGCACATATTATAAAACTGGTGAAGAGTCAGCATTTAGCTCAAGATAGTGATGCAAACATCAGATAAACTCCACAAGATTTCCTACAGTATGTGTGTGTGCACATGCTCAGGTGTGTATGAGAGACAGAAAGAAAGTGAGAGAGACAGAAGTAAAAAACGTAAAATTTTCCTAGCCTTACTTTATTTGTTAAAAATGAGAATCAATAATAACTACTTCATGGCATTATACAAATACTTTAGGAAGACATTATGTATATATATATATACATATAGGATGGTTTCTAGTAAATGGACATCAAACAAAGGTTAGCTTCCTTCTTACAAAAAAAAAACATATTAAGGCCCAGTTATAGTGGTAGACTACATTAGCAGGGTATGTAATAAGGGCAAGGCCATGCGACCATGAAGAGTCTATGACATGCACTATTAAATAGCCGTTGCACCACAAAGATAATGAGAGTGTTAACATGGCATACTTGGCCACAGCTACACCTACTGATGATAACACAGTAAATATACATTATCCCTGCTATATTACACTTATTAAGGGCAGGCAGTTAGATCCTCTGACTCTAAAACTTATTTTTCCTCACTACACTACACTTTTTTTTGTTCACACACACGCTAAACCCTTCATCAATGAAAAAATTTTTGTTTGAAACAGGCTTATAAACTGTTAAAAGAAAAACTTTAGCTGAATTAAATTTAAAGGAGTTTAATTGAGTAATGAAAGATTCACAAATCGGGCAGCCTCCTGAGCCAGAATAGGCCCTGAGACTCCAGAAGGAGGCAGCTTTAGGCTAAACTTGATTTGACAAAACTATATGCTTTATTTTAAATGAAATAATTTAACCTCTCTAACCTAAGTAAGATAATTCTGTCTTACTGGATGGAGGATCAGCCTTTTTGTTCTGTTCAGTTGATTATGAACGCAGGTCTCCATACTGTTGATCTTTATTCACCTATCAGCAGATGGCAAAATTAGTAATCAGAAAGTTTTAAAAATAAACACATTTTTAAAAGTCATTGAGAATTTATAAATTGATATATTTATTACATTATTGACAAAGTCAAATAAGTCAAAACTACTATCATCTAAGAATCCTAGCCATTCTAATAGCACATAATTTGTGGGATTTAATATACACTTGCACACATTCAAGTTTTTAAAATTCCATTTGAATAAAAAGCACTGTTAAGCACTTAACTATATAGTATATATGAAAGTCTCCATCCTTTATGTTTCAAAATATTAGTTTTGTTTTCATTTTGTTTAATTTGCATTAGAATACACAAGACAAATAATGGCTATAAAAACATACATTTCTCTGACACTCAAATAATCATTAATGTAGATAATTTTTAAGGTAAAAACAAAAGGAAATTATGATTAATTTTATTATTTTCTTCTGATCATGAGTTTTGTCTTTTTTCAATCCTATTCATATTTTAGTACTTTATTTTCCAACAGATTAATTTTTAAATTAATTATTTTTAGAGAGCTATGTAAATAGTGATAACTTTTTAAATTAAGATGGCTAACAATGAGGCCCAGATTAAGTGTAAGAACATGGTTAATCAGACTTGGCCTGATTCTTAGATTTCCTAATTTCAAGACTGGATCCCTTCCTTAACACCTTATACAAAAATTAATTCAAGATGGATTAAAGACTTACATGTTAGACCTAAAACCATAAAAAACCCTAGAAGAAAACCTAGGCAATACCATTCAGGACATAGGCATGGGCAAGGACTTCATGTCTAAAACACCAAAAGCAATGACAACAAAAGCCAAAATTGACAAATGGGATCTAATTAACTAAAGAGCTTCTACACAGCAAAAGAAACTACCATCAGAGTGAACAGGCAACCTACAAAATGGGAGAAAATTTTCACAACCTACTCATCTGACAAAGGGCTAATATCTAGAATCTACAATGAACTCAAACAAATTTACAAGAAAAAAACAGACAACCCCATCAAAAAGTGGACAAAAGACATGAACAGACACTTCTCAAAAGAAGACATTGATGCAGCCAAAAAACACATGAAAAAATGCTCATCATCACTGGCCATCAGAGAAATGCAAATCAAAACCACAATGAGATACCATCTCACACCAGTTAGAATGGCGATCATTAAAAAGTCAGGAAACAACAGGTGCTGGAGAGATGTGAGAAATAGGAACACTTTTACACTGTTGGTGGGACTGTAAACTAGTTCAACCATTGTGGAAGTCAGTGTGGCGATTCCTCGGGGATCTAGAACTAGAAATACCATTTGACCCAGCCATCCCATTACTGGGTATATACCCAAAGGACTATAAATCATGCTGCTATAAAGACACATACACATGTATGTTTATTGCAGCACTATTCACAATAGCAAAGACTTGGAACCAACCCAAATGTCCAACAACGATAGACTGGATTAAGAAAATGTGGCACATACGCACCATGGAATACTATGTAGCCATAAAAAATGATGAGTTCATGTCCTTTGTAGGGACATGGATGAAACTGGAAACCATCATTCTCAGTAAACTATTGCAAGGACAAAAAACCAAACACCGCATGTTCTCACTCATAGGTGGGAATTGAACAATGAGAACACATGGACACAGGAAGGGGAACATCACACTCTGGGGACTGTTGTGGGGTGGGGGGAGGGGGGAGGGACAGCATTAGGAGATATACCTAATGCTAAATGACGAGTTAATGGGTGCAGCACACCAACATGGCACATGGATACATATGTAACAAACCTGCACATTGTGCACATGTACCCTAAAACTTAAAGTATAATCATAATAAAAATAAAATAAAATAACTAAAAAAAAGTAATCACATCAAAATGTTCAGTTTTCTATATGCAAAAGATGATATATAGTTGATTTGTTGAAATCACAACATATACACTTTTACTTTAATTTCTAGTTCCTAGTTCAAAAATAATGCATAGCAAACATCAGTTAGGTTTTTGTTGCCAGGACAGAAGATGAGTAACAGTTAATATTTATCAGGTCATGCATTATGATAGTTCACATTTGTCACCTTGTTTGATCCTTTTAAAAATCCAAAAGTCTTGCAAAATAAATGTCATCTGTACCTTCAGATGAAGAACAAAACCTTAGGAAACATAAGTCACTGTTCAATAGGATATATCTATAACTAGAAGTGCTAGTAAGTGTGATTCAAAAATTAGTGTCTTGATGTGATGCAGTCCTCTTAAGATGTACTTTTAAAGTTTCTATTTGAGTTACTTGAAATCATATTTTCAAAATATGGTTATAATAGTCACAACTTCGAGCTTAATATTTCGAAGGACATTAAGAAACCCAATACATTTATAGGTACTTATCACAGCTTCATGAAAGGCAAGATAATCTGTTTCATTTATTTTGGGTACAGTATAGAAATAAGAAATAAAACGTGCTTTTTATTTTGAATTGTCTCTCCTTCATTTTCACTTGTACATAAAATGGAAAATCCTGTTTCCCAAGCTGAAGAAGATAGAGGTGAGGTTAGGTGAACAAAGCCAGAGGCAGAGACAAGCGATTTTATTTAGATTTTCCAGAACCTCTGTAAGAAATGTTAGACATGTCCAAGGTGACTGATGTTCCAGGTAGAGATAAAATGGATAAAGGGTAGTATTAAAAGAAATCTTTATGAATGTAAATGTTTATTGTCCATTTTTAACTAATAAGCAAGCTTACTAAAAACTGCATTTCACACTTAGCTTAATGTTTGAAGGAACTAACTTTATAAATAAATAAAAACTAGAAAATTGATCTGTGTGGACTTTTGGATTTTTTTTTTGATTTCGATGAAATTCTTCTCCGTTACAGGACAATATAGGGGCTTAAAAACGAATAACTCCTATTAAATATTGTGCCACTCTTAGAAATATCTAAGACAATGCATTATGAAAGTGCATAATGCAGATGGCAATAAGATTTCTTCTCAGTGGAAAATATCTGTACCATTTTTATTTTCATAAGCATTATAATTGTAAACATTGCCAAATTAAAACCTGATGGAATCAATAGTAAGGTATTATATTTAATATTAAAACACATACTTTACTCAGAAATGTTGCTTTCTTATTTTCTCTGAAAGTCTTTGCTATATGTATAGCTTCTTCTTGTCTGTGGTGAGCTTCCTTTTTCTCAAGTCTCTGAAAGGATGTGTGCAAATAGATCTTAACTAATGTAACACATTTTTGGCTCACTGTAGCATTACTTTTCTATGTAAAGTATTATTTGAAAATAATTGATTACTGCTGAATAAAAATAATCTAATATCTAAGCAACATTTGGCCTATATGTCACTTAGTTTATATATTGAGAAAAATATTAAATAATTATGACATTTATTATTTTTTGTTTTTTTTGAAATTCAATACATTTTAATTTTACCTTATAGGATCACATTCTTTTTTTCTTTCTCTTTTCCCTTTCTTTTATTTCTCTGTTGCTTTTTTCTATTTTTTTAAATAAGTATGCATCTTTAAGAATATCTTTGAATGATAATCGTTGTTGACTATTTTATTTTTACTTACTTGCATACAAGTGGCAATAACTGAACAAAATCTTAATAATCAAAGTGACAGAGTCTCTTTTTTAATCCTTGTGATCAAATTCAATCACAGGATATTGTGATTTTTTTTCTGATGATTCCAAAGTATTAATTATTAAATGAATGAATAACGAACTGTGATTACAGGGATGTCAATTTGTGAGATGAAGGGTGAACAATAGTAAAATATTTAAAGAGGGAAAAGTCAGAGAGTTCGTATCTCCATTTGATATCATTTAGTATTATATGCCTTCCAGTATAAATGTTGACTTATTCTGTTAAGCAAGCTCACAGCCCTTGAACCATTGGGTAGCCTTCTACTGTAATTTTCTCTATGGTGTCATTAATTTAAATATTATGATAATGTAGGTTTTCAGAAAAGTCTTCAATTTTAATTATGACAAACTAAGTCATGGGGATGTGAGGGACTATAGAATTTAATGCATCAGTGAACACCAAACATAAAATCTATTTTGTGAAGTTACCGTCGTGAAGGTTCTTTAAAAAAGTTTATAAAATCATGTCTACATGTATCTGTTAAAACATGAATGGTTTCTGCCAAACAAATTCCATAAAACATTGACCCCTTTGAAAAAATTTTAGTCTTTAATTTTACATTATCTTCAATTTATCTTACCTGCCCCCATACCAGTGATAAATTATTTGTTCTTTCATATTTTGATAGAGTATTATAAGTATTTTTATGGCATAGTACCTATATCACTATTTCTTTTACCTGTATTAATTTTATTTCTTAGCTGAACTGGACCTGGAACAATAAACATTATTTAAGGAGTTTCCCCAACAATTTTTATTCATATAACAGCTGAATTAATATCATTGAATGCCTTTATATCTTCTTGAACAAAATATTTTGAATTAAAGAGCAGTTACTATAGTCACCATAAATATTGAATACAAGAAAGCTTTCTAAGGAAAGATTGTCTTCTGGCCTATCTCTCGAAATACTAGCTTCATATACTCTTGCTTTCTTTGAAATTTTGAGTTTAATTCTATGACAGGCACTTATTTTCATATACAATATTCACTTGTTTCTTTCTTCTTACTACTATCCATTTTTTTTTCAGACTGACATTGTGTCTAGATAAGTTTCCTGATCTCTTAACAATTCTTGCAGCTGGAGGTGGCCCATCATGCATTATTGACAATGTAATGTTAGCAGAAATTATTGGTTAAAGCTCAAGACATCATTTTAAAGGAAGGAAAAAAAAGCTGGCTTTTCTTTTTGCTCCTTCTAGTTAAGGATATTTGAGCAGGAAGATAAAAGCCTGTATCATGAAGCTATCATACCAACCCTGGATGACTAATTAATTTGGTAAGCTAATAAATCCAATTGAGTTAAGATACGTTTTTCTGTGTTGTGCAAATAAACATAATCCTAACAGATAAAAAGAAAGATAGAAAAATGCAGGAAGAGCAAGTAAGTAGTAGAAAACAAAAAAACTTAATTGACTGTCTTATCTTAACCAGGAGAAATGTTATAGTATACATTGCATCTAATAGAATGAGAAATTGCAAGATCTATTTTGCAATATTCAAAAGAAACACATTTCTAAATTATCTCTGCTTGATTCAGCCATGATATTGTTACTAAGGCAGAGAAATGTTTTAAATTGATTTTTATATTTTGTAATACTATAACAATATTTTTTATATTCTTGAGAATATTATTTATAATATTTAATACTAGCACTCAAGCAGCAAAGATGATATGTTAGAAAATACTTAAAATTACTAGATGGAAATTTTATTTATTGAAATAATTCAGCATATATAATTAATGTCAAAAAATAAAAGTTAGTGACTTTGTTTATTTAACAGAAAAGAATCAACAAAGTACCAGTAACCATCATAAAATTAAATTGTGCAAAATACTACTTATCAATGGAGAAGCTATTCCAGTGGCAGTAGGAAATGGAAAGGAAAATATCACAACAAGAAATTTTTAAAGACCACAGCAATTCTGGATTTTTAAGGAGTTTCCCTGACAAAGAAGCTATGCAGATAATATATACTATCTGAAACATAGGTGGTGAGAATTCCTAAGACATCCAAAAGACATACTTTACTATCATAAAAATTCCTCTGTTATGAAAGTGCCACAATTTATCTCTGAAGCATATGGAACAATTAAAAATTAATAGGAGTCTATTAGTCTGTTTATTCTAGGAGAATACCCTTTATATTGTTTAAACCCATTGTCACACATAAAATATGAACAACCAGTCTTTGTCCTCAAAATAATCCATTTTGAAAACCGTAGATAATCATTTGCTCTCTTGGTTATATATTTCCTATATTATATAATTCTTAATCAATAATCTACAATAAAAACCTTTTAAATGATTCCACCTATTGTCACTATTTCTCTAAATACCTTTTTAAACATGAGAGCAATAAAGAACTATAAAATTGTAACATAATATGAAAAAATTATTTTAGGTTAAAAAATAACATGAGAGGTCATTTAAACTTGACCAGTATGCTATGCATAGATAGCACCAAAAAAATCATCAGTAAGTAATCTCGCTTATGCATGAATTGCTTAATTAAGGGTTATGTATTGTTTTTAATTCTAAATAAACCAAATGTCCTTTTTTCCTGTTGGTTCCTAGATCTTGTGTTTCCTCCCTTTTCCACATGATAGCCCTCTACTTTTTTGAAGAGTTGTCATGTTTTCTCTGAAGATTTCTCCTTCGGCTAAATCTGAAACAATTATTTGTAATATAAACAAAGTTTTAAATTTTCTCAATATTATAATGGCCCTCTTGTAAAAAATATGCATTGCAAAAATTCTCTTCTTTTTTGTATATCCACTCTCACCTCCAAGACTAGAAAATTGTTCATACTTACAATTGGTTGATTGAACCCAAATGTGGAATTTCACATGAGTTACAATTTTGTATTTTGAGAAATTTTAAATTCCTTACCCATGTTAGCACAAAGAAAACGTCAATAAATATTGCTGAGCAGAGAGGTGAGTGGGTAAAAGAGTTAAAAAAGTTGTTTTCGTGACCACCTCAAGATAAAATCCAGCTGGCTTCTCTTCATATTGGCAAATCTCTGTAAAGAGAAGAGTATTTAAAATTGTCCACTATGGAATTCTGCTTTATAATGGAAATATCAAAACTTGTATTATTAATATACTTTTTTTTTTGTTTTATTCGGGATTATTTTTCTCCATTTAGCCCTCTCATTCCTTACTCACCCCTTAGATCACTGGCATCAATTCAGGTGTCTCATCTCTACATTGTAATAATACTGTAGGAATATAAGTTGCCCAAGTCAGAGTGTTTAAATCCATGCGTCTTTTTCTAAGGGCTCTGTATTCTTCTTAGGACTCAAGTCTCACCAAATACCATTTGTTTTCTCCTTTACGGCTTTATGAGTTTCCTTCTGGACAGAATAGTCAGAAATTAAATGGGAGCTGAGAAATTAATTACGTTTTCTCTGTCATTTCCTTTTGTAACAGCATTTATCTCAAACTCTGGGCAGATTAATTTCTCATGTTGTGGCTTTCCAGGAGAGTAGCTCATTCTAAACTTCAGCTTTCCAGTTAATTTTCTAATGTGTTAATGACAATGATCTATCTTGCAACTGAGACGCCCCGTCTTTTTCCATATCCATTTAAATTGCTCAACATTGGTCTGATGCTATTGTAGTACTGTCACCAATAGCAGAAATACATTTATATTCTCTCTAGTTTATTATCATATTGCAATTTTATTTCTCTTTCTCTCTATTTTATTTCAATTCAAATAGTTTTCTGTGTTTCTTCGAACCATTTTTTCTGAAATGTGACATCTCTTTTAAAAACTCAGTTTTATTTAGCACAATATTCTTCTTCATTGCTTTATTTCTGCTTTTCTATCTTCCCTATATCAGGCTTTATTTGTTAATTTACCTGCTTTCAATCTGTGTCTTATTCAGTATGTATCTTCAGTTTTGGCAAATGTGTACATTCTGTGGCAAATAAATTACATCAATTGATGTAATATTTAATTCATTTAATAATCTGTATGTCACATTAACCGTGCATAAGGATCTTACTATATCAGAGGAATAAAATGAAAATTACAAAACTCTTGACCTCCATTTTCTACTAAAAGAAGACATAGAAAAAAATAAATGTATGCAGGTTTCAGATTTTCATATTCCAAAAAAAAGAATTAATTTTAATGCTGCTTAGAAAGGAAAATGTAAGACAATATAGCTGTTGGAACTTATCCTATTTATTTAAAAATAATTTTATTAAATATATGAAGAGAGAAGTTAGGCTGAACATGAATGAAAATAGTTTTTGTTTTTATTTTGTTCTCCCGGATAGATTTCTGTAAAACAGCTACTGCTGAAGCAAATATCCATAGTCTAACATAGCAGCTAAGCTGCTTTGTAACTCTTCATATTACAAAGTCTTTGGAATCTATAGTTTTAAAAAAATCAGTCTATGTTATTTATTTTTAGTAGAGATCATACCAGGATGATTATTTGAATTTAGCAGAAAAGTCTCCCGTTAGAAACACACACATATACACACACACACACACACATATATATATATATGTATGTATGTATGTATGTCTGTATGTATTTGGTTATCCTAGGAGTTAATTAGAATGTATAACTGGGTGCCTCTGGGTTTTCTGAAGAACCAGGATTAAAGGGATATTAGGTTATTGCCAAGTTTGATATGATGGTGAACACAGAGGCTTCTTTCCCTATGCTAACTCTTGGTTCCTTTGCAAGGGACTCTTGGAGAAGTTCTAGGCCAGTGCCCTCATTGTCCTCAATGCCTGTGAGTCAGTCTTGAGAGAGAAGGTAATATGCTACCGTGCTAACTAAAAATAAGTAAAGTACAGTGTGAAGAGACAGTAATCCAGCTTGGCTCTGTCATTTGTTAGCTGTATTTCCTCAGTTTCGTCATCTGTAAAGTTCTAATAGCATCTGCATAATAGGATTATTGTGGGGAGAAAGAGATAAGAAGGGTGACAACATCTATTAAATAGGTAGTGCATGCTGAGTATTCACTTTTACATGGATTTTTTTTCATTTTCATAATCTCAACATTCAATAAGTATTATAGTTACCCTTTTGGGTTTTATTTTTTTTTTAGGTTCAGGAGTACATGTGCAGGTTTTTTATATAAGTAAACTTGTGTCTTGGGGGTTTGTTGTATAGATTATTTCATCACCCAGGTGCTAAGCCTAGTACCCAATAATTTTTTTTCTCCAGTCCCTCCTCTCACCTTTCACCCTCAGCTAGGACCCAGTGTCTGTTTTTGCTCTCTTTGTGTCCTTGAGTTCTCATCATTTAGCTCCCACTTATGAGAGAACATTTGGTCTTTGGTTTTCTGTTCCTACATTAGTTTTCTAACCCTAATGGCCTGTATTTCCATCTAGGTTCCCACAGAAAACATAATCTCATTCTTTCTTATGGCTACATAGTATTCCATAGTGTATATGTACCACATTTTCTTTATCCAGTCTGTCATTGATGGGCATTTAGGTTGATTCCATGTCTCTGCTATTGCGAATAGTGCTGCAATGAACATTCACGTCCATGTGCTGTTATGGTTGAATTATTTATATTCCCCAAGGTATGTATACAATAATGGGATAGCTGGGTCAAATGGTAGTTCTGTTATTAGCTATCTGAGGAATCACCACACTGCTTTCCACAATGGTTGACCTAATTTACACTCCCACCAATAGTGTATAAGCATTCCCTTTTCTCTGCAACCTCATTAGCGTCTGTTATTTTTTGACTATTTAATAATAACCATTCGGTATGAAAAAATAAAAAAAACAGATGCTGTTAACGTTGTGGACAAAAATGAACACTTATACACTGTTGGTGGGAGGATAAATCAGTTCAACCATTAAAGAAGACAATATGGCAATTCCTCAAAAACCTAGACAGAAATATCATTGAATCCATCAATATCATTACTGGGTATATACAAAAAGGAATAGAAATCTTTGAATTATAAAAACATATCTACATGTATGTTCATTGCAGCACTATTCACAATAGCAATGACATGGAATCAACCTACCTGCGCATCAATGATAGTCTGGATAAAGCAATAGTGTCACATATACACCATGAATACTACCACAGCCATACAAAGAATGAGATCATTTGTGTGTGTGTTTGTCTGTGTAAACATAAATAGAGCTGGATGCCATTATCCTTAGCAAACTGATGCAGGAACAGAAAGCCACATGTTCTCACTTATAAGTGGGAGCTAAATGATGAGAAGACGTGAACACATAGAGGGCAACAAATATACTGGAGCCTATTGGGGGTGGAGAGTGGGAGGAGGGAGAGAATCAGGAAAAATAACTAATGAGTACTAGGCTTAATACCTGGGTGATGAAACTATCTGTATAACAAAAACACACCATAATACAAGTTTACCTATGTAACAAACCTGCACAGCTACCCCTGAACTTAAAATGAAAGTTTAAAAATGGCCATTTTGACTGTGTGAGATAGGATCTCATGGTGATTTTGATATGCATTTATCCAGTGATAAGTGATATTAAGCTTTTTTTCATATGCTTGTTGGCCACATGTATGTCTTCTTTTGAAAAGTGTCTGTTCATGTCCATTGCCCACATTTTAGAGGGTTCTTTGTATTTTCTGGTAAATTTAAACTCCTTAAAGGTACTGGATATTAGACCTTTGTCAAATGCAGTTTGCAAATATTTTTCCCATTCTGTAGATTGTCTGTATACTATTTCTACTGAAACTATTCGAAACAATTAAGGAGGAAGATCTCCTCCCCAACTCATTTTATGAGGCCAGAATCATCCTGATACCAAAACCCGGTAGAAACATAACTAAAAAGAAAACTTCTAGACAATAATCTTGATGAACATTGATGAAAAAATCCTCGATAAAATACTTGCAAACTGAATCCAGCAGCACATCAAAATCTAACTTACCATGATCAAATAGGCTTCATTACCAGCATGCAAGGCTGGTTCAACATACATAAATCAATCAATGTAATTTATCACATAAATGGAACTAAAGACAGAAACCATATCTCAATAGATGCAGAAAAAAACACTTTTGATAAAATTCAACACCCCTTTATGTTACAAATTCTCAATAACTAGTTATTGAAGGAACATATCTCAAAACAATAAGAGCCATCTGTGACAAACCAACAGTCAACATCATCTCAAAACAATAAGAGCCATCTATGACAAACCAACAGTCAGCATCATACTGAATGGAAAAAAACTAGAAACATTCATTTTGAAAACTGGCACAAGACAATATGCCCTTTCTCACTACTCCTATTCAGCATAGTATTGGAAGTCCTGGCCAGAACAATCAGTTGAGAGAAAGAAATAAAGGACATTCAAATAGGAAGAGAGGAGTTGAAACTATCCCTGTTTGCAGACATGAATCTATACCTAGAAAACCACATAGTCTTGACCCCAAAGCTCCTTCAGCTGATACACGACTTCAGCAAAGTTTCAGGAGGCAAAATCGATGTACAAAAATTACTACCATTTCTATATACCAAAACAGCCAAGCTAAGAGCCAAATCAAGAATACAATCCCATTCACAATTGCCACAAAAAGAATAAAATACCTAGGAATACAGCTAACCAGAGAGGTGAAAGACCTCTACAATGAGAGTGATAAAACACTGCTCAAAGAAATCAGAGATGACACAAACAATTGGAAATACCATCCATGTTCATGGATAGGAAGAATTAATATAATTATAATGGCTGTACTGCCCAAAGTAATTTACAGATTTAATGCTACTCCTATCAAACTACCAATGGCATTCTTCACAGAACTAGAAAAAAAACTTTTAAATTTCATATGCAGCCTCCAAAAAGCCTTCATAGCCAAGGCAATCCTAAGCAAAACTAACAAAGCTGGAGTCATCACATTACCCAAACTATACTACAGGGCAACTGTAATGAAAACAGCATGGTACTGGTACAAAAATAGACACATAGACCAATAGAACAGAATAGAGAGGCCCGAAATAAGATCTCACACCTCCGACCATCTGATCTTTGACAAGGCTGACCAAAACAAGCAATGGTGAAAGAACTCCCAATTTAATAAATGGTGCTGGGAGAACTAGCTTGCCATATGCAGAAGATTGAAACTGGACCCTTTTCTTACACCATATACAAAAATCAGCTCAAGATGGATTAAAATCTTAAATGCAAAACCTAAAACTATAAAAACCCTGGAAGACAAACTATGCAATACCATTTGGGACACAGGCACAGGCAAAGATTTCATGATGAAGATGCCAAAAGCAATCACAACAAAGGCACAAATTGGCAAATGGGATATAATTAAACTTAAGAGCTTCTGTACAGCAAAAGAAATTATCAACAGTATGACCCATTTTTATAAACAAAGGTGAAGACCAGAGACAATGAGTCATTTGCTCATGGTCACTTGGTTAGGAAGTAGCAGAGGTAGAATTTAAATCCAGGTATTTGAGACACTGAAGACCATCTTCCTCATCACTATTCTGGCCAATGTGTAGCACAGGGGAGGATTTGTATGTCACAGTTACTGTTTAACACTGACAACAAAGGCTGCTTTACTCGTGGAGGAGAAATGATAATATTATCTTTGTTAACAGAAAAGAGCCTGAAGTCTCTATCAGGGCTTGAACCAATTACAGAAACCACTGGATTACTTGGCTGAGAGGTTGTGGCTCAGGGAAAACAGTTTAAATGCATAATTTTAGGTCACTAGCTATCTAAATCTCCACATAATTTGTTTACAGTAATCACTTTAAATTTTGATTTAATTTGCTTGTTAAGCTTTAATATAAAAATCAGATCTTCTAGGGAGTGTGCTTATTATTTAAAAACAAAACACAACAGTTTATTCATACTCTTAAGTGGCTGACACCAGGGACAGTTATGCCCTTTTAGCCCTGTACATATCTGTTACCATAAGAGGTTCAGACTCTCATTCCATCCCCCGTCTTCATTTGGCTCTGAACAACCTGTTTTCTGACCACACTCTCACATTCCCTAAATTCTGGAATGCCACCGAGTGCCTTCTAGAACTTATGAAATGTCATCAGTTTAAAAAAAGAAAAGGTTTTTGCTCTTCCTTGAGGTGATGCATTATTCCTCCTGCAGCCTCCTTATGGCGTGTATTTTTGTTATTGTTATCATTATTGTTTGTTTTATTTTATCTGCCCACATCCCTCAAACCTCTGGGTTGGCAGTAGATAAAATAATCTTTAAATTCCTCATTGATATTTCAAAGCCATTTTCTCTCAAAAACAAAAAGAAAACCACCCAGCTTTGAATCACATGCCATCAACTACATATTTATTAAATACCCACTTTAGAATCACTCTCCTGTAGAGTTCTTGGATCACCATCACTCTCCAACACTAGTGCTGCTATAAATCTTGGCACTTTTAAAGTCCTGGTTGACACGTAGCTTATTCTTTCTCTGGTTTCTCAGATACTCCAGTGATTTTTGACTTCTATCCTACTTTAGCCATTCATTCTCATGGTCATAATCCTACCATAGGTTTTCTACTCGGATTGTAAACTTGAGTCATCTGTGGAGCACCTAAAAATATGAAACCTCAGGACCCATACTGGTGTTTTCTGACCTGCTTTAATTTGTTATAATTCACAAAAAATCAAGAATCTCTGTGATTCACATTATCAATTATTGTTATTGTTGTAATCTCAAACTCAAGAATCCAGTTATTTAAAAAGTATGACTTTATTCTAGCCTAGTTTCCTCTACTGCTCCAGATTGAGAAATCTTTTGACTTTTATCAGAATCTGCCATAATACTGCTGATATTGTTGTATCTCACACGTTAAATTCTTCACTTTCTAACAGCTAAAACTCCATGCCATGATTAAAATCACTCTTTTCCATTTACACTTATTCCATGTCACTGTCTAGCACAATCTCAATTCTGGTTAATTCTATATTCCTTCTACTTGAACAAACCTACCAAACAGAACCTATCTGAAGAAAATTACAGTTGCTCTCATTTAAAATTTATAACCACTAACCTAGGCTCTATAACATCAAGAATCTCTTTTGTTTACTGTTATATCACAAGTGCCTACAGGAGCATTTAGAATTCAGAAGAGGCACAATAAATATTTGTTGAATAAATATGTAAGTGCTGAATTGTCGACTAGTGTAGTCCAGCAAAATTATTATATTTCTATTGCTTCATTTCCTAGTCTAGTATTTCTTATCTTATTCTTTTCTTAGAAAACACCAATAATATCTCTCCATTCTAACTCTCAGTTAATGATTTTTCTTATTATATCTCTGAAAAAAATGGGACAACTACAAGAGAACATAAGAACTACTTCTAGTCACTTACATGCTGCTAATCCCATATGCTCAGCCTTTCTTTCCTCTTGTTACTAAGGAGTCTAACTCCTTGATTATACACTGGATTCCATCCCTTTCTCAGACATTCCTCAATATTTTTCTGGATCACCTATTTTTTAAATCTCTACTGAATCAAACCAGCCAGCAATATCACATGTAATTTCTTTGAAACAAATTTCCCTTGACCTTCTATTCCTTCTACAGACCAACTACATTATTCTGCAATTTTAAATCACACTCCTTTGAAAGAGACTTTTAGTCTCCAATTTCTATTCTTCCATTCTCTCTTAAATATTGTGCAAACAAAATTTTTCCCTGCTATTTTACTGCAACTGCTGTCGGCGATGTACCCAATAACCTCCATTTGCTAAATGCTTGATAAATTCTCAAAATTTGCTATATATCAGCAGAATTTGATAGAGTTGATTACTGTTTTATCACTGATATGCTTTCTTTACTTGACTTCTAGGACACTGTACTCTCTGGTTTTTCTTTTCTGTCACTGGTTGTCTTCACAGTTCCAACACTAATTCTTTCTGCCTTTCAAGTAGACATAGAAATCCCAGAGTATCAGTCTGCATAATTACCTTGGTGATGTCACACCAGCATGTGGCATAGATATCATCTATATGGTGATAGCTTTTGGAATTATATATTCAGCCTAAATATTCCCCATGAGCTTCTATATCCAGCTGCCTGATCAGCATTTCCACGTAAGCATAGAGCAATATCTCAAATTTCAAAGGTCTGAATCAAAGTCCTGATCTTTCCTTTAACCAAACCTGTTTCACTTAAAATCTTCCCCCATTTCAGTAAGTGGCATCTCTGTATTTTCAGGTTCTTAGTTTAAAATGTTTGTGTCCTTCTAGATTATTCTACATGGAATCCAGTCAAATCTTTCAGCAAATCCTGTTGACTCCACATTCTGAAAACTCCTCTCCATCCTCATTGATCTCATTATGGTGAACTATTCTTACTTTTATTGTTGCACTAGCCTTCTTTTTAGCATATGTGTACATATTATCTATCTGTCAATGTATATATATATATCTCTTTAAAATACATATATTTTTAAAAATATATATATATCTTTAAAAAAATTCATGTATTTTTTTTGTTTACTCACTTGTTAGAAGGCTTACAAAGACATAAATTATTTTTCTGTTTTGTCTATTTTCACTGCGTTATTCCCAGCAACTAAAAGGGTATGTGGTGCACCAAAAGTGTTCAGTCTTTTCAGTGAAATAGTGAACCAAGAGATTAGTTTTATTTTCCTGCAAGATTCATTATGTGAAAACTTAAAACCTAAGAGAGAGTTTGAAAGTTTACTAATATGAGAAAAGATAGGGATGTTTTTTTAAACTCACAAGTATGAAATGCTGGGTATTAAGTTAATAGATTGTTGATAATAATTAATATCTCAAAAAAATTCAGTACTGAAATTTGAGAAATTCCTGAGTAGACTAAGGCATCTCTTCTTTTTTAATTCAGAAATGAAATGACAGTTAAAAATAATATACTAGCAACTATACAGGAAGATGGAATTAATATTTAAATTTTTAAAAATGAAATAAGCACAAAACTCCATTTTAAACAATGAATAAAACATAATAAAAACTTTTTACACATCTGCAATGTATGTAAAAAACTTTCTATAACCTTATACAAAAGCCTTTAAAAATTATTTTGCACAATAGCAACATTAAGCAAAAAATTTGAGTGAAAAATGCATATGAAAAAGAATTCAAGATGATCAATACACACATGAAAAGTTATTTAACCTCACTAGTAACCAGAGTAAGTTTACATGGTTCTCTGTATTATATTAAGAGTGATTGAAAATATAGACAATGCTCAGTTTTAAGAGAGGAATTAGCCTATGAAAAAGCCCTGATAAGATAAAGTTTAACATGTTCAAGGCATGAAACACAGCCAGTGTTTCTGGAATACAATAAATGAAAGAGAAAACTTAAGCCATTGTGGACTATGGGAAAGAGGTGGATTTATTTCGAAGTGAAATGGGGATATTCTTAAAGTTGTATGCAGGCAAATGATAGACTTTGTTTAAATTGTTGAAAGATGATCGTGGCTACTGTGTGAGGATTATATGAGCGCAACAGAAGTGTGGCAACTTATTAGGTGGTGTCAACGTTATTCTATGTGAAAGATCATGACATTCTGTACAATATGATATCTGTGAATATGGAAGAGAAGAATAGAGAAACCTTTGGGAGGCCTAATTTTCAGATCTGGCTGCTCAGCTGATATAAAGAATGAGGGGTGAAGAAAGAACAAGCATATGCCAAGAAAATGTTTTATAAATGACAGAGTTGGGATTCCTGCTTGGCTCTGTCTAATTTAATGTCCCATGTACTTTCACAGTGGTAGATATATTGAGAAGTGAAAGACATTTAAACCAGTATTCTTCATTTAATCAGGTCCCCACAAATGATTAGGGTGTTGTCATGGGCACAAACTTCTGTAAAAGGTGTAAAAGTTCACTGTTTTTCTGCTCAGACTCCTCTTTCTTTCCAGTTCTCCTTATGTTAGATGTGACCAAGACAGTTTTAATTCCCCTGAGTTTAAATAAACTTTAGACAGTCTTCCTGACTAAGCTTCCAATCTCACTTTTCTTGTAGCAATGACTTAAAAAAAATTGTCATTGTAAATTTTTTTCCAGCCCATTTGAGACATAAATCTTTTTAAAAGACTGCCAGTTTTACAACCCAGGAATGATTTTTTTCTTAAGGGCCTGGGAGCCATCTCTTTGAAATGTCATCATCAAGGAAGATAGACATGCCTATCTCTCATTCTGTGTGGCAGGGAAACTAACTTCGGTGGACACTTTGCTTCAGGTGTGAAACTACTTTCTGTCATGAAGAAATTAGAAAGTTTGCTTTTCTTTTAGGTCAGGCCAATTAGCAAACACAGATGGCCTATGTTCTTTCCTACCTCAGCTCTTAAAAACTCTACTGCCCTTTTGTTTCAAGGGAATTGAGTTCAGACTACATTCTAGTCTTTCTCCCAATTGCAAGATCCATGAATAAGCCTTCCTTGCCTGTTTAACTTTGCCTGGTTTTATTTAGTAGGGGGATTTTATTTAGTAGGGGGGGATTTGGTGTAGGCACAGGTGTTTTGGGAACCCAACTGACAGGAAACAAAGCGCTAGAATTAGTTTAGATGTAGTGCACATGTGTGTCGTACTGCTGTTACTTCTGTGTTCAGTAATTGCTAATAAGGCTTCACAGGCTAATAAGGGCAGCGCTAATATTCAAGCATCAATTTGTTTGAAATTAATGCTAATGATCTTAACAATATACAGAATTATCTGGCTCATGTTTAGTGATACATCAACAGGCCTTTTAATTTAAAACCATTCTAGTTGGGCCAGGCACAGAGGCTCAGGGCTGTAATCCCAGCATTTTGGGAGGCAGGTGGGAGGATCACTTGAATCCCAGCAGGTGGAAGGATAACTTGAAGGCGGGAGTTCGAGACCAGCCTGGGTAACAAGATGGGACCCCCCCCCACCTGCCCACCGCCACGTCTCTACAAACGAAGTAAATAAATAAATAAATAAGCCAGGCAAGGTGGCATTGTCTGTAGTCCCAGCTACTCAGGAGGCTGAGGCAGGAGGATGGATTGGGCCTAGGAATTCCAGAATGCAGTAAGCTATGATCATGTCACTTCATTCCAGCCTGGAGCAGAGACAGAGTGAGACTTTGTTTAATATATATGTATTCTAGTTGATTCTTATGTCTAGAATTTGTCACTGACCCATCTTTTTGTCTGGCTCTACATATATTTTCATTCTGATTGCCCACTTCTATCTCACCCATACTTTTTAACCTCACTATTTTTCTCTGCTTAGCTATGCCTGAGCACCTACGTGTCTCCTTCATCTTATAACGAATTGTCCAGTTATATTTTTACACAGCCTTATTTTCTAGTTGAATGCCACAAAATGCTGATGATGATGATGAAACAAACAAAAACATTAACAAGGATTTAATCAACAAACAGTGGTCACTCCAAAAATTATTTAAGACAACACACTGCAAAAGGAAGTACAAAGTAAATAAGTTTTGAAATCTTAAAGTTTATGCTAAAAGAAACTAAAAAGAGATTTTGACAAATTTAGAAACAATCTTAGAATTTACATAGCATTTCCAATAACAAGTTTGAAGCTGAAAGAAACCTTTCTAAACATTAACGAATAATAAAGGTCTTCATCAACCATGCTAGAAGAAAGACTGAATTACATTTTGCATTTTTGTAGATACAATGCTATTGTAAAATTATCATATAACATGGTAATCAGAAAAAAATACAAACAAAATGTAAGAAAATGTATTATAGAGGTTGGTGAGAAAGTTACATGGTGAAAATATGATTTTTAAAATATTTCTGGTGTTTAAAATTTGTAATTTTATAAAACTGGCTATTCATTGTGATTTATACAGTAATGTTTGGACTTAATTTGACAATTGTAATTTTGCCTTTTTTTTTTTTTTTTTACACAGAGGACACATCAAATTTTCTAACTTTCAAAACCTGATACACCTAAAGCAGGCTGTCTTAATGTCTCAGAAGTTTTCTAAACATGCTTTCTTAATAAAATAGGCAGTTTATTTAAAAAAAGGAAATAGGCTTCTGAGACTTCAATAGTGGTAGATATATTACGTCCCCTCAGAAAGGATATGTCAAAGTCCTACCTACCCCAGTACCTCAGAATGTGCCCTTATTTGGAAATAGTGTCATCATACAGTTAGGGTAATATGTGATCATACTGGAGTAGAAGAGAACCCTCATCCAACACCTTGGTTTTAGATTTCTAAACTCTGAGTGCTGCTGTAACAAATACCAGAAAATGTGGAAATGGCTTTGGAATTTGGTCATGGGTAAAGGCTGGAATAATTTTCAGGTGCATGATAAAAAAAAAGCTTAGATTGCATTGAAGAATCTGTCAGAGGAATTATGTATGTTAAAGGTAATTCTACCTAGGCATGAGATGGAAAAGAAGAACATGTTATAGGAAACTAGAGGAAAAATGTTTCTTCTTAAAAAGTGGCAAACAGAGAACTTGTAAGCAATGAATTTGAATATTTATTTGTTTATTGTTTATTTATTTATTTATTCATTCATTTGTGAGACAGGGTCTCACTTTGTCACCCAGGCTAGAGTGCAGTGGTGTGGTCTTGGCTCACTGCAGCCTTGACTTCATGGGCTCAAGTGATCTTTCCACCTCAGCCTTCCAGATAACTGAGACTACAGGTGTGCACCACCACACCCAGCTAATTTTTGTACTTTTAGTAGAAACAGGGTTTCACCATGTTGCCCAGGCTGTTCTCAAACTCCTGCACTCGAGTGATCTACCTGTCTCTGTCTCCCAAAGTGCTGGAGTTACAGGTGTGAGCCACCATGCTGGGTGAAACTTGAATATTTAGCTGAGAGAATTTCCAAGCAAAGCATTCTTCAACACAGTCTGATTTCTCCTTGCTGCTTATAGTGAAATGTGAGGGGATAAACTGAAGAAGGAACTGTTCAGCAAAAATACACTAGAACTTCATTTGGAAAATTCACACCCTATCCAGGTAGTATAGTTTGGAAACAGTGCCATGAATTTGACTGGAAAAGCATTTGCTACAGAAATCAGGTGTGTGACTTACAGATCTAATCAGCCACTCAGCAGAAGCCAGGAACAATGATGTGGTTTTCCAGGAAAGGTCTGTGAAGGAATTTCTTGCCTGATATCTTGGTGCCTAGTGCATTGCACAAGAAGCTGACAAAAATTTGGAGAATTTTATGTCAGCAGAAACACTGCTAGCTTGGACTGAAAGGAACAGAGATGGGATGCAATTGAGGTAAAAGGAATGTAAGACAGAGCTACAAATGCAAAGGCCTGGGATAGCACTACTTCCTAGGTTCTAGAGAGTGGGGCTGCTGCTTAGAGCTGAGCTGGCAGGGCCATCCCTCCAGGCCCAAAGAAGAGCACATTTGGCAACGAATTGTTATTTTTAGGCCTTAAAACTGAATGGAGGCAGAGTGCGGTGGCTCACGCCTGTAATACCAGCACTTTGGGAGGCAGAGGTGAGTGGCTCACCGGAGTTCAGGAGTTCGAGACCAGCCTGGCCAACATGGCAAAACCTCATTTATACCAAAAATACAAAAAAATTTAGCTGGGCATGGTGGTGCACACCTGTAGTCCAACCTACTCAGGAGGCTGAGGCAGGAGAATCACTTGAACCCAGGAGGTGGAGGTTGCAGTGAGCCAATATCGCACCACTATACTCCAGCCTAGGCAACAGAGTGACACTCTGTCTCAAAAAAAAGATGGAATTTGCCCTACTCTGTTGCTAGCTTGCTTGTACCAACTACCCTTTTTTTTCCTTCCAGTTTCTCCCTTTTCAAAAGGAAATGTCTGTCCTATTTCTATAACTTGTTTTTTAGTTTGTCTCAGGATACAGCATGTGCTGAATCTCAAACATACCTGATTTAGTTGATATTTATATGAGATTTACAGTTGATGCTGGAATGAATTAAGACTTCTAGAGATGTTGAGGTGAAGTGAATGTATTTTGCATGTGGGAAGGATGTAAATTTGTTGTGGGACATGCTACATGCTAGACGCTGACCTTTTATGGACTGAATTATCTCACTCCCTACCCAACCCCGACCAAAAAAAAAAATATGTTAAATTTCTAACTTCCAGAGCCTGAGAATGTGCTTTATTTGGAAATAGGATTATTGCAGATGTAATTAGTTGGAATAAGGTCATACTGGAGTAAGGTGAGCCTCTAATCCATTATGACTACTGTCCTTATAAGAGGACAGCCTGAAGACAGTCATACAGAGAAAGCACCATGTGGTGACAGAGGCAGAAACATTAGAGCAATGAAGGTGTAAACCAAGGCCTGCCAATTGCCAGCCACTCACCAGAAACTAGAAGAGACAAGAAAGGATTTCCCTACAGGTTTCAAAAGAAGCATGGGCCTTCCAATGCCTTGATTTCAGACATCTAACCCCCAGAGCTGTGCGATAATGCATTTCTATTTTAAGAAATACAATTTGTAGTGCTTTGTTACAGCAGCCCTAAGAAACAAATACAGAAACTTATATTCTTCTGTTACAAAAAAAAAAAATAAAGGAACAAAAATAGTATGAGAAAGATGATGTGTGCCAAATGACATGCAGTCTTACTGACGGGAACCAATAGAAGTATATGGGAATTATGACAGCCAAGGGAACAAATTCCATGTCTGAAGGATACAGCTTCCTTTATTAATCTCTTGGCACATCGAGGTTTGAGTGTCAACCTTCCATTTCTTTAAGAAAAACTAAAAAATAGGATTTTTTAGGATTTTTAATGAGATTTTAGAATTTCAAATTAATAACTTAAAATATGACTACCCTCAGATTGAACACAATATGTCTTAGCAAATATTTAGGTCATATGTCATTGATTATCAACCCTCAAAACTGATGGTTAAGGAGAAGAGAATCAAAACAGATTATAGCTGTTAGAATTTTCTTACACTATTCAGCTATGATAATTTTCTTCCAGCCTTTTAAGTCTATCAAATAAAACCTTCTGCCATTTTTATCTTCAACTAGTGCGATCAAGTGCAATAGCAAAGAACAACATCTGATGTTTTTCTGCCGTCTTTGTTATTCCAGGTTAATGTACTTCTTATCCTTTTGTTTACTAAAATACATCCATCATAACCATTTTACTATCCTTCTCTGCTGGTAGAAGAAAGATATATGAAAGAGTAACAATTTGTTAATTATAAGAGATGTAGGGAGAGTACTTAATTCTTTTTGTTCACTTAAAGTAATAATTTTTTTTCTGAGCAATGCTGTCTAAATCAGAGCCTCGACTATTAGATGCACTCATTAGATTTTAGTAATTTTGGCATAGTTTCCTCTTACCCTAACTCATTCTAATACTTCAATTAATTTTCAGGATTATCTACATGACAACTTCAGATATAAATATAGAAAACCCATCTATATGGTCATGTCTACTTAGTTGTAAATGGCTTCCCATCAGACACTGCCTCCTGTCCATTGTACCCTCATTTGCAACCATCATGGCAGGTGATTTTCAATTAAAAATACTCACTTTTTCTACCAAAAAATATGCAAATTGATTGGCCGTGTGATTCTCAGTATGGGAAATAGTTTATTAAGACAAAATCAGTAGCTCTGAAAGCAATTAATATTCAAACTAGTGGTAGAAATGGAAGGTTAAATATTAATTCAACTTTTTTAGTTTCAATTGTTAAAGGAAAGCCCTTTTACCACAGCAGCCTTTCAGTTGTTTTAGTTTCAAATTCATTATCCTCATATATCAGCTTTTATTCATGTGAATATTGATTTGGGCTTTGTTTTCTTAAAAAGAGAGTAAATGCACCTAAGTAAGAGAACCAAATAATTTATAGCCCCTAAAAAAGGAAAGAAAATAAATGAACAGAACAGTCCCAGTACAAAAGCTATTTACACCATGGTTGAAAAATACTTTGTAAATGAAAACATACTATTTATAACACCTGTTAAAAGAGAACAACATTTGTAGAAACTATTTGCCATGCCTTTATACTTTCTAGGAGAAGACAGTTTATGGATTTTTCTAGAAGGTGCTAGCTCCTCTCTGTCTGGCCTGCTGTAAACCTTTGATAATTAATAGGCTGTCAACTGCTCCTCTAAAACTTCTATGCCTCTAGTTCCCATGAATGCCATCCAATATAACCCCCATGTTTCAAATACCCACATCCAGACTATAAAAAGAACAGCCATGTTTACTTGCCTACATGCTGGTCTCTGATTATCAGTACCTATAAAATGACTTTTGCCATATAATTTACAATACTCCTTTGCTTTTGATTACGAAAACACATCAATGGAGATCACATCCTCCTAAAAAATATTGCTTATGTATACCATGGGTTCACGAATATATTTATCGCTACAATGACAAGAATAAAAGAGACATCTTTCTCAGAATTCTATGCCATTCACTCTCTTTCCATGCCGATTCTTCCCAACCCACTCGAAGGCACAGCTATCTCCTAGAGAAGAGCTGCAACCTGAAGTATCTCCAGAGATTGACTACTGTCATCTAACAGTGCATATCACAAGAGAATTCAGGGGATCATTTGTTCCTGCCTAGCTTCTCAATGACTAGGAGCTTACAATTGAAAGCATTTTATGCTATGAAAGTACAGAAACATTTTATTCTACTAAGTTAGAGTTTATTATTTAGAGATTTAAAATATAAATGTGGAAAAACAAGAAACAGAGCTAGGCTATTGATGTAACTCTTGTCTTGTTGCATTAATGATCTTGTGTTTCAAGTGTTCACCATTTGGTGGGATATAGAAACATCTGTCTGCATATTCACAAGACAAATATGGGCAGGGGTTATAGATCAAATAACAGCAATCAATGAACACCCTACCCTAAGTTAATCAATGACCGTTTGCTCTACTTCCATCATATTATATGGACATGAACTACAATACAAAGCAATCAGCCTGTGATATGATAAGACCTGTGTTTTTGAGAAACAAATAATTAAGTAATGGGATATGATTCAAAATGTGAAGATAACGACATAATTATACCCCCAAGGGATTTACAAGGCTTCACATGTGCTAAAATGTTTCTAAATACTACAAGGGTGATTAATATATTTTATATAAACCTTATCTCCCACAGTTGCCTCATTTTAAAGATAAGAAATACAATTACTGTATTCTAAGTAAATATACCCAGAGATATACAGGAGAGTTAGGCAGTCTGAAGGCTGAAAGGGCCACATAGGAATTAGGGACAAACATTATTGTAAGATTATTTAAATATGAATTGAACTGCTTTGGTATTAGAAGATAAACCTTCTTATTGAATTGAACTGTGATTCATATCCATATAAAAGTGACAATCCTTAATTAGCAGCCTAGAATTCCACCCCTTAGAAACACAGATTCTCCCCATTGCCCACTGTAATGCCATGACGCTACATATAGCTGCCTTCAGTTTTAGGGTATGCTTGCTGAGAAAATAGTAAATCTCTTCCAGTTCTCTTTTGCAAATATTTCCATCTTATCTAGAGCATTTCTCCTGGCTCTAGCCTGTAAAGCACTCTTGAGGGAGGGGTAGAACACTGTAGAAACAAACATATGTTTTCTTGAAAGAAAAGTCCCTGAAGTTTTGTGAGCAATTTTCTTGCTTGTTTGTGTAGATTTATTTTTTATTATTACTCCATAGTATAATTCACCAAAAAATGAAATAAAGTGGCTTAGTTATCTTAACACATATCTGCAAATCTGTTGCTTCATATAACTCTGTATACATTTGTTATTAATGAATGTCTCCTCAAATAGATTATACCCATAAATTTGGGGACCCTGAGATAAGAGAAGCCATTGAGTGACCTTGTTAGAGAAAGGGTGGGTTACTAACAAATTTCTAAGATTGCTTCAAAATAGATACATCTGATACTCCATCTGACTGTTGATTGCATATTTGACAAAATTATTTTGAAATTATTCAATGATTTATTTCTTACTCAGTTTTTGTGATACTAAGATCATCATAAGTCTTATTTAGAAATAACAGATAGGTTAAAAAAAGAAAAAATCACGTAAGAGAATTGTAAATTAGTATCAGGTTTTGTTGTATAAACAAGTGTACACACACACGAAAAAGTGTGGTGTGAACAGACAAAGCAATCTTGCTATATAAAATTGTCTTGATTATTTTGGTAGCTCCAATTGTTAAAGCTGGGAGTGGTATGGCACAATGTAGTTGACCAGCTTTTTTAGATCAGAGGTGGCCCCACATCTGTATTTGGAGACTCACATTAGCACCTTCATGAAAGACTCTCTCCAGAATGCAGATACTAATTCTGAGGGCCAGACCTAAAGATGCTGTAGTATTGTAGGTGACAGTGCTCTGTGAGGTAGAAGGACAGATACACAGTAAGATTCCAGGTTCCTCGACAGTATTTTGCTGAGCTTGCCATGCTCTTATAATTAGTTTACATAGCTGTAGTAGAGCTTATGGAATCTTCCTATGCAAGCACCTAGTTTGAAAAACACTCATTTAACCAATGAAAAGCACTTTCTTACAACATTTCTACTAGGTAATAAAAAGAACAAAAGATCTCTGATAGAGACTTCAATAATGGCAATTAAAGTATTTAAATATCCACATTTGGGTTGTTGATTTCTTACCTGCATGATTCAAATGCTAACTACTATTATCAGACTGTATATACAAAAGTTGTTTTTGAAGCAGTTTTTCAAACAAAATAATTAACTCTTGGCAGAGAATAAAGGAAAATAAAAAGCAGTGTGGGTATTAAACATACTATGTATCAATCAATCGAACAGGTAAGAAATTATTATATAGGTCTGGAAAAGATGATAGTTTAAAGTATGATCCAAGGGTCTGATCCGAGATCAATGAGTTAACATTACAGCAAGAGAGAGATTTGAGGACCCTGTGAGGAGAAAACAAGTCTGCTGTAAGAGTGGTTTAAGAATGGGAAGGGTAGTCACAGGTCATAGCCATTCCATGGGAATCAATGGTAATGCTTGGTAAAGATGCTGCTGAAGGGCATCTGAAATGAAGGGGAAAGTTGAAGGGACTATCTTTCAAGTTACTTGCAATGTCATACTTCTATGACAACCCTGCCTCTTATGTCTTCTTGTTTCTTGATAATATAATAACAGAATAAAAAAATACTCGTTAAATTGACCCAAACTTATATCAACCTAGAGCTCTATCTGTACTTTGGTTGATACAGGTAGATCTAGAATTGGCATGCAGTTATAAGAGCAAGAGAAACATTGTTGTTACAGCCTCAAAAGAAGGCAATTTACATTGTAGGAAAAGATGAAGTGTTTATCTTATATATACTCTTAAAGAATGTAGGAGTTATCCAGGGGAAGAGATGAGACAGAGAGCTGAGAGTGTGGAAATGGGAGAAGGGTTAACGGAATTCTGAATAAAGCAAGCAGATTGAGCAAACAAATGAGGGTAATAAAAGGCATAACTGGAGACGGGCAGGGCAACAAGAAGAATGATATTGCTAGAATTAAAATATCTGAAAATAAAAAGGATTGGTGAGGGTGCGATTCACTGGGAAGTCTTACAACATATACACTCCAAGAAAATAATATTAAACACACATTTTAGGCATTAGTTACCTGATACTCACATGTTTCAGTGTAAATTGGTACACCTACTTTGGAAGATACTTAATTTTATCTTGCTAAACTGAATAAAAGAATCTTCTTTGACTCACAGATTTTGCTCAGATGTTTGTATCCTGGAGAAACTTTAATACATTTTCAGGGGAAAGAATAACATAGACACTAGAGAACATTTTAGCCTCTGTCACCTGGAGCAATCAATACATACATCATAATTCTTACTCAAATAAACATAAGGCCTCACACTAATAATCTATTTACCTCAGGTCCTTTTACACGATGCATCATGTTCAGGCTCCAACAAAAAGTTAGAAAGCATGCTAAAAAGCTAAAAACACAATCTAAAGGTACAAAGCAAGCATCAGAACCAGAAGCAGATATGAGATATGTTCTGGAATTATCAGAGTAGGAATTTAAAATGATCATGTTTAATATGCTAGGGTTTCTAATGGAAAAGTGATCAACATAGGCAGAAATGTGGAAACTCTGAGAAAGAATCGAATGAAAATGCTATAAATCAATAACACATAACAGAAATGACGATATTTGATAAGTCTGTTAGTAGATAGAATATGGCCACGGAAAGAATCAGAGAGGTTGAAGATACATCAATAAAATCTTCCCAAACTGAAAACAAAGAGAAAATAGAGTAAAGAAAAAATGGAACAGATTATCTATGAACTGAAGAACAATAATAAATGTGCAATATACATACAATGGGAATACAAGATGGAGAATAAAGAAGAATGGAATAAATACTTGAAAGAATAATGGTCAAGTTGCTTCTGTATGACAAAGTCAACAAAATAGGAATCCAACAGATTCCTCTCAAAGGCAATATGGATGCAGACACAGACTCCTCAGCTGGTCGGTTTACCACAGAGCCCTGTAAAATGATATACCTGCAGAAAGTCTTACAAATTTTCTCGTTTCCTTTCCAAAACTTCTTGCTCACTGTCTCCATTGCTTGATCAAGTTCTATATTTTAAATAGATGCTTTGATTCTGTTTTGCCAGTGCTTAAATTTAGCCAGATACCTCAGTTTCTTAATCTTGGTACCAAGGGCACTTTCTACGGCCTACACTCTCTACAGCACTTTGATTGTTAACAGGATCTTTTCATTTGAATCTCCAGTGAGCTAAAACATCTTTGGACTCACCATCTTAATGTAGCATATTCACCTGTTCCATCTCCTCAGAATCCTAAAAGCCCTCCTATACAGTTGTGTAAGTGAGTGATAATAGGGACCTCGCCGTCCTTGCTTCTTTCTCTTGCTCACCCAGGCCAGGAGTAAGAATACTTGCTATCCTCATCTTCATCTTCATCTCTTCTCTAGAAGAAATAGCTGCAGAACACTTACAGACTGATATTCAACACTTCCTTCTCAGCTTCTGCAAGTACCTAACTGCTCACTCTGGGAGAAAGTAGCAGGCACACTGACTTCAGAGTGACTGCAGGCTTTCTTTCTGATGGCCCCTTGCAGAGAAACTCACTGTGAAACTTTTTGTCATTTACTTACAAACTGGATCCAATGGGTAACCTTTCTCATTTGGTGCTAGATTGATGGAAAAGAATTTCACAATAACTCTTCCCACTGACCTCACCATTACATATTAAGGAATAGAAGTGTCATTCACTTCATGGGAGGCACAGGAAGCCTCTCATGAAACTTTGTTCTGTATGAAATGCCTACATCAAGAGTTCCCTTCATTTGCAAGAAAAGGAAAAATGTTTGATATGAACCTGGTCTCTTAAAATGTTATTTTCACTGGGAGCATGTCAGAAGTGAGTAAACTAAAACTGTAGACAGCCTCTGGCAGGGTCTTGAAAACTGAAAACCGTTGAAAGCCTCAGACTCCTTGCCTGGGGACAACCCTTGTGATGAGAACAGACATCTACTTCTTTGTCAGGATAAGGAGCAAGTTTGAGTATAGGTGTTGGCATTTTTGGAGAATTCCCATAACTGCCTGGTTACTTGTTACAATCTCAAGATCATCTGTTCTTTTGAGGTTTTGATTGATTTGATTAGGCATTTTAGCTGAAAATCAGAATGGTTTGTAGGGTAATAGAAGTCATTTTGTGAAAGGGAAGATGTATCACTTATGAGCATGTCTAGCGTTTCTGAAGGCTTTAAGTAATTCTGCCTCATTTTCCTGTCTGAGACTTTTGAAAAGGAAGTTCTGAGAACACTAGGTTCATGATGTGAGGTAGATAATATCGTTAAGAAGGAAAATGTTTTTACTCTTTAGTTTGAAGCTGCCTTAGTCTAGGCTGCCACTTTATAAAGAATATGGTGTGAGAAAGCACTGTAGATAAAATAATCGGGGTTCAATGTATGTAATATTTTGTTTCCTAAAACATTTTAGTAGAGCACTGAATTTATTAAGTCCCTTCTGAAAAAGCATGGTTGGAAATCTGCCCATAAACTCAAGTTTCTCTTTGCCATTGGAGCTCAAAGTACATAAAGCGTTAACACAGTAGCACATTCTCACACTTCAGTGTTATAAATGGGGCTGACTTTGATCTTATATAGGACAGAGAACTTAAGCAACTTTTTCAAGGTGACATTTGATAAAGCAATTTTCTGCATAATAAATGTCAGGCGCACAGGAAAAAACTGAAAAAAGCTAAGGACATCTAGTTTCTAAATTCACTTCCTTATCCAAACTGTGAAAGTTTTGCAGCTTATGCTATTTCTGATAACAATTTCCAAATAGTAATGTAATAGATATTACTTTAGGAGTAAACTATTGTGGAGGCAATCCAATTTGTTGGTTCACTTCATTTGGTGATATTGGGAAGCTCAGTTGTTGTAATTGCTAAAGGAAGATTAAGAGAGGAATATTATCTGACTCCATGGAGATCAAATTAAGTTATAAGGGAAATCGGTGCAAAGGGAAAACATAATTTAATGTTATATTTATGTTTTAACTTTTGTTGCTCGTGTTTGTTTTCGCCTATTTTAACTCATTTAATTGTCTTAAAATATGTCATAGGTGAAATGTGAGAGTTAATGAATTTTCAGTCTCAAATATTGTTTTACCAAATGGGGTTATGTTCAATTTTTTCCTGAGGCAGACTTTTAGGTTCACTGCTCTCTGAAATAAACTTTAGGGCTGTCTTGGATCTTAGTCAGGATAACTTAAGCCGGAACACTTGAGAAATAGGTAGACGACAGCAGGTATTTACTACCTGAGTAGTTAAATAAATATTTCAGGTCAATTTTCTTTTCACAGTCCTTCACCAACGGTAATTTATAGGGTGTAGCCATCGATTAATTCAAATCACATATATCAGATTGAGCAAAATATTATCTGATCTGCTTCTAACCTGAACATCTCAAATGTGGCACTATCTCTTAAAAAATAAAGTGAATTGGCCGGGCGCGGTGGCTCACGCTTGTAATCCCAGCACTTTGGGAGGCCGAGGCGGGCGGATCACAAGGTCAGGAGATCGAGACCACGGTGAAACCCCGTCTCTACTAAAAATACAAAAAATTAGCCGGGCGTGGTGGCGGGCGCCTGTAGTCCCAGCTACTCGGAGAGGCTGAGGCAGGAGAATGGCGTGAACCCGGGAGGCGGAGCTTGCAGTGAGCCGAGATTGCGCCACTGCACTCCAGCCTGGGTGACAGAGCGAGACTCCGTCTCACAAAAAAAAAATAAAGTGAATTGTGAAGATATATTTATGGTGTTTTAAAATAGGAAAATAATCTGTTAAATCAGAATCTTTTAATAAAGAAATTCCAACCAATGATTTTACTATTTTAAATGGACTTTTGTAATTAAAGACAATGACAAATTTTAATATTAAATATGTAATCTGAATATGCTCATTTCTCTTTTGAAGTTAACTGTATTTGTAGCCTATTATAAATACACAAGTTATATGCATTAATATGCATACATTTTTTCATCATACAATTCTATGAATGTGTTTTAAATGTTTGTTAATATTATTATTCATATTTATATATTTTTAAATCAGTTATGTTAGAAAGGCTGCTACTGCCCATACATTAATTGCTCTATTAAAAATTACTTGGTGATGTAACATATAGGTGGATTAAATTTTGGATTTTGAATGGGTGGCAAAAATGATGCATTCCTAGAATAAAATTTAGTTGTTTTACATTTTTGCTTACTATTTACAGCTAGAACACAAGTTCTGGTATTTATATATAAACCATGGCTTCTTATGTGTACTCATTATAAGCCATATCATTTTGTTCATCTTTGTTAGTTATATATTTATTTTATTATAATAACTAAAACTATCCAAATACACCATTTAAATATATGACAATGATAATTGTAATGTCTCATAATTGTATAGTTATGCTTAATTAATTTCATAAAGTTGACAATTTTAATTAATGTTTTATATTTCTAGTACTCAGTAGCTGAGAAATTATTTTCTGCTTCAATAATTCAGATACAAAAATGATGTGGGAAGCAGAAAAACACACAGATAAAATGTTCAGACAATACTGAAATCCATAAATGATTCTTTAAGATTATATTACAAATCATTCTATAAAAAGGCAATGAATAAAGAACAGTTAGATTAATAAATTGCAGGGAAATTATTAACTTGTCACAATTTCTGATTTTTATTCTGATTACATCTCAGTAATGTTTCTTAAGTTGTGAGAGTTTTTTATCCTATCCTTTCATATAAATATGTATGAACAGATATTACTTGTCTCTGACACTCAGTACTAACCATCACACTGATCATTGATTTTTAGTAGTGCCGATTTAGATTTGCATTCAGCCGTTTCTTACCTGAGCATCCATCTGTCCAGAGGTCACACGGTTTGCTGAACTTAGAGCTATAAGCTACGACTACAGTCCCCATGGTAGCTAACTAGATCATCTGGGGATTAACTCATCAAAAGAAATTTGTTTCATTCAACCATGTAAAATATTAAGCCCAAGAAGCATGTTTCTAAGCATCATCTCTAAATTTAGTTATGGTTTATCAAGGCAACTTAGGAGTAATGGTCTTGACTGATTTGACCTTCTTGATAACCTATGAATATTGCAGGGCACTAGATAATCATATTTAACAAAATAACTAGTATTTTATAAAGAGTCAGTGACTCCAGCCTGGGTAACAGAGTGAGATCCTGTCTAAAAATATGTATATATGTATTTATATATTCATGTATATGTATATGTTTTATTAGATAATTAGCTCTTTTCATTGTGAGGTTTAATTCAGTTAAATTATTATCTTAAATCCAAATTTTGAGAAGTTAATAAAATTCTGTGAAATTTACCTAAAACAACAGAGCAAACCATGTCTTACAATAAATGGTTACTGACCTTTCACATGCAAATTTAGTGAAATTACTTCTCTGAGGAAAGTAAACGTGACAGAAAATGAACATATGAGATTTTGTTGCTCAAAAGCATTTGTATGATTAGTACATATTGGTTATAAATGTACATATATTTTAGTTTTTGTTTGTTTGTTTGTTTGTTTGGAGACAGAATCTCACTCTGTTACCTAGGCTGGTGTGCAGTGATGTGATCATAGCTCACTGCAGCCTTGAACTCCTGGGCTCCTGCGATCCTCCCACCTCAGCCTCTCCAGTGGTAGGGATTGCAGGTATGAGCCACCTCACACAGGTGATATTTTTGAATCACAGAAAAAATGGTAAATTTTATGGGGTAGTTTGTCATAATTGATTCCCTCTTCATGTTTTTTAAATAAAATAGAAATTCATTCAAGTTTAGATTTTAATGATACTAATATAATTTTTGGAGATTATTTTACAGAAAATGGCTAAATGTAAGGCAAAGTAAGAAAAAACTCAAAAACAAGAAGCGAAATTGTTCATCAAAATGTATAGGTTATTCCTACTTAATTATTTAGACAACAATAATTTTTTATAAGAAACATACATGTTAGTTTCTTTTTAACATTTATTTTAGGCTTTGGGGATACATGTAAAAGTTTGCTACGTAGATAAACATGTGTCATAGTGGTTTGTTGTATGTATTGTAACATCATCCAGGTATTAAGCCCAGTATCCAATAGTTATCTTTTCTGCTCCTCTCCTTCTTCTCACACTCCCCCCTCAAGTAGAACTCTGTTTCCTTCCTTGTGTTCATAAGTTCTTATCATTTAGCTCCCACTTATAAGTCGGAACATGTGGTATTTGGTTTTCTGTTCCTGTGTTAATTTGGTAAGAATAATGGCCTCCAGCTCCATCCATGTTTCTGCAAAAGAACATGACCTTGTTTTTTTCATGGCTACATAGTATTCCACGGTGTGTAAGTACCAGATTTTCTTTATCCAATCTGTCACCTGTGGGCATTTAGGTTTTTTTTTTTTTTTTTTGCTATTGTGAATAGTGCTGCAATGAATATTCACATGCATTTGTCTTTATGGTAGAATGATTAATATTCCTCTAGGTATATGCCCAGCAACAGGATTTATATAAGTAAGAGAATACAGTGTCTTTGCATGTGAATAAAACTTAGTAATACAAAATTCCTGTTGGAAAAAGATTAAGCAAATTTCATCAGTAATATTTCTTTAAAACATATGATGGGGTGTCCCAAATAAGGTGGGATATTCAGTAAAGATACCTGAGAAATCTAAAAGACTTGGGCTGCATCATTGCCAGGTTGCTATAATAAAAAGGTCTTGGAATAATTTAATTATGTTGTTATTATTCATTAGATTATTGTCAGGTGCATATTTATTAGGCATACCTAAATGACAATATGGAATCTACAGAGAATAGTCAATTTCTATGAGGTTTTTAATCCAAAATTGATGCTATGGTGGAATGATATTTGATGCACCTTGATTCGAGACTGCATATTCTGAGCTGAGACAGCAAACAACAAATGACAAACTTCCTACTCCCTTCTTGGGCTGTTTTACCTGGGTTTACGTATTATAATTTAATTTGTTTTCCAGGCATGAATACAAAACTGAATTTATAATACATTTTAACCTATATTCAGATATAAGAGGGAAGTGTAAGAAGGTTTAAAATTCTTTTTTTCCCCCTAAGTGTCTCCAATCATACTGGTACTCTTTTTTTCCAAGTACTTTGTTTTTATTTCATTCCTTTTAGGGCTTTTGAAATACAATGTCTTGCTCTTCATCATCCTGACTCGGAGCTTATTTCCATTTTCAGAATAACACATTATGTTCCACAAATCTACCGACAATAATTTTCTCCTTTTTACATGAGCTGGCTAGTATGGACTCTACATATCAACATACACACAAAAAACATGATTTTATCAACACTATTTTAAAACATTCAATTGGTGAAATGCAAATAAAAAGTTATTTTTTAAAAAAAGCTCTCCTTAATGCCAAACAGAGAATAATGCTTAATTTGTAGGCAATTGTCATATATGTTTAGAAATTTACTTGATGAATATTAAGAAAACAAATTGAATTGCTAATCAATTCAATAGTTTTAGCATACTTCTTTAGCTGATAGTCTGGTGACTATTTAAACTTTTAAATAAGGCTGGGATACAACAAATACCTATTAAAAGTGGGAACTCGACAAGTTTAAATACACTAATGACAAGAAAAATGGCTTTTAATATTTCTTTGGAATTTTTTCAGGCAGCTCCTGCCAACTTTTTTTGTCCCAGGAATACGATAGTAAATTCTTCCACTATCATAAGTGTAGGATCACCAGTAATGATTGGAGGAGATTTGAGAGGAGGGCTTTTCCACAAGGGGAATCAAAGACCATAGGGCACTTGCCTTTGTTTCAGACTTGTCCACTTTGGTCTTCCAGGGAAAACTTGATCTCATAATTGCCAAATGCATTCGTATGCGATCTTTGCCTAACACGTGCTGTATAACTTTGGGCACATTTCTTGACTTCTCTAGGCCTCACTTTTCTCAGTTGTAAACTAGGTATAATGATAAGTTCTACTGCCTAAATGCTACTGTGAGGACTGAATAAGAATAAAATCACTTAGCTCAGTAGTTGTCATGTAGAGAGTGTTCAAAAAATGATTGTAGATAGATCAATAGATTTACTTGGCAGCATAAAATATATAATAGATCAGTAAATCATGCAAATCAGATAATGTGTGGGAGATAAAAAGGGAATTATAGGACTCTTGAAAGACAGAAAGAACATGATGACAGAGTGTAATAGAGACCCAAGAAATATTTAGTGGCCAATTGTGCATATCACGTGCACAATAGTGGAGCCTGGCCTACCTTTTTAAAGTTAAAGGAAAAGAATGGCAGCTCTAGAGAGGATAGGCAGCCACCAGGGCACTAATTCATCCCAGAATGAATTGAAATAAAGTGGGAAATGGAGCTATATATTTTTTAAATTTATAAATGTAACACTCAAACGTGCCAGGCTTGATTCTGAGCACCTTACAACTACATAATGAGGAATCCATTTTATTTTTATATAACTCTATGAGACAGAATTATTTTTAGCATACCCCTTTTACAAATGAGGAAACTGAGGTACAGAGAGACTAAGTGAATTACACAGGGCCACACAGATAGTGACAGAAACAGCTGGGGTATGAAATCAAGCTATTCAGCTGTAGAGTTCAGAGTCTCAATCATAATGCAATGCTGCTTCCTTCATTGAGGTCCAAATACTAGAACTGAATTTTTAAACCAGAACCAATTGCAATTGTTTCTTGAAAATTTATGTTGCCTTCTATCACAGCTGAAGTTAGAAATAGTGAGAGGAGCTGATTGTATTGGTCAAGGAAGTGTGGACAATATTTCTTAACAATCTGTAAATCCTACAGGACCAGAGAAATATATTAGCAGACCATTAAAGGATATGATTTCATTATCTATGTAATTCTATATTGCAAATTTTAAAATAACTGTTCATAAATTGCATATTCTCTATATTATAAATTATATGTTTTTTAAATAATTGCTAATATTTTTTCTCACAAATGCTTTAATTAACAGTCATAGTTTTTGATTATCCTATTGCCTTTTATGAGCTGTGGACAGTTGCATGAAAGTCATATATAGCATACCAAAAATAGAATTAAGTGAATTAAAATTTAGAAAGATAGTCAATTGGATAACATCAACATGAAATTGATGTGTACTATCATTCATTTAAAACTTATTCTGTTTTTGCATTCATGTGTAAAAACCCATCTTAGAAATTTCCAAATCTCCAAATGTTTGCCTCTCCATAAGTTTCATGATCAATTCATAAAAAATACTGTCTTTGGTAGCCTATTGTCCATCCTATTTCTGTATTCCTGAATTCCTGGTAATGTCTGAAAGAAAGATTTCTGAAAACTCACGGGTCACAAAATTGTTGAAATAGAATTTTAATAGCACTTGCCATAAATCAAACTAAAAGTTAGTAAATTATAGGAAATTTGAAATTTTGTATTTAAATCTGAGTGTAGGGATGCCTTTTTCCCCCTGCTTAAGTTACTGAAACCCCTGAGTATCTTCAATTTTCTTCTACACTGGCTTGCATTTTGTACTCCTGTCCTTTTACATTCTGCTGAGACCTGGTAATCTGAATCAACTTCAGATCTGACGAAATAAGAAAAAATTCCTCTGGCCCACTCTGAGTTGTATTCTTGGCCCTGTAAGTTACTGGAAAAACAAAAACAAACAAATAAAATCAAGTAATAGCAGATGACTTATTGCATTAAATAATTTCTTTTTTTATTTGATGTCCTTTTTTTCTCACTTCTCTATTTAATGGACAAATAATGACTCCCACTTTAGTGACAGGCTTATTTGCACTTCAGGCTAATACAAATGACAATATAGCATGGAAAAAAGTAGTTCCTAAATTAATTAGATATTTTATTTGGGATAAAACCAGAGGCCAATTAACATATCAAATCTGTGGTTTTTTAATGAATAAAAGTCTAGTTTTACTATATTTAAAATAATAACAAGGTAATTACAAAGACATTGCAGTGCTTTGTTCCCGTTTCTGATGTTTTTGGTACATGAAACAAGAGAGACTAAGTAAATGTGGTTTCAATTCAAGATCATGTCACTTTGATGTATGTATTTTTCACAGTTACTGCAATCAAGTGCATTTACTTTTCACTTACATTTAGAAATGAATAATATATTGCTAAGCATGCGTTTCAATGTAGTTTTAAAAGATCACATTTTAGTCATGTGAAATTTGATCTCATTTCTCTTTTTTCTCTCTGTAGCAAAATTATGATTTTCTAAGGATCAATGTTTAGGAACTGACCCTACTGCTATCTAACTCTACCTCCTAAACAAGGATTTCAAAATAGCTTCTTTTTCAACTTATAAAATATAAAAATAGTTTCTTATCCTATCTCAGAAAATCTACCCCCTTTTAAAAAGTGAACTACTATTGAAATATGGCATACATACAAAAAAGTACACAAATCACAATGTTCGGTTCAATAGATTGTCTCAAAGTTAATATGCTGTGGAACCACAAGATTGATAAGAAATAGAAAATTAATGTACCCACATGTCCCTTTTTGTGCATTTCCAGTCATTATCACCCTTCCCAAAAGCACTCAATATTACGACTTTTATTACCATTGTATAGATTTGCCAGTTTTCATGATTTATCTGTCTGTCTGCTTTCATTTAAAGTTATCGTTGGGCGATTCACTCATACCATTGTTTTAGAAAACGTTCACTCATTTTCACTAATGTGCGTAATTCCATCGCCTTGTGTATTACTCTGTTTTCACAATGTAGATAAAGACATACTTGAGACTGGGAAATTTACAAAAGAAAGAGTTTTAGTGGATTTACAGTTCCACATGGCTGAGGAAACCTCATAATCATGGTGGAAGGATAGGAGGAGCAAGTCATGACTTACATGGATGGCAGCAGGCAAAGAGAGAGAGCTTGTGCAAGGGAAACTCTCTCTCTTTTTAAAACCATCAGATCTTGTGAGACGTATTCACTATCATGAGAACATCATGAGAAAGACCCACTCCCATCGTTCAATTACCTCCTAATGAGTCCCTCCCATGACACGTGGGAATTGTGGGCATTCCAATTCAAGATGAAATTTGGGTGGGGACACAGCCAAACCATATCACTTTAGTATAATAATAGTTTTATCACTTTACTGGATATGGTCACACTTTTTATTTTTCTCATTGTGATTAGCGTGTACATTTTTTCATCCTAGTTACTAAGTTGTATTGAATAATAAATATAAATTTACAAAAACAAAGTCTTGATACTATGACTTGAATATGATCCAGGTAGATGTCATTAATCAAACATTTACTATGTTCTTAAAATAAACCAGATAGTATTCTAGGCTCTAGGCATTAAAATGTTGAATTGGGCTAGCATTCTTAGAACCAAAATTATGAGGAAGAGAGACAAATAACATACAAGTAAATAACAAAATATCTAATAGAGACAATATTATGAATAACACAAAGCATTTTTACCAGTGAGTTAGGGAGAGTATTAAACATAAGATGCAACTTATTTTAGGCAAAACATATTTTGGTAAATAAAAGTTTATAAAAAAGTTTAATAAAAAGTTTGTGAAGTTAAACATCACTCCTAATATATCCATTAATTGCAACAGAAAAAATATCGGAAATTTATCATTTTGAGACTGAAGTCTCTGAATTTTCTTTTGACCTTTGAGTGCACTCAGACTTAGAAAAATTTAGATGTATTCTGTAAGATTTAATTGAATTTTGGACTAGAATTTAAAATATTAACTAAAATGTATGCATATTTTTGTCTTTATAATTGTTCACTTGCATTAGGTTATTTCTTGGATCCAAATAAATTTTTACCCCTCAAAATTATGAGCCAATTTATTTTTAGTGTCTTTGCTTAAAATCTAGATGTTTTAAATAAATGTTTTCAATGATCAACATGCCAATGGCTCACCATTAAGTATACATACACACATATATGTGTGTACATATATATGTGAAATTTCTATTGAGTTAACCCTATAACAATTTCTAAGTCTTTATAGTAATGTTTTTTTATAGGCATAATTTTCAGATTTTATTTTTTTGGTTTTGTTTTTTTAACTTTCTGAGTGGAGATTTTATTTAATTGTTGGTTTAAAATGCAATAAGAATTTATACTTTTTTAAACTTTTATGTTAAGTTCAAGGATACATGTGCAGGTTTGTTGTATAGGTAAACTTGTGTCACGGGGTGTTGTTGTTACACAAATTATTTCATCACCTAGCTATTAAACCTAGTACTCTTAGTTATTTTCCCTCATCCTCTCCCTCCTCCCACCGTCCACCCTCTGATAGGCCCCAGTGTGTGTTGGTCCCTTCTATGTGTCTATGTGTTCTCATTATTTACCTCCCACTTATAAATGAGGACATGTGGTATTTGGTGTACTGTTTCTGTGTTAATTTGCTAATAATGATGGCTTCCATTTCCAACCATGTCCCTGCAAAGGACATGATATTATTCTTTTTTATGACTGTATAGTGTTCAATGGTGTATATATACTGCATTTTCTTTATTCAGTTTATCACTGATGGGCATTTAGGTTGATTCCATGTTTTTGTTATTGTGAATAATGCTGCAATGAACATACATGTGCAGGTGTCTTTACAGCAGAAAAATTTATATTCCTTTGGGTATATACCCAGTAATGGGATTGCTGGGTTCAATGGTATTTCTGTCTTTAGGTCTTTGAGGAATCACTACACTGTCGTCCACAAAAGTTGAACTAAATTACACTTCCACCAACAGTGTATAAGCTTTCCTTTTTCACTGTGTCTTCACCAGCATCTGTTATTTTTTGACTTTTTAACAATAGCCATTTTGACTGGTGTTAGATAGTGTCTCATCGTGGTTTTGATTTGCATTTCTCTAATGACCAGTGGTGTTGAGCTTTTTTTTCATATGCTTATTGGCTGCATGTATATCTTCTTTTGAAAAGTGTCTGGTCATGTTCATGCCCTTTGCCCACTTTTTTAATGGGGTTGATTGTTTTTTCTTGAAAATTTAAGTTCCTTATGAATGATGGATATTAGACCTTTGTCGAATGCATAGGTTGCAAAAGTTTTCTCCCATTCTGTAGGTGGTCTCTTTACTCTGATGATAGTGTCCTTTGCTGTGCAGAAGCTATTTTGTTTCATTAAATTCCATTTGCCCATTTTTGCTTTTTTGCAATTGCTTTTGGTATCTCCATCATGAAATCTTTGCCCATACCCATGTCCTGAATGGTATCGCCTGGGTTGTCTTCCAGGGTTTTTATATGTTGGGGTATTACATTTAAATCATTAATACATCTTCAGTTCTTTTTTGTATATGGTGTAAGGAAGGGGTCCAGTTTTAATCTTCTGTATATGGCTAGCTAGTTATTCCAGCACCATTTAATGAATAGGGAATCCTTTCCCTATTGTTTGTTTTTGTCAGGTTTGTCAAAGGTCAGATAGTTGTAAGTGTGTGGTCTTATTAATGGATTCTCTATTCATTTCCATTGGTCTATATGTCTGTTTTTGTACCAGTACCATGCTGTTTTGGTTACTGTAGTCCTATGGTATAATTTGAAGTCAGGTAGCACGATGCCTCCAGCTTTGTTCTTTTTGCTTGGGATTGCTTGGCTATTCAGGCTATTTTTTTTTGTCTCATATCAATTTTGTAATAGCTTTTACTAGTTTTGTGAAGAATATAAATGGCAGCTTAATAAGAATAGTATTGGATCTATAAATTCCTTTGGGCAATATGGCCATTTTAAGGATATTGATTCTTCCTATCTATGAACATGAAATGTTTTTTCTTTCAGTTCTGTCATCTCTGATATCTCTGATCAATGGTTTGTAGTCTTCCTTGTCTCTACAAGAAGACAAGGAAAGGGAGATCTTTTACCTCTGTAGTTAGCTGTATTCTTATGTATTTTATTCTCTCTGTGGCAATTGTGAATGAGATTTCCTTCCTGATTTGGCTCTTGGCTTGACTGTTTTTTTTGCTATATAGGAATGTTAGTAATTTTGCAAATTGATTTTGCATCGTGAGACTTTGCTGAAACCGTTTATCAGCTTAAGAAGCTTTGGGGCTCAAACTATGGGGTTTTCTAGATATAGGATCATGTCACCTGCAAACAGGGATAATTTGACTTCCCTTCTTACTATTTGAATGTCCTTTACTTCTTTCTCTTGTCTGATTGCCCTGGCCAGAACTTCCAATACTATGTTGAATAGTAGTAGTGAGAAAGGGCATCCTTGTCTTTTGCCAGTTTTCAAAGGGAACGCTTCCAGTTTTTACCCATTCAGTATGATGTTGGCTGTGGGTTTGTCATAGATGGCTCTTACTATTTGGAGGTATGTTCCTTCAATACCTAGTTTATTGACAGTTTTTTTTAACATGAATGGATTTTGAATTTTATTGAAGACCTTTATGCACCTACTGAGATAATTATGTCATTTTGTCATTAGTTCTGTTTATGCGATGAATCAAATTTATTGATTTGTGTTTGTTGAGTCAACTTCACATACCAGTGATGATCGTGGTCTAGATGTTCTAGTTTATGTGCATAGAGGTGTTTATAATATCCTCTGATGGTTGTTTGTATTTCTATGGGGTCAGTGGTAATATTCCCCTTGTCGTTTATGATTGTTTTTATTTGAATGTTCTCTCTTTTCTTATTAGTCTAGCTAGCAGCCTATTTTATTAATTTTTTCAAAAAACCAGTTCCTGGATTCATTGATCTTTTGGATTGCTTTTGTGTTTCCATTTCCTTAGTTCAGCTCTGATTTCTGTTATTTCTTGTCTTCTGCTAACTTTGGGATTTGTTTGCTCTTGGTTCTCCAGTTCTTTTAGTTGTGATGTTATGTGGTTAATTTGAGATCTTTCTAAACATTTGGATGTGAGCATTCGGTGCTATCAATTTCTCTGTTAATGCCGCCTTAGCTGTGTCCCAGAGATTCTGGTACATTTTATCTTTGTTCTCTTTAGTTTCAAAGAACTTTTTGATTTCTGCCTTCATTTCATTATTTACCCAAAAGTCATTCAGGAGCAGGCTATTCGATTTCCATGTAATTTTATGATTTTGAGTGAATTCCTTAGTCTTGATTTTGAATTTGATTGCACTGTGATTTGAGAGATTGCTTTGATTTCAGTTCTTTTGCGTTTGCTGAGGAGGGTTTTATTTCTGATCATGTGATATTTTAGAGTCTGTGCCATGTTGTTATGAGAAGAATGTATATTCTGTTGTGTCAGGGTGGAGAGGTCTGCAGATCTTTATCAGATCTGTTTGATCTAGTGCTGAGTTCAGGTGCTGAATATCTTTGTTAATTTTCTGTCTTAGTGATCTGTCTAATATTGTCAGTGGAGTGACAAATCTCTCATTATTGTGTGGCACTCTATGTCTCTTTGAAGTTCTCTAAGAACTTGCTTTTTGAATCTGGGTGCTCCTGTGTAGGGTGCATATATATATATTTAGGATAGATAGATCTTGTTGAATTGAACCCTTTATTAATATGTAATGTCTTTTTTGATTTTTATTTGTTTAAAGTCTGTTTTTTCAGAAGCTAAGATTGCAAGCTCTGCTTATTTCTGCTTTCCATTTGCTTAGTAGATTTTTCTCCATCCCTTTATTTTAAACATCTCATATTGTTTTGTTAATTTATCTGACATTTCCACCACCTTTACTTTACATTCCAATATACAATGAACACATGCAAAATAATATAAAAATGTATATTTTAATAACTAATATATGTTAATAACTAATTAACACTCTATTGTATATATATTTTATAACACAATTTGTCTTCCCTTTTTTGCCCAGTTTTGATAATAATAAAAACATACAGATAATTAAAAATGTAGCCTTACCTTCATATTACAAGTAATATTCATCATATTTATTATATCTATGAATTTCATTAGCTGTCTGAGAATTCCCTGAGCTTGCTGACTATTCTGGAATCATAGCTTTGAAAAGAACCTCAAGGGGCTGTATGAGTTAATGAGATTTGGAACTGCTCTTTCAAATTGTTTTATATGTAGTTCTAATGCCCCTCAAAATACACTTGTATATTAATTTTTATATACAATAACATATAATTTGAATGTTTCAATATGTAGTTTAGTGACATCATCTAATAAACTAGCTGATACTCAAAGTGGTTTATATATTTTTGTTTAATTTGGTTGATTATTGCTATTTTTGCTGTAATTTTCAAAATTTTGGATGTTTATAGTTTTTCCAATTTTTAACTTTTAAATTTGGTTTTAAATTGATAAATTCATACTGTAGTTTTTTTTTTGTTTGTTTGTTTTTACATGTGGGCAATTGTAACTAAATTAACTGAGCCTCTATTATGTGCCCAACATTGATTTCAATGCAGAAAAAAGAAATGAATAAAAAGGGGAGAAAACACTAGCCCTCAATTCAAATTTGCATCAAGTGTGGGTTTGTTTGTGGATTTGGAGGTGAAGAGGATTAAAGCAGTCGGGTAGAATGATTGAAATAGTGGGAAACAAAGACAGTAAACCCACTAACAAACACACAAATAAAATAAGTCTGCTAATGATAATAGATGCTAAAATAAGATTATGCATTAGGGAGTCACGAGCATGTTATCAGATACTAAGTAACTATGGCAGTTTTAAATATTATTACAACTCATGCTACATAATGCAAATTCATTAATTTCCAAAAGTGTTAAATCTATGTCACAGCAATGCAATGTGATGCTCTATTTCGCCAGTATCAATAGCAATAATGAAATAATTATTTTTATTTTGGTATGCGCCTGCTTCTGCTTCTTCCTTTCAATTTGTACAAATTCTGTACACATGCTCTCATGGTTTTTCATGTATTAGTGGATACATTATTCATTTTCTTTTTGATGCAGTCTTCTAATATTTATAATTTTCTCCTTACTATAAAACTTCCACACACAAGATGTTTAATAAAATTGTGTTCTTTTTAATTCTAGTTTTCTTATAGTTTTCAGTGTTGACGAATTTAGGAATTAAAACCATTAGATATTCCTTAACAAGAAGCAAGGTCAGGTTAAGGTGCTCTGTTTTAAAACGTGGTAGAGGAAATGGACACTCTCAGGGTCTCACCAGTGAGAGCAACATAAATGATAACAAGACTTGGGAAATGCTGACATTGTTCTTTCTTTGATTAAAGATAGTTATTCTTCTGTCTTTCATTTATTTAATGTACATGATTTTCTTTTTTTGAATGTCTACAATTTCTGATTCGCAGCCTGTCTTTTTCTTGAAATTCTGAAAAGTAGTTTTAAAAATGATACCTCAAACCATAATGTATTAAAAGAGCCAAATCTCTCTAAACTTAAAATATGTACAGATAGTAAATACGAAGTTTAAGTGAAAGTGTTATTTGATTACTCCTTAGGTGGACTGGCTTATAGGCAAGTGTGGGTTAAGTTGAGGAGAGAAGCAAGATAAAGAACTTAGGGCAGCAAAGAGGTAATCCAGGCTAGGAAACAAATGTGTAGAATATAAAGTGCAAGCTTTAGAGGGGAAGCAAAAAATCTCCCTACGATTCTCTCCAATCTACTTCATTTAAAAATAAGTGAGATTTGGAGCTCAGTTCGAGACCAGTCTGACCAACATGGGGAAACCCCTTCTCTACTAAAAATTTAAGAATTATCTGGGCGTGGTGGCGGGTGCCTGTAATCCCAGCTACACAGGAGGCTGAGGGTGGAGAATCACTTGAACCTGGGAGTCAGAGGTTGCAGTGAGCCGACATCACACCATTGCACTCCAGCCTGTATGACAGAGACTCCGTCTCAAAAAAAAAAAAAAGTGAGCTCTTTCACAAATTTTTTTTAAAAAGGAAAACAGTAACAACAAAACTTATTTAGCAAAGTCATAAAGATAATTTCAAATACTTATAAATATAGAGAACAATTACTATAGGCCAGACATAGTGGCCTGTGCCTGTATTCCCAGAGACCAGGTGGGAGGATTGCTTGAAGCTGGGAGTTCCAAGTCAACCTGGGTGACAAAGTGAAACCTTGCTTCTACCAAAAAAAAAACTAAAAAAAAAAAAAAAAAAAAAAAAAAAAAAAAAAAAAAAAAAAATATATATATATATATATATATATATATATGAGGAGTATGAAGAAAACATAAAGAAATAGTGGAAGAGGGGAGTCAGCAAAGGGGAAAATACTGAAAGAAAATTATCACTGTTTGAAAAATGTTGAAACATTTTATTTCTATAAATCCTCCTGGGCAGATAAATCACATGTTCCAGCAAGATTTGTTCAAAGGCTAAAGTGACTTTAGGCTGTATTAGCATAAACCTAAATTATAGCAGTCCCATTGAAACTCTGCACTATCAGACTCTTGGAATGTTAGTGTTCAGCTCTACGTGCCACCTTTTAATATTACCTAGGTAAAAATGAATAGTAACAGAGTGTTTCCCGGATAGGGTAGGATCTAGATTAAATGATATCTGAAGAACAGTTAAAAGAGAGATATTTAGTCTAAAAAATACTTAACGGGAACATAAATTTTTCCCAAATCCAAAATGTCTGCTCCTCCAATGAAGAAAACCTCATTATTGTTATTATTTCTAAAGACAGACTTTAAAAGAATATGTGACTTTGAATAAATAAAAGGAATCTCTTAAATCCTCAGCGAGACTGATACAAGTAATACCAGAAAGTCACAATAATTAACATTTATAGAGCCTTCAGAGGTTTTTGGAAAATATCTTAGATTATTTAAAATTCATGCAAAGGGAATCTATAGAGAAGATAGATAACTTTAGAAAGCATTGGCTAAAATTTTTTAAATGATAATGATGGTAGCAAAAATGTCCTCTTTTTAACAGAAAATGATTTTTAAATCTAAATGAGAATAATAAGTCTGGAGAAATTTAAGTTCTGTCCTTTAGTAGGTTCAAATAGAAAAGCTAAACCTAAACATAAGCTGTATTTTCATTGTTAGTTCAGAGACACCAAATCAAGATAAGGTAACAAAAGTCCTGAAAGATACTGATTTAGTCCCTACAAGTTGATTTGAAGATAAGATGGACAGGAAAAAAAGAGCTTTAAAAAATAAAATAAAACAGAAAAATTCTAGTTTGCCTTTTATTTGTACTTTCTGAATTTAGAACTGTAGAATATTAAAATATACATTTTATGTATATATGTAAAATATCAAAATTAGTGTGATTTATGGTTTAAGTTTTACACGAATAATATTAATTTAAACTTGCAATAGTTCATTTAATTCAACAAACTGACACACACACTGGGCATGCAATATATGCAATTTTATAGGCCCTTTGCTGAATGTGTTCACATTTTATGAGAGAGGACAAGTTTTTTGGCTTACAATTTTTTTAATGTTAATGCCAAAGTTTTATAAAAGGACTACATGCTGTAGTTTTCAATAATTTTGGACAAAATGTTATCCTCATTGTCACTCTTTTGGTCAATATTTGAAAGATAAAAGTCCTATGGAAATTTGTCCACTTATAAGGCTCTTTAGGTAAATGCAAAATTTACTGGACAAATCAACACTCATGTACATCAAGATGATATTGTTTCTCTAGTAACTGTAATTATATTCAATGGAGAAAATAAAGGTAGTTTAAGATACCTTTCCTTCAGGGAAGAAGGAACTGTTAGAAAGACTAAATCCTAGGGTACAGAAGTTTGAACAAACTGTTGAGTCTGGAAAAGTCAGGCACAACTTAAAAATAGACTTGGTATGTGGTGTAAAGGTTAAATCTTATTCTGTAATTGTTGGTTTGTCACTATGGGAATAAAGATAGAAGAGTAACACAATCTATTTTGCTTAAAGTTCTTTCTCGTGTGTGAGATATACTTGAAGAAAATAGGACAAGAAAAAGTGTGCCCCAGTTAGGAGATCTTTCTTTGATCTAATATAGAAATGATTAAGTCTATAATAAAACAGGACAATAGAAATTACAAAATTAGATGCATTTTCGATATAGGTAGAGGCACTGCTAAAAATAATTAAGGCGTAATATATGAGAACATTGCAAATAAAATTATCTGGGAAGCAAACTGTGAGACGGTTTAGTGTTCAGTGTGTTTGTTAAAGACCACCCATGATATCTTTAGAAAGGGAACAGAGGAAGCAGAAATGGGCAGTAGGATAAATCAATTTGTGATACAGTCCAAGCAGCTTCTACAGACAAAATAGGGAGTCTTTAGAATTGCTTAAATGTCTGGTTAGAGACGCTCTGCACTTGGCTAAAAGAGGCAAGTCTGTATACACCCATACAATTTGTCACTTGGGTGCGGGCTACATCCCTAACACTATGACCTTGGCTGAGACAGCTCTCTGAAGCCAAGGCATACTTCTAAGAAGGGCCAACCCTGAAAACTGTCTATTGACAGTGTTCTTATCAGCTAGAAAACAAGTATGTCTTTGCAGAGAGATCTGGGAAGTTGAACACTCCCAAGATCATCACAGTCAGTGTAAAGAAAGAGCATCCAAAGTTAATTCCGATGTTTACATTTTGGGAAAGGATTCTAGAGTGATGTAGCCATAGAGGTTTGTAGAAAGAACAGCAGTGTGTTGGTGGAGAGGTGTGTCTGACCTAGATAATTCAGTTGCAAACTTATTGAATTTCACTGAATTTTTCTAGGTAAAGCTGTTAGAGTACAGTACTTAGAAGGACCTTGCCATGGGCCACATCTTTAAAAATGGCAGTTAATTTTTTAAAATAAATCAGTATTCAGCCCTGTATAAATATTAATATTTTCTTTGTGAGAAAATATTAATGGATGGAGTCAATAATGTCTTCCTCATTTAAAACAATACATTAGTTACCACAAACAATAACAGAATTTAATGTCTTTCAAATATATGCTCATTTAAGAAATACAAAAGAACGAAATGTCCTGTATTAAGAAACCTAAACAAAATGAAATTACTCAGAAAAGTTTTTTTATTTTTTTTCTATAAATCGCTTTGGTTTTCCATAGATAATTACAAAATCATCTTCAGGAGTTTCATGCAGAAAGTGACCACTTTTAATGCTTTTCCATGACATTTCATGAGATTTGGCATGATATCTTATAATAACTTCATTTTCCTCACAGGAAAAAAAAATGAGACTACTGCACAGTAAGAACTGGCAGTAAATCTCACAAGAACTCAGTAGCTTGGCATTTATTGCCCATCGCTTCCTTTTGATTTAGCAGGTCTGCCCTTCAGTATTTCTTTTCTCCAAATACTTGCCCAACTTTGTTTTTAAAACAATTTATATTGATGGCACATTTCACAGCCTTTGGTAGTTTGTGGCATAAGTTATTGTGTCAGAATGATACCACTCTAGTATATTTAGAGAAACTTCTGGGCATCTTTGGTAAAACTCAATTATTTTAAGTGTCTATATCTCCAAGAAAGAAGGGTATGGTACCATCTAGTGATATTCCATGAAGGCAGTATTTTTTTTTTTTTTAACTGTTGCTATATATTTCACTGTTGGTTGGAAAGAAACAGTGTCAGGAAGTGCACTTGTTGAAATTTTTATTCTTTATTTTTTGAACTTGTTGAATAGTATGAATGCTAACCTTGAAATACATGCAGTAAAATATCTCATAATTTTGTATCATACGTTTGATTTCCAAATTTATAATAGTTACCTGTCTTAAGTCTGCTATGTATTGAAGTAAAATTTAGGCATAGTTTTGAAGGTTGCTATATTCTGAGTGTACATATTTGTCTCTGTATCTCTAAATTTCCACTGAAGTTGTAATGTGTTTACTGTCAACAGATGACTAATGACTATTCAGGATTTTTCATTAAATTCTACTGAAATTGTCTCAGTAATACAAGTTGATTTTACTTAAATGAAATAGTCCTATTATTTCAAAATTTCAAATAAATTTTTATTAAAAGGTGACAGTAGCCTCAAGATTTTATCACTAAAAAACACTCTTTACGCTATTGGAAACCATTTCTAGATATATTCATCTCAACAAACTTTTTCTCTCATAGTTAAAATTATGTGCTATAATAATGTGCTCCTTTGTAAATATAAAACATGCAGATAAAATTAGAACAAAATTAGTACCCTTTTTCTTTATTCATTAACTCTACCTCATCATAAAGTCTATCAGGTTTGTTTGTTTCTTAATGGTAAATGTGAATTCCGGAATCACATAGAGCACAATTACTTTACATACATACATATCTATATATATTTACAAATTTTTGATATATTACTAAATAATTATCCTGAAAATGTCCCAAAAGAGTCTGCCAATGACAATAGGCCCACTTTAAGATGACTAAAACAGATAGGAGTCTGTAAACATAATCTGTTTGTTTTCATATGTAATTTTTATACCATTTGGTTTGATTGATATGTAAACTGGAGAAAATAGCAAAGATAGTAGAATGAAACCCAATATAATTAATTGTGTGATGCTGTTTCTTAGGACACAGGATGTACCTAGTCTATTATGTGGAACTTGGTTAGCCCTAAACTAAAAATGCTAAACATACCAAAGACTTCCTTCAAATAGCATATCGATAACTATTGTTTGCACACTATATTCCATCCTCTGGAAAAACTAAGCTACTACCTGCCATTAACTCTAAACCGCTACATGTAGCCTCATAGCACCATATATTGAGCTATTAAGCATTAGGGAGAACTATTATCTCATTTAATCTGCACAATAAAAACATAAATAGGCACTACTGTATACATTTTAAGGGTGAGGAAATTGAATCTCAAGTGAAAGCCAAAGTCGTTCTTTGAGTTTTATCTCTTTTGATTCCAAGAAGAGGTGTAGAGTGGAAGATGAAAAATGTACTTAGATATACCGAGATCAAAATATTGGCTCCATTATCATAAACTGGACATTTTGATAAAATCTCTCGTTTTCTCCTTTGTAACATCTATACAACCCCCAAAAGTATAGAGTACAACCCCTAAAAGAATTTAAAACAAGACTCCTGTTCCCATCTAGCTTGTAGGGAATAGACAGTGTAAAAAAATGTGAATGCATACAACAAAGAGATAATTTTAGACACTGATGTAGATTATACTAGTTTACATCAAGGAAAACATCTGTGAGAGAATGACATGAGTCAAGACCTAGATACCCCCAAAATCCAATCATGAACTTACTTGGTGAATATCACTCCAGGCAAGGAGATTAGGAATTGCAAAGTTCCTAGTGGCAATGGGCAAAAATGATTCATGTACATAATGAGTGTGCAGAGAGAATCAAGAAAAACACAATAAGGGAAATAATGTTAAAAACAAAAAACAAAAAACAAAAAACAAAACCTTTGAGAAATTCATCCAGATGAGGGAGATACCAGTTCAGATTTTGAAGAACTGGAGCAAATTCATTAAATATCTGAAATATTCTGGAAACAAGAATTAGACAGTAACATCTGAATATAATTATATGTTAGGGGATTGGAAAATAAATTGAAGGCACACAGTAAAGAACTACAAATTCCAGGAGTAAGCCAGTGAATGATTTGAAGAAGTGTCTGATATGAATAGAACTGTGATTTTGAAATGTTAATCCAGCAGCTCCAGGTGTAAATGATGGATGGGTGGAGGGCTGGATGGAAAACAAGTATAATTTTAAAAATTGGGCCTGGCACGGTGGCTAACGCCTGTAATCTCAGCACTTTGGGAGGCCGTGGCGGGCGGATCAAGAGGTCAGGAGATCTAGACCATCCTGGTTAACACGGTGAAACCCCGTCTCTACTAAAAATACAAAAAATTAACTGGGCGTGGTGGCATGTGCCTGTAGTCCCAGATACTCGGGAGGCTGAGGCAGGAGAATCGCTTGAACCCGGGAGGCGGAGCTTGCAATGAGCCGAGATCTCACCACTGCCCGCCAGCCTGGGCGACAGAGCAAGATCTCAAAGTAAATAAATAAATAAATACGAACATTGAATCAGCCTGTGGGAAAATGATAAGTATAGTTACCTAGAGGACTGGTAATGAGAATGAAAGGGAGAAGACATATTAGAAAGCATTTAAAGGTATAATTAAATATGACTGGGTTTGAGAGTTGGGTGTGATTTTTTAGAAGACAGCATGGAGAAGGCTGTTAAATAACAAGGCAAAACAAACAAAATCCCCACGGAACAACAACAACAGCAACAAAAGAAAAAACAACAACGCAGTTCAACCATGAAGGACAGCCAAGGGTGAAGTACTCTATTAGGCAATCCAAAGGCAGAAAAGAACATGCTACTTTTGGCAATGAAGAGATTGTTGATGGCTGGGCGCAGTGGCTCACGCCTGTAATCCCAGCACTTCAGGAGACCGAGGCGGGCGGATCACGAGGTCAGGAGATCCAGACCAGCCTGGCTAACACGGTGAAACCCCGTCTCTACTAAAAATACGAAGAAATTAGCCTGGCGTGGTGGTGGACACCTGTAGTCCCAGCTACTGGGGAGGTGAGGCAGGAGAATGGCGTGAACCCGGGAGGCGGAGCTTACAGTGAGCTGAGATCGCACCACTGCACTCCGGCCTGGGTGACAGAGTGAGACACTGTCAAAAAAAAAAGAGGTTGTTGATAATATTTAATGCAGCAAATTTAATTATATGCTATAAGAGGACTAGGGTGATATGGAGAGAACAGTATGGAAGAAGATAATTGATAGAAGATAGAAGATGAAGATAATTGATTCTACTGACACTTAGTAGTGTGCATGTGTATGTCTCTTACAAACTTATAAAGGGCTCCCCATTGCCATCTGGTTGACAGGTTGATCAAACACGAAATGTTTATTTTGGAGTCAGCTTTCTTTCAGCTTTGCTGGCATTGACTATCTTAGGTCTTCTTTCCCAAGATACAAACTTTGAGATGGAGGTTTGTGGGCAGTAAGTCTGTTGGGAAGTAACAATACATGTAAGGGAGAGATAAAAGCAAGATTGATAAAAAAAAAAAAATTAATTTTGATGCAGTTTCAACAGTCTTCAGTCGACATCATGAAATATGAAGGTGAGATGGTCTTTCAGCTTTGTCCCAACTGAAACAAGGAGAAGGAATCTTTATAAATTATTTTCTTATTTACTCAAGATTGACTTCTACTACATATTTATGAACAAAGTTAGTAATGTACCATAAACACATATTTGCACAGTTTTATAAGATTAACTGTTGTGCTTCCTTGAGACAATTTTTCTGCCTTTTTTATAAGGAGATAATATTATTTTTATAATTTGCTTAGTTTATTCAATGTAAGTACGTGCCCTTTCCTTTGGGGAGATTTCTAGTTTATTTCTGCTTTGGAATACATCTCTTTCTACTATCACATTAATCCTTTTGATTCAAGAGCTTAATCGGAAATGTAGATATTCTGACTTAGGACAGCCACTACGAAGTAGTTTAGCATTACAAAATCAATCAGGAAACCAACAAATCACTTCAATGACTTTCATCTTCCAAAAGGCTAAGTGTGTAAATCATGCGAAGGTAGTAAGCTTCGTACTTGAGAGAATGATAAGGATTATAGAGCACATCAGAGAAAAGTGGGATGCTATCTATCTAAAACAAACCCTTATGAAAAATGAAAGTGACAGAATTGAAGGAATGAACCAATTATATCATTAAAATTTGGTCCTGTGTATCATACCCTACACTTCTGGTTTTAAGGTTGGCATTGTGCAATTGGTTTTAATTATGTTGATTCTTACAAGTGTATCTAAAATGTGCAAATGGATAGATTTATTTTCTAGATTGGTCATTTTCAGTGGCTAAAATTAACTTACTATTGGGGAAATTTTTGTGATCTCCATGGTCATAAATATTAAGTTGATGATGATTTTGTGAATTCATACTTTCTAATGTCCAAGTCACTGCATATGGAATAATTAAATTAATAGACAGAATATCTTTAAACATTAAATGCCACAAGGGTAATATTCAGTGAGCTATAAATTGCTATTATCATCAGTCCCTAAAGGAGATATTTAAGATGTGAGTCATCAAGTTTTAACGTATCATTTCAAACAATTTTGTGTTCACTAAAAAATTGTGGCTGGGTGTGGTGGCTCATGCCTGTAATACCAGCACTTTGGGAGACTGAGGTGGGTGAATTCCTTGAGCCTAGGAGTTCAGGCTAACCTGGGCAACATGGCAAAACCATTCTCTACTGAAAATACAAAAATTAGTCGGGCGTGGTAGGGCATGTCTGTAGTTCAGCTGCTCAGGGGCTGAGATGGGAGGATCATTCATGGTAGCGGGGCAGTGTGGAGGTTGCAGTGAGCTGAGATCATGCCGCTGCACTCCAGCCTGGGTGAACAAGTGAGACCCTGTCTCAAAAAAAGAAAAGAAAAGAAAAAAATGAATAAAAACAATCTTTTAATTTTTTTATGAAATTGTAAATATATTAGGTAATTATTTTATACATTTAAAAACACACCTTAACAAATTTAAAATAATTGAAATCATACAGAAGGGGTTCTGTGAACATAGAGGGATCAGATTAAAATCGAAAAACAGGAAAATGTATACAGGTAGAATGTTTAAAATAATCCAATTAAAAAGTGAGCAAATAGCATGGATAGACATTTCATCAGTGAAGATATATAGATTTTGTATAAACACATGAAAAGACATTCAATAGTACTAGCTATTAGGGAAATACAAATTAAACCCATAATTAGGCATCACTCTGTCAGAATGGCTAAAATTAAAAAAAAAATTAAAATATCAAATTGTGAGAGAAAATAGTGAAACTACATCAGTACTACATACCTGTGAGAATATAGAATAGCATAGCCATTTGAGAAAATACTTTGGAAATTTATTTTAAAACTAAAACTGTAATTACAATAAAAACCCAGCAATTGCACTACTTGCCATTTACTCCAGAGAAATGAAAGCTGACGTTCACACACACAAAAATAACTTTTTACATGAACATACTTAACAACCAGCCTTATTACTAATAGCCAAAAATTTGAAATAACTAGATGTCCTTCAACAGGTGAATAGTAAAACAGTTATGGTACATACATGCCATGGAACACTATTCAGCAGTAATCAAGAACAAACTATTGATATGTACAACAACTTGGATGAATCTCCAGGAAATTATACTGAGTGAAATAAAAAGCAGTCTCCAAAAGGTATCTAGTGTATGATTCCATTCATATAATAGTTTTGAGATAATAAACTTTTAAAATGTTAAGCATTATTAACATAGTATTGGTTGCCCAGTGTTAGGGCAGGAGTGGGATGGGGTAGGAAGGTGTGGCTATAAAAGGAAAACACAGTATCCTTGTGGTTATGGAACAGCTCAGTGTCTTTACTGTGGTGGTTTATTCATGAAAATACATAAGAGAGAAAGAGCTGAATATGTATACACCCATACTCATACAAGTAATACTGAGGAAATTTTAATAAAACTGGTAGATACAGTCAGTGCTTCAGTGTCAGTATTCTGGTTGTAATATTGTACGAGTATTTTAAAATGGTTCCATTAGGAGAAAATGGGTAAAAGATATGCAAGATTAGATTTTTTAAAAAATAACTGCTCATGAATTTATAATTAACTCAAGGAAAAGATCAATAAAAATGTATGAGGTGGCCGGGCACAGTGACTCACGCCTGTAATCCCAGCACTTTGGAGGGCCGAGGTGGGCAGATCACTTGAGGTCAGGAGTTTGAGATCAGCCTGGCCAACATGGTGAAACCTCGTCTGTACTAAAACTACAAAAATTAGCCGGGCGTGGTGGGGGGCTCCTGTAATCCCAGCTACTCTGGAGGCTGAGGCAGGAGCATTGCTTGAACCTGGGAGGCAGAGGTTGCAGTACGCCCAGATCGTACCACTGCACTCGAGCCTAGGTGACAAGAGCAAGACTCGGTCTCAAAAAAAAAAAAAAAAAAAAAAATGAGGTGACATCTAACATTTTACATGCATTTTCAGTGGTTTGAAAGTAAAAATCACAGATACCTACATAAAATATTAATCTAAATATGCATTCATCTTCTTACAACCTAAGTAGATTCTAGGAAAAAAAATCCCTTATGTTTTTACCATGATGTCTCCATATCTTCCTGCCTCTTTAGCTCCATTTTTGTTACACCATGTTTTATATTTACTGTGTTCTGTTCATTGTCCTGCTTTTGCATTATCACACACACAGGATTTTGTTGCATGCTTGATCTCTAGTGGAAATGCCTTTTCCTCAACCCTTTTACCTGTCTAACTCCTCTTTAACAATTTAAATTCATTCTAAATTAAGAAAACTATCAGTGAATGTTTCACTCTGAGTTAGTTTTCCTTTATCTATTTTGCATAATACTCTTTCCATGTCACTCTCATTGCATTATGAATGATCTGTTTAAAGAATCTATTTTAGTCCTTTTACACCACCTTATGGGAACAGAGAATGGGAATTTCCAGAACCAAGAACAATGCTGATATAAAACAAATATTCAATAAATATTGTTTGTGTGAATGGGAGTTTTAGATATGATTTTCAAACGTTTCTTTTAAAATTGTATTACTGTGAGGTTTATTTGCAGAATTTACATTATAAAACTTTTCTTTACATACTTACATTCTGCATTGTTTCAGCTCTTAAAGCAATTTAAATGATTTGTAAAAATTCATGCTCTACATTATCTTTCCCTTATAGTTTTGTTGGAATGTCCTGAGAATTACTTAAATTTGTGCCAAGAGATTACAGTAACAATCTTATAATTGCTAGGGTTGGGTCCCCTTTAAAAAGTTATACGCAAACATCCTTGAAGAGAAAAAGTCTTTGATCAGATATTTTGAAGTTAAGTTTTCTAAATTACTTTTACAAACCCATCAACTCGTTGTTCTAATCTACCTTCTGGTATTCAAGGCAATTATATTCAGTGTATTAAATTGAGAGATTCCACAGTAGGTGTAAGGAAATGTTACGTAATTGTTTAAAAGTCCTAAAATTGCAATCAGTAAATTTTTGTTCAACTCCCGATACAGATTAATACCTAAGTGACCTTAAAATCAAGTCTGTGATTACAGGCATGCTGTGGCTCATGCCTATAATCCCAGCGCTTTGGGAGGCCCAGGGGGTTGGATGACTTGAGGTCAGAGTTCGAGACCAGCCTTGCCAACGTGGTGAAACGCCGTCTCTACTAAAAATAGAAAAAGTAGCACCGTGTAGTGGCGCTCACCTGTAATCCCAGCTACTCAAGAGACTGAGGGAGGAGAATTGCTTGAACCCAGGAGGCAGAGGCTGCAGTGAGACGAGATCGTGCCACTGCACTACAGCCTGGGCAACAGAGTGAGACCCTGTCTCAAAAACAAAACAAAAACAGAAAATCAGGTTATACTGTTAAAAATGTTGTTTCATCAATAAATTTATGGAGTACTTCAAAGTAATTATTTGAGGATTAGAAAAATATAGCTATAAAAAATATGAAGTGCTTCAGGCAACAAAAGCAAAAATAGACAAATGGGATTACATCAAACTGAAAAGCTTCTGACAGTAAAAGAAACAATCAACAAAGTAAAGAGACAATATATAAAATGTTAGAAAATATTTGCAGGCTATACATCTGACAATGGATTAATATCCAAAATATATTTGATACAAGAACAACTCAATAGCAAAAACAAAAAGATTAACCTGATTTAAAAATGAGCAAAGGACCTGAATAAACATTCCCCAAAAGAAGACATTCAAATGGCCAACAGGTGTATGAAAACTGGTTCAACACTGTTAATTATCAGGGAAATGAGAACTATAATCACAATGAGATATCACCTCACACATGATAGAATGGCTATCATCAGGACAAGAAAATAAGCGTTGGTGAGGATGCGGTGAAAAGGGAACCCTCACACACTGTTAATGGAAACGTTAATTCAGTCATGGAAAACAGCATGGAGGTTCCTCAAAAAATTAAAAATAAAAATACTATATGATCCAACAATCTCATTATTGGGTGTGTATCCAAAGGAAATGAAATCAGTACATCAAAGAGATATCTGAGCTCCCACATTCATTGTAGCATTATTTACAATAGCCAAGATATGAAAATAACTGAAGTCCTCATCAATGGATGAATGGATAAAAACATATGGCGTATACAAGTTGGCATTCTTAATATAACAGCCCAAAATTCAAAATGCTCCAAAATCCAATACTTTTTGAGTGTGAACATGACACCACAAGTGGAAAATTCCACACCTTCCCCATGTGATAGTTCACAGTCAAAACACAGGCACATAGCACAGTTTATTCAGCATCCCTAAGGGAGAAAAGACTCTCCCAGATTCCTTCAGGTGTAATTTACTTTTATTTGCACACACTCAAATTTTCACCTAAAAATATAAAATACAATGTATAGTAACCTTTTAATAAAAATGCAGCATCACAGCTGGAGACTGAAAGCCGGCTGCTGTTTGTTGTTGATGTTTAGAAGCTGATAGAGGTATTTTGGTGACGCTACTATGCTACTTGGTTACTTTGAGCACATTCTTTTTCACTGTATTAATAATATATCTTTTTTTATCCTTCACTACTTATGTGTAAGCGTAGAAAAATTATTGCTTATTGGTACCCCATAAATTCAGAGTCAGGAATGATGGTGATGCTAAGCAACCACCGATTGTCCACATGGTGGACTGAGATGGTGACACATTTGGTTTTTGATGGTTCAATGTACACAAACTGTTTTATACAAAAAATTATTTAAAATATTGTATAAAATTACTTTCAGACTACGTTTACAAGGTGTATATAAAACGTAAGTGATTTTTTGTTTAGACTTGGGCTCGATCCCCACGATATTTCATTATGTATATGCAAATATTCCAAAATTCAAAAAAACATGAAATTCATAACACTTATGATCCCAAGCATTTTAGATAAGAGGTGCTCAACATGTATACATGATAAACTACTATCCAATCATAAACATGGGAAAATCCTGTTATTTGTGACAACATGGATAAACCTGAAAAGGTTTATGTTAAGTAAAACAAGCCAGGCACAGAAAAACAAATACTGCATGATCTCACTCATATGAAGAATCCAAAAAAGTTCATCTCATAGAAATAGAGAGCAGAATTGTGGTTACCAGAGACTGGGGTGGCGGGGGGAGAGGATGGTCGTTGAGATGTTTGTTAAAGGATCCAAAATTTCAGTGAGATAGGAAGAATGAATTCAAGAGATACATTGTACAACATGGTGACTATAGTTAATAACAATTTATTGACTTATTTAAAAATGCTGAGTGGACATGTTCTCACTATAAAAATAACTATATGAGGTAATACATATGCTAATTAGCGAGATTTAGTCATTTCACAATGTGTATATATACTTCACATTGCACAGGATAAATACATACAATTTTGTATGTCAATTAAAAATTAATTTAAAGTAATTTTTAAAGTATGTGATATTTGATAGAAAAATAATAAATATAATCCCAGTTCCTCAAGATTTCACTTCTTAGGATATGTAACTTGTGCTAGTATCTATGTAAGATATTGTATAAATTTACTATGCTGCTTGTAAATGTGTACCAAATAATTGAAGCTACGTAGTACACTCAAAATAAATGCTTAATCTTTGTGAAGCACACAAAAATTTAGAATGTATGCATGATAAAATTTTATTTTGTCAAGTGTTAGAAATTTATTTGGAGAAACATTCTGTTTTCCAAACAATAGTAACATTTTTTTTCCAAAAAATTCTTCAGTTTTATAAAGTATCAGTGTTTTAATTTATTCTGTTCTATGTATACATTGAATATTTTGGATAGCCCCTTTTTGTAGATCTGTTAATCTGTTCATAGAAATCTCTTTTACATTTAATAATAAAATAGTCCAGATTTGTTTAAAAAAATGTGAAAATTTGGTTTCATCATATATATTAAACTTTGACTGTTAACCAGAAGTTTATCATAGCTGGAGTTTGAAGGCTCATTTTTTTTTAGGTTTTAATATTTCATAATTACTATGAACTTCCAACAACTCCACTCAGGAGTGGAAAAGAAACTTGTTCACTCAGAAAATTCCTGTGGTATTATATCGCACTCAAATTGTATTCAGGGTTTCATTAGAGAAGCAAAAGTAAAAGTAGACCTGACATAGATTTATTAGTCCTAGCAGAGTGTTTATATTTTCTTTATACAGTTAGGGATGTGTAAGGATAGCCAATGAGAAGACATGAACAACTTCATTAAGAACTAACCACACACACACAAAAGTAATTATGTGAGACGATGAATATGCTAATTTGCTTGATGTAGGAATTGTTTCACTACATGCACATCAACACATCATATTATACACTTTAAATATGTTAGATATGAGTTCTAAATTACTTTTCAAATAATTAATATGTCAGTATGTTCAATTCTTTGCCTTCTACTTTTAAAGTTAACTTCCTCGTAAAGCAACCTTTTTTCATTTACCCCACCCTGACTCATTCCAATCACCTGCTCCACCCTAACTCATTCTGATCACCTGCTCCACCCTAACTCATTCTGATCACCTGCTCCACCCTAACTCATTTAGATTATCTGCTCCACCCTAACTCATTCCTATCACCTGCTCCACCCTAACTCATTCTGATCACCTGCTCTACCCTAACTCATTTAGATTACCTGCTACCTGCTCTGCCCTGACTCCCGCCAAAGCACTCCCCCTGTCATTCTCTTTAAATTAGCCAGTTGGAATTAGTTTAGCCTGTGCGGTCTAATCCCAGCCAATAGGGGAATGACACCGCAGCAGAGACCACGTGAGTCAGGAATAAGAACGCTTTCCCCTCCCTTGTCCGAGTGTGCGCTCACCATTGCTCCATCTGTAAGGGCACCCTTCTATAAAAGTAAGTTGCCTTGCTGATAATTAAAAAGAAAATTTTATATTCAAATGCTATTCCTTTTGTGGCACTGAAACTTTATATATAACAAATATATACCATTTAAAAAAACCTGATGGGAAGGAATGAGAATATAGACATTAATTCATTTTAAAATACCTGAGTTTGATTTCCATGAGATTTGATTTTATGTGCTCTTAGATAAATATCAATCTTTTCTAATATGTTGGCTATTATTCTTCCTATTATGAAGTGTTTTTGATTCCAGGTGTATTTTACTAACAATACTTTCTTTTATATCCTGTGTGGTTTATGTAGTCCAACTTAAAATTGCAGAGAAAGAAACAATGTCATTTTCTGGAAAGTACATCTAATTCTGGAACTGACTGTGACACTACTTTTTGCATTGAAGATTTTAACATGTTTTTTGACTCAATGATTTTATACTGTGATCATTTAAACCAGTACTCTTATGATTAGAAAGCATATAGCTTGGTTCATTGTTTTTTGTTTGTTTGTTTGTTTTGTTTTGTTTTCTCCTTTGGTAGATTTTATTTTTTTAGAGTATTTTTAGGTTTGCAGTAAAATGGAGCAGAAGGTACAGAGAATTCCCATATGCTCTTTACCTGCTGTCTCCCCAAATTCCCATTATTATTAACATATTCATTAGAGTGAACATTTGTTACAATCTGTGATGGTTAATTTTTTTTTTTTTTTTTTTTTTGAGACGGAGTTTCACTCTTGTTGCCCAGGCTTGAGTGCAATGGCATGATCTTGGTTCACTGCAACCTCTACCTCCCAGGCTCAAGCCATTCTCCTGCTTCAGCCTCCTTACTAGCCGGCATTACAGATGCCCAACACCATGCCCAGCTAATTTTTGTATTTTTAATAGAGATGGGGTTTCACCATGTTGGCCAAGCTGGTCTTGAACTCCTGACCTCAGGTGATCCGCCTACCTCAGCCTCCCAAAGTGTGGGATTACAGAGGTGAGCCACCTTGCCCGGGCCTGTGATGGTTAAATTTACATATCAACTTGCCTGGGCTAAGTAATGCCCAGACCTCTGGTAAAACATTTCTGGGAGCGGCTGTGATGGTGTTTCTGAAAGATTAGCATTTGAATTGGTAGATTGTTGGTGTAGATTGGTGGTGTCGGTATGCTGAATTTGGGCCATTCCAATAGGCATGTATGCTCTCCTGATGTTCTAATTTACATTTCCCTAATTATATATAATACTAAGCATTTTATCATGTGCTTATTTTCCATTTGTATATTGCCTTTTGTGGGGCGTCTTTTTAGGCCTTTTGCACATCTGCTAATTGATTTGTTTTCTTAGTCTTAAATTTTAAGGGTTATTTGCATATTTTAGATACAAGTCTTTCATTAAAAATATATTTAACAAATATTTTCTCCTACTCTGTGACTTGCCTGTTTATCTTAACAGTGTCATTTGAGATAAGAATATTTGATTTTTAATGAAGTTCAAAATATCTATTACTTATTTCAGGGATTGTGCTTTTGGTATCATATCTAAAATGTCATCACCTAATTCAGAGTCACCAAGATTTTTTCCTATGTTATCTTGTAGAAATTTTGTAGGTTTGCATTTTACATTTAGAATTTTGGGCAAGCCAATTAACATTTCTGAATCTCACTTGCCATGTTAGTAAAATGGAAATTTTTCACTAAGAATTTTATATTCCTAAATTAGAATCACTGTTTGTTTTTCAAATAAAATTTTATCTAGAAGCTCCAAAGTTAAAGAAGATAAAGTGAGTTACTCTTGTTCATGATGTATATGGAGACCATGGACCCAGTATACCTGTTTCTTCCAGCAATGCTCAGTATAATATGAAACTACTAAAATAGGAAATTCAAAGGGCCATTCTTAATTGTATTTTATAATTTAAAATCCCTAAATGATTTCTCTCTCAAATGTGTGAAAACATATAATCAACTTCAGATTTCTACCATGTAGCCTTTCCTTATATTCTTAAAATATCAGATTTTCACAGCCATCAAATTAATGTTCTTTTTGTCTCATTTTTCCTTCTTTCTCCTTCACATATCATTTGACTCTTTCTTATTTTTATTCTCTTTTTTCTCTTGTGTGTTGACAAACATTTACTGAGTTTCTACATTTTGCCTAGCACTGACTTAAGCCTATGAATGAAAAAAAGACATATACAGCTCTTTCTTTTTTCAAAATGTTTACAGTCTAAGTCTTCAAACAGATTATAAGTCATAATAAATACACGGTTTTCATAATAATGGTTTAGGAATATGTACACTCTGCCATGATGTTCAAGACAGATTGGCTATTTCTTAGGAATGATAAAAGGCGATGTTTGAGCTGACTTGGAAAGTTAACAGTATTTGGGGGCACAGGAATTCTAGACAGGTTGTAAAGGATAAGTAAAGACACCAAGGTTTAAGTCAGAACAATCTGTTTGGAGAATATAAAGTCTACAAGAAAAGGACAGAGACTGATATCGTTAGAAATAAAACATACATTCCCCAGTCATTTTACAAAATTTTATAGTTTTACCCCATAATCACTTAGTATCTCCAATATTAATATATTCTGTTTTACAGAAATTGTCCAAGATAGCTCTCAAATAACTACAGCCATAAAATGGTTGAAACTGGCCAATATAGTTGTTCCTTGCCTGCACTGCTAAATCTGCCTGGATCAAACACACAATACACTTTTTTTTTCATATATTGGTTGCATAATTTTGATAGTTAATAAAAATGTAAATACAAATATGTAATGTTATAAGGAAAATACAGACTTTTTGAAAGGTCAAGTTCAGAATGAATTTGTCATTTGTTTGCTATATGAAATAGTTACATGTTTTTACTTTGGCCAACATTTTTCTCTGATAGTGGCATAAAATTTTCATTTTGACTTTTATCATGCAAAATTCTATATTAAACTTTATTTTAATTAAAATGCTTTAGGTATAGTACCTCAAGAAACAAGTCATAGCTGGCCATGTTCAACTTATATTTCTAGTAAAATAACTGTAAACTGAAAACTAGTACAAAATTCCAGACTAAGGGAAAAATATTTTAAAGCACTTTCTCTATAAATTATTATAGAAACATATAATAAATACTTCATATCTTTTTTCAGGGTTACTGTGGCTTTTTATTAAATTAATCTTTTATGATGTGACCTTCAAAGATGACTTTCAATGGAAAAGTTGATCGTTAAAAAAATTCTTTAAAATCTTTCTTTTTTCTTTTCATTTTTCTTTATTTTATTTCTGTCTTTAACTTACTCAAGAAATATTTCACTACCCCAAGGATACAAAGACACACATACATATATATATAATATGTGAATATATATATTTAAGTATAAATAAAATAATCATAAAAAGTTACATGTTATTATGATATTTAAAATCATAATGTTTATTTTAAAATATTTCCTGCGGGGCCGAGAAAGTAATGGTTAATGTAGAATGGAAAGTTCAGGAGTTTTCTCAAGGCCAACGTGGAATTTGGTGTGTTACTATTTGAAGGTAGTAGATGCTGTTTTCCTTTTTTTTTTTTTTTTTTTTTGAGTTAATATCTTGCCTTTTTATTCAGAAAGTAGTGTCGGGGAACAAATTGTTATACTTGTTTGCATTGATGAATAGTGCCCCAAGATTCAGACATTTCCCTTTCAATTTAACAGAAGAAATATGAAAAATCATGTCATAAAAGAAAATATATATATATACACATGGACAGGTAGAGGGGAACCACACCCACTGGGGCCTATCTGAGGGTGGAGGGTGGGAGGAGAGACAGAATCAGGATAAATAACTAATGGATACTAGGTTTCATACCTGAGTGGTGAAATAACACCCCATGACAAAAGTTTACCTATGTAACAAACCTGTACTTACATGCCTGAATCTAAAATAAATGTAAAAAAAATTAAATATAAATTAAAAAATAGATGTTGGTTTAAAGGAATTATTTATATCTCCTACAAAGGTAAGTGGTATATTCATTATAAATTTCTGTATTTAAAAATTGAATTATATAGATAAAAAGCTGTACCAGAAAACAGTTTTGAGTAGTTTATTTGGCTGAAAATCATGGTATTGCAGTTAAAATCAAATAAGACTGGGTAAGCCTAGAAAGGATTTATTTATGAATTTGCACTACACAAACCTGAGAATAAACTCTAGTAAGTTAATAGTGCTTTTATTAAAGTCAAAGTTTAATTGAGAATATTCTATGTAAACACGGAATCTGTAATTTCTAAATCATAATCAAATTATGTATATTTATATAAAATACTTGTTATTAATATTTGTTGTTTTAATAAGATATCCATTTTGATATTTTGATAAGGATATAATTGAATAAAAAACTCACCAACATCATACTTAGTGAAACTTTCCCTAAAGTATGGTAAAAGTTTCTATAATCCAACTGTGAGCTGGGCAGCAGTTTATTTAAATTGCAGACTGAATCTGTAGAGCATCCTCTAGAAACATCTGTCTTACGGTCTTAGTAGATAAGTCCACAGCACAGATGTCACTCCTATTAACTCTCATAGAGAAGAAGCTGAACAATTAGGTGGCGAGAAGTGGTAAAAATTAGGGTGCGCTCAGTTATAATTTCAGAAAATTTCCTAATACATCATAAATTTCACTGTTAAATGAATTTAAAATTTTGCAAGTGGAGGTATGGTTTATAATTGCCTATTTCTCTTGCTAGATATATTATATTAATAGGAGTGTGTATGGGGGTATGTATGTAAAATTTTTGAGAGAGAGAGAGTTAAAAATTGTGCAAATATGAAAATAAGTAGCTATCAATAAATCAAAAAATATTAAGTAAAGAATTCTAATACATCTATGGCAAGAAAAATGTATACAATTAACAACAAAATAACAGGAAAAAAAATACAATAGCATGCCAGGTAGAATAATGTAATATTGAAATTAAACATTAAAAATTATATTAATTTTCCATTGTAAGACTCTATGGTAGTTTATTTGAAATTATCTTATTAAGTTTTTTAGAGGAAGCTTTTACTGCCCTAAGTATTCACAATTAATGTCATGATACTATTCTGAGGCGATAACCAAAACTTTCATTATATTTGATGCAAATATGTTTTTACTTAAATAAATAATCAATTTGTGCCATAAACATTGTTAGAAAAGATTATCTCACCACATTAGGCTGTCTTTGTCCTTGACTAAATTTAGGTAAATGGTCCTTGAGAATTTGTAGCATCACATGTACTTAAACTAGAACAGGTAGCAACTGTTAATGAGAAAAACTATACTCTGGTATGGTCAATTCATTGTTTTGACAGGTTTAACAAACAAAATGAATTGCCAGACTTGATCATAACATCATTCATCAATGAAATAGTGAAACTAATCTAATCATGCTTTAACCTGGAAGTGAGAGGCCAAACTGACAAACTGGCCTCATATATATTGCCATTGTTTAGTGTAATCAACAAATTCAGTAGCATATTTCCCCTCAGTATAACAGAGGTGTCCATTTAACAAACTAGATTAAAACATAGGATATGGAAAACGATATTTGGTATTTAAGACATACTGTAACTTTTTAATCACCATTGTATCTTTTAAAAATTTGTCACTTTAAGATATCTTGATTAGCATGCATATATTGGAGGGCAAATATAACAGCTAGCAGTATAAGTTATGTGACTTTTATTGCAATCCTTTATTGCTTTACTGTAATCAAAGTAAAAAAAAGTACAAAAAAACCTGAACATTATAGAATAACATTCAAATCTTGACTTAAAACATTACATTGCAGAAACAAAGAAAATTGGTCATAAAAGTAGTATATACATTATGCACCTGATGTGGTTTGGTTCTCTATCTCCATCCAAATCTCATGTTGAATTGTAATCCCCATTGTTGGAGTTGGAGCCTGGCAGGAGGTGATTGGATTATGGGGGTGGTTTCTAATGGTTTAGCACCCTCCCCTGCAGGCTGTTTCATAACAGAGTTCTCACGAGATCTGGTTGTTTGAAAGTATGTAGCACCTCCCCCTTTTCTCTTTCTTTCTCTCTCTCCTGGCACCATGTGAAGACATACTTGCTTTCCCTTTGCACTTCTGCCATGATTGTAAGTTTCCTGAGGCTCCTGAACCATGTTTCCTGTACAGCATGCAGGACTGTGAGTTAATTAAACCTCTTTTATTCATAAATTACCCAGTCTCAGGTAGTTCTTCATAGCAGTGCAAGAACAAACTAAAACAGCACCTTAATGCATTTTCCCTCTATTGATAAATGTGATTGCTCTCACAGTTTCATCTTATTCCATCATGCCTTCTAAGAATTAGATTTCTATTTTGCCTTTTGTCTTTACTGTACTTTGAAATTATATTTTATCTAGTTTAGTCTGCAGGAGTGGTAAGCATCATTTCAGGAAAGGCACTGAAAATAATGGATTCTTGGAAGAGGCATGACTTTTCATTTCTTTAAACACAGTGATTCTTTTTTGTCTATAGAAAACACAAGTTGCTCAAAAGGTATTGATTTTGTAGCTTGTGCAGATAGCATTTTCCTTGTTATCAATCTCTACCAGGTTTCAAAATCCTAGGGAACATCTTTTTTTAAAGTTTTCTGAATATTTATATGGGTAGTTTAAGAAGAATATTATTTAGAGTAGTTTATTCTAACTTTAAAGATACTGCACATCATCTGTTTTCCTTAATTATCCTCAGTTATTCCTAATCCTCTAGCAAGTTTAACCTGATGAATTTGAGGCCTTCTGAAGCACAAGTAAGTAGTTCATCTTAGCTGCTATATGTGCATCATCAAGGGTGAGGTCCAGATGTTTTTAGAGATTTATGATCTGCCTAAATCAACCTTTCCCTCTTCTAGGACTATAACTGGTAGATAGATACACATAGGAATCAATAGCCAAGTTATAAATGTCAACTTTCTTGATGGCTGGGCAAGTACTGATGCTTTTTTCCCCCTATCTTAAAGTAAAGTTCTGGTAGAGCTCAATATGAATATAGCTTAAGTCAGGATGGCTTGGAAAATGGGCTGTACATGTTTTCTACAAATCACCACTGAAAATGATAATATATCTGTATGTTCACTCCTCTGTGTGCCACAGTATAAATAGAGAAGAAAGTGTTGGAAGCATCCTACCCCCCTCTACTCCTTCATTTCAGTGAATCAACCCAGAGAGACTGGAGCAGTAGTTTTAAAAAACAGGAGTGAAAACACTGAGCATAATCACCTTAATACAGATGAGTAGATAAATCTGATAAATAGAGAACAGTGAATCATTACACAAAATACAGTGGAAGCACCAAAGGGGGATAAGAATCCTGGCACAAAAGTGCAATTTAAAGTTTTCTTGAGAATCGTGGATTGTTGGCAGAGACAGTAAGGCCAAAACAGAGATGTTACAGAGTAGCAAGAAAATGTTGCCAGTCTGGTACTCAGATAGAAATTAACTGCATTTTTTTTTTCATGTTTTGATGTTTCCTTCCTTTCCCCAATTTTGAAATATTAAAATAAAAATCAGTTCTTGAAATTAAGAAGATGGTGATGATGATGACAGTGATGGCAACAATGATGGAAGAGGTCTTATTGCCTGCCCACTTTGTGCTTGATTCTCTCCTGAAAGTCTTCTCTTGGAGGAAATTAGCTTTCCCTATCATAAAAATTATTTATGTTTCTGACGTGGCTGTTTTCTCATAAGGCAAAGCTCATTATATTTAAGAACTACATTAGTCAGTGCTTTTAAACCTATAATGAAAGTTACATCACATCATGCCTAAAAGGGAAAATTATAAATTTTCCTCCGAAGAAGATAGCCTGTATACCAAAGGGACTGCAAAATTTTCCCAATTTGAATTGGTAAGGACTTGAAAGTATGTTGGGAAATTAGTAGGTTGTAAGGGTGTTAGATCAAGGAGAACATATATTAAATTATTGATAAGGCTGTACTTAGAGGCAAATTTTAATGTGTTAGCTTGAGCACTTGGATGGTTCTAACAGCTGTCTTGGCTAATTGAAGATTTTATTCAGTGGTTATCCATGATCACTAATCCTGAGATGCCAAAAATGCCCTTGTATATATTAGAGTAGGGATTCTAAACCTTTGGGTGGGGGGTGTGTACATGTCTGTGCATAGAGGCCATGAATCCCTCTATCTGGTTAAGCTATGGACCTCTGTAGCAAATAACTTTTTACATTGATAAGGTAAAATACTACAGGTTATTAAAAAAAAAAAACAAAGCTAATTATGCTGACTGTATATGTGAATTTAAAAATGAGGTATAGTTAGGCTTGGCACCTGTGGCTCACACCTGTAATCCTACCACTTTGGGAGGCTGAGGCAGGTGGATTGCCTGAGCTCAGGAGTTGGAGACCAGCCTGGGCAACACAGTGAAACCCCATCACTACTAAAACACAAAAAATTAGCCGGGTGTGGCAGTGTGTACCTGTAATCCCAGCTACTGGGAGGCTGAGACAAAAGAATCGCCTGAACCCGGGAAGCGGAGGTTGTAGTGAGCCAAGATCATGCCATTGCACTCTAGCCTGGGCGACAGAGTGAGACTCTGTCTCAAAATAAAAATAAAAATAAAAATGTGGTACAGTTAAATATGTGTGGTGTTTAATAATAGGTAATAAAACATTATAGATTTGCAACTTCTGTGTCTTCAAAGTAGTGATATCTATCTATAAATAAATAGTATTTTGAAATATAAGCATAATATCATAATTTTTCTATTGGTGACAAAAATCACAGATGCTACTAATACTACTGGCTTGTTGCTTATATTCTTAAGGAAGGAAATACTAATTTTTTTAGTTTGTTGAAGCCAGTTTTTTACAACTCATATTCATAGAATATCCTGCCTTCTATCCATGTGAACTACATTTTAAGAAGCCCTTGCAGAGAAGAGAGTATGAAGGCTTTGACAGTTGGCATGTTGCAGTGGATTTATTATATCCATGTGCTACTCAGCTACCTCTTAACTACTTAACCAAAACTTCCATAGTATCAACAGATGGGGATTATCTCTATCAGGAAAAATTAAGTCATAGCTCCATACTCAACTTCTAGACCTAACAAATTCAGTTTCATGACCTCCAGGCCCTCAGTTGATGGAGATACTGGGTTTCTTTGGAAAAGGAACCAACACGCCATTAATTTATTTTATAAAATTTTCTCCACCCCTCCACAAAGGGACATGCAGTTTCTTACCAAGGTGACTGTGTACTAGGAAAAGAGAAATACTAAGACATTGGGGAAATTATTAGAAACATACTCGAAGTTATTGCTATACCTGGGTAAATGAAAAACTATTGCAGTCTACCAGTCAGAGTGAGGGTTAATGGATTAGTTGACAGAGAAAACCTACAAACTTATGATATAGTTAATTTCTTATCTTCCTGAATGCAGAATTTGAATACGTATGTTTTACCCCTGTTAAAATCTCCACACTGACTCCCTTAACTCTAAAATGAAGGCTATTATGGTATGAAATATTTTTTTAAAAGACCCTGGAGGTGTTCATCACTACAAATAAAAGAAAGCACTGAAACTGCCACAACTGGCCCATGGAATTGATGTTTACTGTTTTTTGGATAGGCATAGATATTGACCCTCCTGGTCTTAAAGCTTGAAACTTACATTTGTCTTATCTGAATTACTTCCTAAGTAAACTGACCCTCAGACAGTAAAATGCCAGACCCCTCATCCATCATGATTCCTGTTGACAAACTTCTCTTCCTTACCACTCCGTAATTCCTTTTTTCCCACACATAGTTACATTTCTTCCCTTTTATATAAGCACCTACTTTTAGTCCATTCAGGATGCAAACTGACGGTAGTGAATAAGTCTCACAAGATCTAATGGGAGTTCCTCTGCACAAGCTTGCTCTTGCCTGCCACCATGGAAGACATGACATTTTTTCCTCTTTTGCCTTCCACCATGATTGGGAGGCCTCCCAAGCCATGTGGAATTCTGAGTCAACTAAACCTCTTTTCCTTATATGTTAATCAATCTTGAGTATGTCTTTATTAGCAGTGTGATAACAAACTAATACAATGTTCATGACTGCTAACTGATCAGAGTGGTGATTGCTGAAATTTAGAGTGGCTGTGGCAATTCCTTAAAATAAGATAACAATGAAGTTTGCACAGCAATCGACCCTTTCATGAAAGATTTCTCTGTAACACACAATGATGTTTGATAGTATTTTACCCACAAAAGAACTTCTTTTGAAATTGCAGTCAGTTCTCTCAATCCCTGCTGCTATTTTATCAAATAGGTTTACATAAAATTCAAAATTCTTTGTTGTTATTTCAACATGAGTCTGTGTTCACCAGTAGATTTCATTTCAAAAAACCACTTTCTTTGCTCATTGATAGGAAGCAAATCTTCATTTGTTAACAGTTTTATCCTGAGATTTTAGCAAGTTAGTCACATCTTCAGTCTCCACTTCTTCTAGCTCTGTTGCCGTTTTCACCACATCTGCAGTTACTTCTTTCCCCTGCAGTCTGAAATTTCTCAAATGCATCTATGAGTGTTGGAATCAACTTCTTCCAAACTCCTGTTAATGTTGGTATTTTGACCTCCGTCACAAATGTTCTTAATGCCATTGACATCTATAATGGTGAGTCCCTTCCAGAATGTTTTCAATGTAGTCTTCCCAGTTCCATCAGAGGAATTCTTATTTATGGCAGCCACAGCCTATGAAATTCATTTCTTAAATATAAGACTTGAAAGTCAAGATTACTACTTGATTTATGGGCTGCAGAATGGATGTTTTTCTAACAGGCATGAAACTAACAATAATTTCATGTACATCTTCATCAGAGCTCTTGAGTGGCTAGGTGCCTTGCCAGTGAGCAGGAATATTTTGAAAGGAACCTCTTTCATTGTTTTTCAGCAATAAGTCTCAAGAATGGCTTAAAATATCCAGTAAACCATGACTTCAACATATGTGCTTTTATCCAGGCTTTGTTGTTCTGTACTCCATAGAGTACAGGCAGAGAAGATTTAGCATAATTCTTAAGGGCCCTAGGATTTTCCAATTGCAAACGAGCACTGCTTCAACCTTAAGTCATTAGCTGCCTAGTTGCTTACAAGAGAGTCAGCCTGTCCTTTGAAGCTTTGAAGCCAAGCATTGACATCTCCTCTCTAGCTCTGAAAGTCCTTGAGGACTTCATCTTCTAATAGAAAGCTGTTTTGTCTACATGGAAATTTTGCTGTTTAATGTAGCCAACTTCATCCATTATCTTAACTAGATCATCTAGATAACTTGCTGCAGCTTCTACATCAGCATTTGTTGCTTCATTTTGTACTTTTTTATGTTTTGAAGACATCTTCTTAAGCCTCATGAACCAACCTCTGCGAGCTTCAACATTTCTTCTGCACTTTCCTCACTTCTCTTACCCTTCATAGATTGAAGAGAGTTAGGGCCTTGCTCTGGATTAAGGTTTGGTTTAAGATAATGTTGTGGCTAGTTTGATCTTGTATCCCTACCACTCAAACTTTCTATATCAGCAATAAGCTGTTTTGCTTTCTTATCATTTATGTATTCACTGGAGTAGCACTTTAAATTTCCTTAAAGAACTTTTCATTTGCATTCACTATTTGGCAAACTATTTGGCACAAGAGACCTGCTTTCAGTCTATCTCAACTTTCAATATGCCTTCCTCACTGAGCTTAATTATTTCTAGCTTTTGGTTTAAAGCGAGAGACATGGGACTCTTCCTTTCTCTTGAACACTTAGAGACTATTGTAGGGTTATCATTGGCCTATTTTTAATATTTTCGCGTCTTAGGGAATAAGGATGCCTGAAGAAAGGGAGAGAGATGGGGGAATGGCTAGTTAGTGGAACAGTCGGAATACACACAACATTTATCCTTTAAGTTTGCCATTTTATATGGGTGCAATATGTGGCACCTCAAAACAATTATAATAGTAACATTAAAAATCACTGATTACAGATCATCATAATAAATACAGTAATAATGAAAAAGTATTGCAAGAATTACCAGAGATACAGAAGTAAAATGTGACACAGAGACACAAAGTGAGCACATTCTGTTGGGAAAATGGTGCTGATAGACTCTCTCAATGCAGGGTTGCCACAAACCTTCAATTTGTAAAAATTGCAATGTCTGCAATATGCAAAAAGGCGAAGCACAATAAAACAAAGTAAGCCTGTAGTTAGAAGCATTTCTGTTTCCTTGATTACACCCTGAATAATAAGTAGATAAAAATTAATTACAAATTATATAAGATTTTATTAAGTTAGAGGAATATTCATAATGATGTAACAATGATGTTGCCAATGAAATGGGTTATAACAATTACATATGGATGAATAGATCACATGAACTTTTGAAGTTTCATCTATTCAAGGGAATTGGGATGTATTAGAATGACATGTAGGAAACAAACAGTAATTGCTAATACAAATGAATACTCATTTTATTTTAGTATTTTAGCATGAAGATTATTTATGTTTGTGTATTTATAAATTTTTTCTCCTGTCTCCCATTCCATCTTTCTGTATATCTATCAGTCATTATAATTTATTGTTCCTGAAAGTATCCTATTTCAGTTACTTTGGATTCAAACATTAATAACTATGTCTTTATGCACATATTTTTAAAAAGTAGAGAATTAATTGATATTGGTATGTTCTCAAAATAATAAATCATGACTCAAGCAAAAATTTGTTTTGACTATAATAAAGCAACAGTCTTATATTGACCAGAAATAAAACTGGTAGAAATCCCAGGCATTAAATATGGGATAAACTACACTTACTACTATTATAATTCTCTATTATCTTCTACCCCATTTCTTTGATAATTCAAATTTTAGTCAAGTTCCTTCAGCTTTACTTGTATGATCTAACAGAAAGGAAGAACAAATTACAAAATATTCAACATCACTATTTAAGCTTTTCTCTCTTTGGGAAACAATTGGTCTAGACTAGAATGTTGCCATTACTGCAGTCATAAATTTGTAGTAGTTTTGGATTTGGGCAGATTGAGGTTGGTGGTAGGGGAGGTCTCCATGTTTCTATTTTACTGAGATTTTATAGCAAGAACTCTTGTGCAACAATATGTTTAATTCTGCTAAAAACTGTGTAAACAATTTGAATGAAGCTAAATTGGAACACTTAAAATGTAATAAAAGTCAGCATCCTGAGAGCTTGTTCTAAGTAATGGAAGGGTCCAATTTGATAAGTATTATTTTCCTTACCAATTTTTATTTTTACTTTATTCAAAATGTCAGCATGTACAGTTCAGTTGGCATTTGGGATGAAAAGAAATCATTTTTTTTCAAATGTGCACAAAGTTATTTCTTTGAATGATCATTTTATCTAAGCAACAGTAACATCTGAAATACCCTTTTTTCCCCATTGAGCTACATCTCTGTTCCAGATTATTAAGTGTAAAATCAGCAATTCAATCATTTTTTATCCTTGATAACATGGTCTTATCTAGTATTTTCCTTGTGGATATAATTTGAAAGGAAGAATTTCATTAACATTTAAGCTCAGTGAACACATAAGAAAATGCAGTTCGCTTTTGATAAATATTCTAATTTTCATAAATGTCCTATCTTATTTTCTCTGTAGATTTATATCTGTGAGAACATATATTATTGTGTATGCTACAAATTAAAAACACAGTGACATAAATAGTTTTAGGCAGTCCAAATAAAACTTTCCTTTTTGGTATTTGCTAATGCAGCTAAATGAATCTAAATGCCATTGATGTCTTATGGCTAGCTAAATACATTTTCCAAAACTCTTAAAGATTGAGGGATAATTATTTAAATAAGGTGAGGATGCCTAACATATGTTTATAAATTGAGAGCCAAACACAAATTGTAGCAATGATCTAAATATTTATTGATAAAACAAAAATAATTATTGCTTTGCAATAAGTTTAATACAGCCTCATTTCTAAAGGTATGTAATAGAAACATCTTTTGTAAAGGGCCAAGAATCTCCACGTAAATGATTTTAAAATTAAAAGGCAGTTCATCTCACTTATCATAAAGTTTGAAAGAGTGACAAAAGAGAGACTATTATTGAATGTCCTTAGTGAATCTCCCTTCAAGAAAAAAATAGAATTTGATATTATTAAAAATAATAAGAAGATAATTGTCACTATAGAACAATGGAGGGGAGAGGCAACTGATAAAGGAGAAAGAGGCTACATAGTATTTGAAAAGAATTCAAACAATAGTAATCATTAAAATAGAAATTAAATTCATAAAATACGATGATTGCTCTGTCTCCTGCTAAAGCAGGAATTCCATTCAAAAAATACCCTCAAGCATTTGATTAGTTTCAAATCTACGAGTGGGGAACTTTAAATATGTATAACAGGTACATAAAAATGGGAATTGATATAATCCTCAAAATGGACTTTTAATATAGTTATCATGGTTTTCATTTCTAATACACTAAGTTTTACATTCCATGGGGTTAAACAAATGGTCCAAAATCACACATTTTGCAAGAATTAGAGCTGGGGTTTAAGCATGTATTATTTCATGTGCATCTGCTGGGCATTACTTCCCTCAGCTGAAATATCAGTACAATTAGTTGACTATTTCTAAAACAACAGTTTCTTTATTACAAAAGTACATGATATATTACTTGGATAACTATATATCACTGATTCATAGTATGGAATGAGAAGAGGTGAATAAGCAATACTTTCCACAGGATATTTCAATGTAATTGGTTCTCATGTTTTATTCTGGAAAATATCCAGATGGCTCTAAACTTTTACATAAGGCTTCTTTTAGAAGATAAAAAGAAGCCTTTTTATCTAAAAAGGCTTTTATTTATTTTGTTTATCTAAAACAAAATATTATTTATTTTGTTTATCTAAAATATTAACAGTGACAACAATAGAAAAAACTCTGAAAAACAATTTGTGAGTACTCAGTTAAAGAAAATCTCCATGCTTTGTTATTCTAATGTCATGGCAATTATTTTTGCTCTTTATTTCTGTGTAGCAAAGTTTTTCTTGTTCAACTTCTTCCTAAGTGTTTGTTTCTTTCTTGGGAGGACCTTAGGTTTTATCTCCTATCCCTTATAACTTGTTTGTGAGTAAAGAAAAATTCAGTAGTATTGACAATAAATTTTTCTTGCTAAATCCTTTCCTACCAGAAATATTGCAGTCATTTTTAGAGAGTGGGGAGGTATATGCTTTGTATATTTTTTTCACTTGTCGAAAGCTCAGTGTTATTTTTCACCAATCAACCAGGAAATGTATTTGTTTTAAGAGAGATTATTATTATCATTGGTATTATTTAGAAGAAAGAGATTCTCAGACTGCTGATTTCTAAAGTGTAGTAGATTGGTTTCATGCATTCGAAGTTCATTTTCAGCTCTAAAACCATATACTATCCTTGTCTAAGCTAAAAAGCTAACACAAATATAATCCTCACGTTGAACCTGATCACATTGAATGAGTGGTAGGAAGAATAGACTACAAAATAGAAATAATTAAAGGAAAGTGAAGCTGTGAAAATAATTTTGACAGAAAAGAAGGCAGAGTAGAGAATGTATAGTTGCATTTAATAAAGCATATGGATAATTTAGACTACAAATACATATGAATGAGAACAATGAGAATTTTTGGAATACAGCATATGATTTTAGATAAATGATGAAACATTATTTAGTTTCTGCATAAAATAGCCATAGCAAAGCATGTGTACCATGTTGAATGTTGTATAAGACCATCATCTATTAAAATACAACATAAATTAATATTTAGAATGAGACAAAAGTACTTAAAAACACCGATGAGAAAAGGGACAGGGAAACATGTGTTTAATATATTATTTCAAAATACCTTGGGGACAAGTTGGCAAGAGTAATATTGAAGAAATGTTGAGTGATTTGTAGCTACGTGGAAAACTTTCCAGTGCTTTCTTAAGAACATTAGTATTTCTGGGGAAAAAAGATACATGTGAGACAAGCAGCAATATTTGAAATCAAATTTACAAAGGATTTAAAGAAAATAAAACTAGCTTGAAGGGTAAATCAAATATATTTGAGAAAAAGTAAAAGGCAGCATAAGAAAATAGTCAACTTAGAGCTTGACAATGTTGCTATTTCTGAATGCTTATCCTACATTGCAGTATGGACATGGATAAACCTATTTAAGTATTATATCAACCCTGTGAAGAAGGTCATACTATCACCACCTTCTTATGAATAGTGAAAACCAACCTCCATAGGTAATTTCTCTATTTGCATTCAATAAGCAGATAATTGACTAAGTGTGCATCAATGGATGAATGGATAATGAAAATATGGTATATATACCCAGTGAAATACCTTTCAGCCTCAAAATGAATAAAATTCTGTTATTTGTAACACGAATAAACCTGAAAGATATTATGTCAAGTGAAATTTGCCAAGAGGAGAAAGACAAATAATGAATCATCTCACTTATGTGCAGAATCTAAAAATCTCATAGAAGCAGAGAGTAGAATGGTGGCTACCAGAGCTTGGGTGGGGAATAGGCGAACTGGGGAGATGTTGGTCAAAGGACACAAAATTTCAGTTAGGCAAGGAAAGTAAAATTCCAGAGATTTATTGAAAATCATATGTTCAACATATTTATTGAATACATATATTGTTAATAACAATATATTGTAGACTTAAAAATTGCTAACCGTAGATTTGAATCGTTCCCACCATAAAAATAAGTATATGGTGTAATGAAGATCTTAAAGAGCTTATAGTCATTTCACAATATATACACATGTCAAAACATATTTTTTACACCATAAGCCTATGCAATGTTTACTAATCAATTAAAAATAATAAATACAAAAGTAAGATGAGAAAGCCCCTGTTGTGCTGCTTACAACTGGGAAAGATTCCTGATCTCCTTCCCCAGCCAGCTGGTGGGTATGCCTGCCTTCTGCTTCCTTCTGAGCTATACTAAATCTTCCTGTGGTTGGGAACTTTCATCTGCTGTGGACAGATGGACTTTAAATCTTCCAGACTGAGGAAACATTTGAAATGCCATATAAAACTGCACTATTTATATTATCATTTCTATTAGATCTTTATAATGATTCCTTATTGAACTTAAATGACAGAGGACTAGTTGAAACAGAACATTTAATTGTTTTGCTTGTTTGATTCTCTCAGCCCTAAATAAATATTGTTTTTCAGAGAAAAAAAAGAGAAAGTGGTTTAGCTGAGGTTCAAATCCAGGTTCCTGACTTCATAATAAGAAAATCTGCCAACATATAAAAAGTTTAATTTATATTGTGTGTATATATGTGTGTGTGTGCGTGTGTGTTTTGATTTGATATGGAAGTGTATATTATGTATAAGACAAAAGTCAAGGCGTATAGAAAAAGATACACAAATTTTTTTTTTCTGTAAAATATGATCTTTTTTATTTTATTTTATTATTATTATACTTTAAATTTTAGGGTACATGTGCACAATGTGCAGGTTAGTTACATATGTATACATGTGCCATGCTGGTGTGCTGCACCCATTAACTCATCATTTCGCATTAGGTATATCTCCTAATGCTATCCCTCCCCCCTCCCCCGACCCCCCAACAGTCCCCAGAGTGTGATGTTCCCCTCCCTGTGTCCATGTGTTCTCATTGTTCAATTCCCACCTATGAGTGAGAACATGCAGTGTTTGGTTTTTTTGTCCTTGTGATAGTTTGCTGAGAATGATGGTTTCCAGATTCATCCATGTCCCTACAAAGGACACGAACTCATCATTTTTTATGGCTGCATAGTATTCCATGGTGTATATGTGCCACATTTTCTTAATCCAGTCTATTGTTGTTGGACATTTGGGTTGGTTCCAAGTCTTTGCTATTGTGAATAG
>NW_026652281.1:48248610-48261917 GCF_009828535.3 Hylobates moloch
GTCCTGAATGGTAATGCCTAGGTTTTCTTCCAGGGTTTTTATGGTTTTAAGTCTAACATTTAAGTCTTTAATCGATCTTGAATTAATTTTTGTATAAGGTGTAAGGAAGAGATCCAGTTTCAGCTTTCTACATATGGCTAGCCAGTTTTCCCAGCACCATTTATTAAATAGGGAATCCTTTCCCCATTGCTCATTTTTGTCAGGTTTGTCAAAGATCAGATAGTTGTAGATATGAGTCATTATTTCTGAGGGCTCTGTTCTGTTCCATTGATCTATATCTCTGTCTTGGTACCAGTACCATGCTGTTTTGGTTACTGTAGCCTCATACTATAGTTTGAAGTCAGGTAGAGTGCTGCTTCCAGCTTTGTTCTTTTGCCTTAGGATTGACTTGGCCGTGAGGGCTCTTTTTTGGTTCCATATGAACTTTAAAGTAGTTTTTTCCAATTCTGTGAAGAAAGTTATTGGTAGCTTGATGGGGATGGCATTGAATCTGTAAATTACCTTGGGCAGTATGGCCATTTTCACAATATTGATTCTTCCTACCCATGAGCATGGAATGTTCTTCCATTTGTTTGTATCCTCTTTTATTTCATTGAGCAGTGGTTTGTAGTTCTCCTTGAAGAGGTCCTTCACATCCCTTGTAAGTTGGATTCCTAGGTATTTTATTCTCTTTGAAGCAATTGTGAATGGGAGTTCATTCATGATTTGGCTCTCTGTTTGTCTGTTGGTGTATAAGAATGCTTGTGATTTTTGTACATTGATTTTGTATCCTGAGACTTTGCTGAAGTTGCATATCACCTTAAGGAGATTTTGGGCTGAGACAATGGGGTTTTCTAGATATACAATCATGTCATCTGCAAACAGGGACAATTTGACTTCCTCTTTTCCTAATTGAATACCCTTTATTTCCTTCTCCTGTGTAATTGCCTTGGCCAGAACTTCCAACACTATGTTGAATAAGAGTGGTGAGAGAGGGCATCCCTGTCTTGTGCCACTTTTCAAAGAGAATGCTTCCAGTTTTTGCCCATTCAGTATGATATTGGCTGTGGGTTCATCATCGATAGCTCTTATTATGTTGAGATACATCCCATCAATATCTAATTTATTGAGAGTTTTTAGCATGAAGTGTTGCTGAATTTTGTCAAAGGCCTTTTCTGCATCTATTGAGATAATCATCTGGTTTTTGTCTTTGGTTCTGTTTATATGCTGGATTACGTTTATTGATTTGCATATGTTGAACCAGCCTTGCATCCCAGGGATGAAGCCCACTTGATCATTGTGGGTAAGCTTTTTGATGTGCTGCTGGATTCTGTTTGCCAGTATTTTATTGAGGATTTTTGCATCAATGTTCATCAAGGATATTGGTCTGAAATTCTCTTTTTTGGTTGTGTCTCTGCCCGACTTTGGTATCAGGATGATGCTGGCCTCATAAAATGAGTTAGGGAGGATTCTCTCTTTTTCTATTGATTGGAATAGTTTCAGAAGGAATGGTACCAGTTCCTCCTTGTACCTCTGGTAGAATTCGGCTGTGAATCCATCTGGTCCTGGACTCTTTTTGGTTGGTAAGCTATTGATTATTGCCACAATTTCAGAGCCTGTTATTGATCTATTCAGAGATTCAACTTCTTTCTGGTTTAGTCTTGGGAGAGTGTATGTATTGAGGAATTTATCCATTTCTTCTAGATTTTCTAGTTTATTTGCATAGAGGTGTTTGTAGTATTCTCTGATGGTAGTTTGTATTTCTGTGGGATCGGTGGTGATATCCCCTTTTTCATTTTTTATTGCATCTATTTGATTCTTCTCTCTTTTCTTCTTTATTAGTCTTGCTAGTAGTCTATCAATTTTGTTGATGTTTTCAAAAAACCAGCTCCTGGATTCATTAATTTTTTGAAGGGTTTTTTGTGTCTCTATTTCCTTCAGTTCTGCTCTGATCTTAGTTATTTCTTGCCTTCTGCTAGTTTTTGAATGTGTTTGCTCTTGCTTTTCTAGTTCTTTTAATTGTGATGTTAGGGTGTCAATTTTGGATCTTTCCTGCTTTCTCTTGTGGGCATTTAGTGCTATAAATTTCCCCTTACACACTGCTTTGAATGTGTCCCAGAGATTCTGGTATGTTGTGTCTTTGTTCTCGTTGGTTTCAAAGAACATCTTTATTTCTGCCTTCATTTCGTTATGTACCCAGTAGTCATTCAGGAGCAGGTTGTTCAGTTTCCATGTAGTTGAGTGGTTTTGAGTGAGTTTCTTAATCCTAAGTTCTAGTTTGATTGCACTGTGGTGTGAGAGACAGTTCGTTATAATTTCTGTTCTTTTACAATTGCTTAGGAGAGCTTTACTTCCAACTATGTGGTCAATTTTGGAACAGGTGTGGTGTGGTGCTGAAAAAAATTTATATTCTGTTGATTTGGGGTGGAGAATTCTGTAGATGTCTATTTGGTCTTCTTTGTGCAGAGCTGAGTTCAATTCCTGGGTATCCTTGTTAACTTTCTGTCTCATTGATCTGTCTAATGTTGATGGTGGGGTGTTAAAGTCTCCCATTATTATTGTGTGGGAGTCTAAGTCTCTTTGTAGGTCACTCAGGGCTTGCTTTATGAATCTGAGTGCTCCTGTATTGGGTGCATATATATTTAGGATAGTTAGCTCTTCTTGTTGAATTGATCCCTTTACCATTATGAGATGGCCTTCTTTGTGTCTTTTGATCTTTGTTGGTTTAAAGTCTGTTTTATCCTGGACTAGGATTGCAACCCCTGCCTTTTTTTGTTTTCCATTTGCTTGATAGATCTTCCTCCATCCTTTTATTTTGAGCCTATGTGTGTCTCTGCACGTGAGATGGGTTTCCTGAGTATAGCACACTGATGGGTCTTGACTCTTTATCCAATTTGCCAGTCTGTATCTTTTAATTGGAGCATTTAGTCCATTTACATTTAAAGTTAATATTGTTATGTGTGAATTTGATCCTGTCATTATGATGTTAGTTGGTTATTTTGCTCGTTAGTTGATGCAGTTTCTTCCTAGCCTCGATGGTCTTTACAATTTGGCATGATTTTGCAGTGGCTGTTATTGGTTGTTCCTTTCCATGTTTAGTGCTTCCTTCAGGAGCTCTTTTAGGGCAGGCTGCTGGTGACAAAGTCTCCCAGCATTTGCTTGTTTGTAAAGTATTTTATTTCTCCTTCACTTATGAAACTTAGTTTGGCTGGATATGAAATTTTGGGTTGAAAATTCTTTTCTTTAAGAATGTTGTATATTGGCCCCCACTCTCTTCTGGCTTGTAGAGTTTCTGCTGAGAGATCCGCTTTTAGTCTGATGGGCTTCCCTTTGTGGGTAACCCAACCTTCCTCTCTGGCTACCCTTAACATTTTTTCCTTCATTTCAACTTTGGGGAATCTGACAATTATGTGTCTTGGAGTTGCTCTTCTCGAGGAGTATCTTTGTGGCATTCTCTGTATTTCCTGAATCTGAATGTTGGCCTGCCTTGCTAGATTGGGGAAGTTCTCCTGGATAATATCCTGCAGAGTGTTTTCCAACTTGGTTCCATTCTCCCTGTCACTTTCAGGTACACCAATCAGATGTAGATTTGGTCTTTCCACATATTCCCATATTTCTTGGAGGCTTTGTTTGTTTCTTTTTCTCCTTTTTTCTCTAAACTTCCCTTCTCACTTCATTTCCTTCATTTCATCTTCCATCAGTGATACTCTTTCTTTCAGTTGATCGCATGGGCTCCTGAGCCTTCTGCATTCTTCATGTATTTCTCGAGCCTTGGCTTTCAGCTCCATCAGCTCCTTTAAGCACTTCTCTGTATTGAGTATTCTAGTTATACATTTGTCTAAATTTTTTTCAAAGTTTTTAACTTCTTTGCCTTTGGTTTGAATTTCCTCCTATAGCTCGGAGTAGTTTAATAGTCTGAAGCCTTCTTCTCTCAATTCGTCAAAGTCATTCTCCATCCAGCTTTGTTCCTTTGCTGGTGAGGAACTGCATTCCTTTGGAGGAGGAGAGGTGCTCTGGTTTTTAGAGTTTCCAGTTTTTCTGCTCTGTTTTTTCTCCATCTTTGTGGTTTTATCTACTTTTGGTCTTTGACGATGGTGATGTACAGATGGGTTTTTGGTGTGAATGTCCTTTCTGTTTGTTAGTTTTCCTTCTACCAGACAGGACCCTCAGCTGCAGGTCTGTTGGAGTTTGCTAGAGGTCCAATGTAGACCCTGTTTGCCTGGGTGTCAGCAGTGGTGGCTGCAGAACAGCAGATTTTCGTGAACTGCGAATGCTGCTGGCTGATCGTTCCTCTGGAAATTTTGTCTCAGAGGAGTACCCGGCCGTGTGAGGTGTCAGTCTGCCCCTCCTGGGGGGTGCCTCCCAGTTAGGCTGCTTGGGGGTCAGGGGTCAGGGACCCACTTGAGGAGGCAGTCTGCCCATTCTCAGATCTCCAACTGTATGCTGGGAGAACCACTGCTCTCTTCAAAGCTGTCAGACAGGGACATTTAAGTCTGCTGAGGTTACTGCTGTCTTTTTGTTTGTCTGTGCCCTGCCCCCAGAGGTGGAGCCTACAGAGGCAGTCAGGCCTCCTTGAGCTGTGGTGGGCTCCACCCAGTTCGAGCTTCCTGGCTGCTTTGTTTAGGTAAGCATGCCATGGGCAATGAGGGGCGCCCCTCCCCCAGCCTCGCTGCTGCCTTGCAGTTTGATCTCAGACTGCTGTGCTAGCCATCAGCGAGACTCCATGGGCATACAATCCTCCGAGCCAGGTGCAGGATATAATCTCCTGGTGTGCTGTTTTTTAAGCCCGTCGGAAAAGCGCAGTATTAGGGTGGGAGTGACTCAATTTTCCAGGTGCCATCTGTCACCCCTTTCTTTGACTAGGAAAGGGAACTCCCTGACCCCTTGCGCTTCCCAAGTGAGGCAATGCCTCACCCTGCTTTGGCTCACGCACGGTGCACTGCACCCACTGTCCTGCGCCCACTGTCTGGCACTCCCTAGTGAGATGAACCCGGTACCTCAGATGGAAATGCAGAAATCACCCGTCTTCTGCATCCCTCACGCTGGGAGCTGTAGACCAGGGCTGTTCCTATTCAACCATCTTGGCTCCACCAAGATACACAAATTCTTTTGTCAAATATTTACATAAAATATATTATCTAATGATAATATCAGTGACCATAGCAGAAATGATCAGATTTGCTCTGTAATGTGAGACAAAAAATACTGTGAAATGATGAATATTAATATGACATATAAACTGAGGATGTGTGTCAATGTAAACTTACTTTATAGTAATCATTTAAGGAAAACTGAACTGGGTACCATTTCTGTGGCTGTGTTGAGTATTATTAACAGTATGGATTCTAAAGGACATCAAATAATAGCTTACTGTTTCACTCTTCGGAAAGCATCACAATTACTTGACTAAATTTTTTTTTTTTTTTTTTACAGAAAGTATTGATGTGGGTTAAACTACTATACTGTAGACATGAGGGCCAATAAAATTGTTAACAACTTACTAGTTATGTGTGAATAGGGATTGATTTTAAATAAAATGTCAATATCTCATAACAGTTCTAATATTCCACTTCAAGAGTAAAAATAGGATATAAATGAATGAAGTTTTTGTATCCACAGTAACAGATTCATATTGTGACTCATCTAGAATAATATTCTATGAAATATACTTAGAGTTATTTTGAAAATGCCACTATACTTTCCCTCTCAAGTGAACACATTCGAAGGCTCAGGAATAATCATAGTTTTTATCTCTTCAAAATAAGTTATTTACTGTTCCATTTTAGCAATCATTCACAGCCTTTTCTATAACAGCAATCAATGAATTTTCACACCTGTGAATGTAAATAAAACAGAGTGGAAGTAAAAAAGCTCTAGTTGAGGTACAAATTAAGCTATGATACTACCTATTCCTTCGTAATTTTCTTTGTCACCAAATCTTACCATATCATTGTGTAATAGCATGTAATGATCAATTTTTTATATCTTCTCTACACCATGTAATTACATATTTCTTTAATTGCTTCTGTAGTATAACACAACTCAAAAACCTTATTCTCCCTAATTCTTTTTTATTTAATTTTTATCTACTTTAGCGTAATCCAAATCAATCCATTCTATCCTCATCTACCCTTATTCCTTCTATAGATTGATATTTTGAATCTCATATCCTTTCTTTAAATAAAATATTGTATGAATAAGCCTAGTATCTTAGTCCGTTTTTGTGTTGCTATAATACCCAAGGCTGGGTAATTTACTTAGAAAAGAGGATTATTTGGCTTATGGTTCTGCATGTTGTGCAAGAAGCATGGCACCGGCATGTACTTGTATGAGGGCCTCCAACTGCTTCCACTCATGGCAGAAGGTACAGGGAAGCTGTGTGTGGAGAAATCACATTGCAAGACAGGAGGCAAGAGAAAGTCAGGGAAATGCCAGGCTCTTTTTAACAACTAGCTCTCGTGTGAACTAACAGAGTGCAAATTCATTCCTTACCATGAGAATGGCACCACGCCAATCGTGAGGGATCTACTCCCATGACACAAACACCTCCCATTAGGCATCACCTCGAACACTGAGGATCAGTTTTTAACATGAGATTTGAAGGGGTCAAATATCCTAACCATAGCACATAGCAAAGCCGTGTTTCCTTTTGTTGGAGTGATAAATTTACATCTGTGTTCTAAGCATTTCTTTTACCTCAATCTGTATACCTGAAGATGCTCTCTTCTATTCCATGTGGAATTTTCAATACTATTTTTTAAATCAGGTAATTGCTTTGAATAAGAAACCATAAGTTTTGCAGTAAATTTCAAAAATTAGAGTTACATAAAAATTCATACTTAAAATTTTCTTGATATTTGCAAATGTTTCAATTATTTTTTAGACTTTGTTTTTTGACATGGACATGAGCGGAAGTTTATGTATAATGTTATTTCACTTACATGTTTTATTATAAGATAATCAGATGGCCATGACATGATTTTCAGAAAACGTAGTCCTTATTTCACAATGTTTTCCCTCACTGCGTCTCACTTCTTTGCCTTTTCATTTAATTTAGCATTATGCTTCAATGTTTACATAGAAAAAAATTAGTATGAAAACAGAATACACTTGGTTATCTGTTATGATTTTTATATTTCTGTATGCATGTATTTATTTTATTTGAAGTTGAATTACCTGGTTATTTTAAAATTATATTTAAAATTGTTAACATTTTGTAGTCGAATGTATGATCCTTGAGCAGAAGGCTAAACATAAACTCTCTTATCAGGATACATAACATCAAGGTATGGAACAATTTGTTTCAACCAATAATCCTAAAATTGTAAGTTAAAAACTTTAAAAAGAACCTACATACTTATTATATTGTGTACATGATGCATGATCATTAAAGAGTTTCTATGTCTCCAGGATAATTAAAAAAAATTATTTCTGCACTTGCAATTTAACAAGGGAGTTCTATAAATGTTCAGAAATGCTATGAAAGCCAGAGATACAGTAAAAAACATTTGATTTCCATTTTTATTCCATCTTTTCTGAAACAGTGTTAAGGAAAGGTGGCCCCAAAATACACTGAGATACAGAAGGAAAAATTCTGACAGCAGTGAATCTAATCTCACAATATTATTTGAGAAGGCCTATCTTATCCCACTATTTTAGCAATAATATTTATTATGTTGGTTCTTACTGATTAAAAATCCTTTGCCTTTCAGCATTTACAGTCCACTGAATTCAACAGAAATAGAAAGCAGATTTATACTTACTCTTCCTGATAGAAAAATATTGTCTTCAAAACTTTTAAGACTGTCTCATTTTAGGGTACAATTATTAATTTTTAAACCGTATGTTTAGTTCAAGCATTAAATACCTTAGGTATGATGATAGACATAATGTTTTAAAAGGTAAATTGAGTTTGAGACCAGGCTGGCCAACATGGGGAAACCACATCTCTACCAAATTAAAAAATTAGCCCGTCATGGTGGCGCACGCCTGTAATCCCAGCTACAGGAGAGGCTGAGGCAGGAGAATCGCTTGAACCTGACAGGCAGAAGTTGCAGTGAGCCAAGATGGCACCATTGCACTCCAGCCTGGGTGACAAGAGCAAAACTCTGTCAAAAAAAAAAAAAAAAATGGTACAGAATTTACCACTCTTCTGCCAGGCGCAGTGGCTCATGCCTGTAATCTCAGCACTTTGGGAGGCCGAGGCGGGTGGACACAAAGTCAGGAGTTCAAGACCAGCTTGGCCAACATAGTGAAACCCTGTCTCTACTAAAAATACAAAAATTAGCCGGGCCTGGGCACACCTGTAATCCTAGCTACTCAGGAGGCTGAGGCAAGAGAATCGCTTGAACTCCAGAGGCTGGAGGTTGCAGTGAGCCGTGATTGCACCACTGCACTCCAGCCTGGGTGACAGAGTGAGACTTCATCTCACAAAAAAAAAAAAAAAAAAAAAAAGAGTTTACTACTTTTCATAACTGTAACCAAACAATTGGGACCATATCTGTTAAGGATCAGAGATAACAGATTGGGAAAAAGGCGGACCGTGAATCAGTTATAAGGCATTGGGTAGCTATCCAAAGCCATTCTGTTGTAGAAAACATTAAACTCTAGAACACTTGTAGAATAACAGAAACTCTCTTGGTGCCATCTGACATTTTAAAAAGCCTAAATTGATAGTCCTCTAATCACCTCTGTATCAGATTCCTCTATGTTTAGCACACCTTTCTGCTGTCCTTCAGTGACTAAGACTACTTCTAAATTTACAAAGAAGGCTAGGACTCCATCTTTAAAATTTGTTTGTACAGTCTATTTTCCATGCATAAGCATAGACTGTTCATTGAATAATTCATTTATTCATTCAGTCATTCACTCATTTATTTATTCATTTGTTCAAAGATTTTAGGACCTATTATTCTTTTACTCATAATCACGTACCAGTGAAAATTAGCTTAAGTTATTCCAGATTTTGAATGAGCTTTTTGCTACACAGCATAACCATTCTGTGTAATGTATCTGGAATTTAAATACTGCACAAATTATTCAACTTTAAATTCCTTCAAAATTGTACTTTAATTTCTCAAGTTTCAACGTGAGATGACAGGATTATTAGAGTATAATTAGGGAAAAAAGGAAAAATACAGTTATAGACTTCTGGAAAAATGAAATAATAGTGTGTTTATCCTCTCAACTGAAAGAACAAAAGCAATGAATAAGGCATATGAAACATACAAGGCTCACAAGACATTGTCAATCAGAAAGAACAATGATCCTTGAGTGATAAAAAACAAATGAAGTGAGCCCTTTGATTTCTCCAACTTACTGCCTGAGGAGAGTTTCCAGGTCCTGGTGCAGAGATGCAGGACTTGGAGTCGAGGAGAAGCAACTGAGAGTCTTGGAAGACCAAGGAACTCTAGTTAGCGTGATAGAATCCTGGAGAAGAAAAAGCTAGAATTTTTTTTATAACTCAAAGCTTTTGCAGATAGCTCATTTCATGTGTTCAGCTGAATACGGATCAGCACGTATTACTGAGGTAAATGCCTAAGGCCGGGGAAAGAACCACCCAATATGATTAATGGAAAAAGTATTCAGGGCTTGCCCAGACTGTGGATTGGTACCTATTTGTACCACAAAACTGACAAATCTCAAGATTCACAAGACACTAGGTAAAGTACACAGAAGTGACTTGTCTCAGTGGAGTAGAACAATTAGCCCTAGAAATAGCACTGTTGTCATATTGTATGACATATACTAATAAAGAGATTCAAAGGTATCAATATATTTTCAATTTACTGAGTCCTAGGGAGGGGAGGAAATTTCAAGAATATTTATAGGAACACAAAAAGTTTTCATTATAATCATACAAAAAATCAATGGACAATTCACACGTTAGAATTAGCAGAAAAGAAAAACACTTATAACTGCACTTGAAAGCTAAGTAGAGACTTGTAATATATTTAACAAAAGCAAATTAAACTTCTGGAGATGAAAAGATAATGTGTAAAATGAAAAATACAAAAGATAGGGTTAATGGTATATTAAATACTGCAAAAGAAAAAAGTTAGTAAACTTGAAGATATAGCATTAGAAATTATCCACAATGAAACATAGGGGCAAAAAAAGGTGCAAGAGAAAAAGGAAATGAAGAAGAAGGAGGAGGAGCAGAATAAGAGAAAAAAGAAGCAATATTGAGAAAAGAGACCATCAGTGAATTGTGCAACACCTTCATGCAGTCTAATACATATGTAATTAGAGTATCCAAAGGAAAAGGTAAAAAGGTAGATGGAAAACATATTTTAAGAAATAATGGGCTGGGCACAGTGGCTCACGCTTGTAATAGCAGCATTTTAAGAGGCCAAAGTGGGCAGATTGCTTGAGCTCAGGTCTTCAAAATCAGTTTGGGCAACACGGCAAAACCTTGACTTCACGAAAATACAAAAATTAACTGGTCATGTTTTTGGTGGTGCGTGCTGTAGTCCTAGCTATTCAGGAGGTTGAGATGGCAGGATCACTTGAGCCCAGGGAGGTCAAAGCTGCAGTGAGCTGTGATCATATCCCTTCACTTCAGCTTGGGTGACAGAGACTATGTCGAGAGAGAGAGAGAGAGAGGAAGAGAGAAACAGAGAGAGAGACAGAAAACAAACCAAATAATGAACAAAATTTTTTACAAATTAGTAAAAAATATAAGCCCAAAGATTCAAGAAATGCAATGAATTCCAAGCAAAGAAACATTAAGAAAGTATACCAAAGTACCCTATAACCAAATTCGTGAAAACCAGTGACAAGAGGATCCTATAAACAGATAGAAAAGGTAATTTTTATCTTTGTAAAATTAAAATATCAAAATAATATAGCATTTCCTGTTGAGAAAATGTGAGTAAAAAGATAAACAGTTTTAATGAAGAGAAAGAATAACTATCAACTAAAAAGAAAAAAAAATCAATCCAGAATTCCATACCCAGTAAAAATACGAAAGAATCTATCAAAAGCAGACCAGAAAAAAAAAAGTTACATCAATTAGATCTATGAATTTACTAAAAGGAATGAAAAGCACAAGAAGTGTAACTGAGTAAATATACTTTTTTATTTTTATCTACTCTCTTGAAGGATAGTTGATTGTTCTAACAAAATTAAGGAAATATGTTGAGGTTTTATAACATGCAAAATGAAAATACGTAATAATAAGAGCACAAATATCTAAAAGAAAGGAATGAGATTATGTTCTTTTAAGGTTCTTCTCTGACTATACAGGAAGAGGTATAATATCACTCTTAGAATGAAATTAGTTAAAGATATTCTTAAAAGAAAAAAGCAACCATTAGAATGAAAAAAAGATTAATAGCTGATATAAAAGCACAAAAAACCCATGGTAAAATAAAAATAATCAAAATAAAGTCATAGAAAGGGGAAAGGGGCAACAAAGAAAACACAAGTTAAATATAACTTGTCAAATAACAGACTGAAACCTAACCATGTGAATGTGAATGTTCCAAACATACTAACTGAAAGACAGAGATTGTAAGAATTGATAAAACACTAAGATTATCTATTTGCTACCTACAATAATTACACATTATAATTAAAGGCACAAATTGTTAAAAGTAAAACAATATAAGATTATATGTCATGCTAGAAACAGAAAGTTATAGTGATTATACTAATAGTAAAATATTATAGAGCAAAGAATATTACTAAGAATAAAGTCATCTTATGATGATAAAGAATAAAGAAATGCATTTCATAATGATGAAAGAGTCAGTTCATTAAGAGGATATGATAATTCTAGATGTTTACGGTCTAATAACAGATAGCAGATAGACATGACAATCCTAAATATTTATACTCTAGTAACAGATAGAATTGCAAGATGAAATGAACAGAGCTTATCTTAATAACTCACTGAAAAAGTAGAAGAAAGATCAGTAAGATATGGAAGATTTAAACAACACTATTACTCATCTTACTTAACCGTATAGAACTTAAGGCAAACCACCAGAATACACGTTATTTTGAAGTATACGAAGAACTTGTGCAGAGATAGATTATATCCAAGACCTCAAAACAAGTCTCAATAAATATAGAATGGTTTAAGTCACAAAAAGTATCTTCTCTGACCACGATAAAATTAAATTATGAATAAGTAACAAAATGTATCTAAAAATTCCTACATTTTAGAAATTAAATAACATGAATCAAATCTCAGTAAACCATGGACTAAAAAAGAGATTAAAATAATAGAAAGTATTTTTAATCGAATTAAAATGGAAACACAAAGTTCTAAATTTGTGGGATAACACTATCTGAGTATTGAGAGAAAAATTACCCAATCCCCTTATGTTGAATCTCCAGATATCTTTTTAAAAAATCAATGGAACGGCCGGGCGCGGTGGCTCACGCCTGTAATCCCAGCACTCTGGGAGGCCTAGGTGGGCGGATCACGAGGTCAGGAGATTGAGACCATCCTGGCTATCACAGTGAAACCCCGGCTCTACTAAAAAATACAAAAAATTAGCCGGGCGTAGTGGCGGGTGCCTGTAGTCCCAGCTACTCTGGAGGCTGAGGCAGGAGAATGGCGTGAACCTGGGAGGCGCAGCTTGCAGTGAGCTGAGATCGCACCACCACACTCTAGCCAGGGCAACAAAGCGAGACTCTGTCTCAAAAAAAAAAAAAAATCAATGGAACATAGATGGGTCAAAGAAATAATAAATAGTGGAAAGAAAATTATTGAAGCCTGGCACGGTGGCTCATGCCTGTAATCCCAGCACTTTTGGAGGCCGAGGTGGGCGGATCATGAGGTCAGGAGATCGAGACCATCCTGGCTAACACAGTGAAACCCCGTCTCTACTAAAAATACAAAAAATTAGCCGGGCGTAGTGGCGGGTGCCTGTAGTCCCAGCTACTCTGGAGGCTGAGGCAGGAGAATGGCGTGGACCTGGGAGGCGCAGCTTGCAGTGAGCTGAGATTGCACCACCACACTCTAGCCAGGGCAACAAAGCGAGACTCTGTCTCAAAAAAAAAAAAAATCAATGGAACATAGATGGGTCAAAGAAATAATAAATAGTGGAAAGAAAATTATTGAAGCCTGGCGCGGTGGCTCACGCCTGTAATCCCAGCACTTTGGGAGGCCGAGGTGGGCAGATCACGAGGTCAGGAGATCGAGACCATCCTGGCTAACACAGTGAAACCCCGTCTCTACTAAAAATACAAAAAATTAGCCGGGCGTGGTGGCGGGCGCCTGTAGTCCCAGCTACTCCGGAGACTGAGGCAGGAGAATGGAGTTAACCCCGGGGGGTGGAGCCTGCAGTGAGCCGAGATCGCGCCACTGCACTCCA
>NW_026652281.1:48262017-48300120 GCF_009828535.3 Hylobates moloch
AAAAAAAAAAAAAAAAAAAAAAAAAAAAAAAAGAAAAGAAAATTATTGAAATAGGAAACATAATAGTGATAAAAGTGAGAGAATCAGTAAATGAAAAGCTAATTATTAGAGAAGATCCATAACATTGATAAACTCTAGCCAGATGGATCAGGAAAAAAAAAGACAAAAATTACTAATATCAGGAATAAAAAAATTTAACACCACTACAAATTCTACAGATTTTAAATAGAAAAATAAGTATTTTGAACAACTTTATATGAATAAACTTAAGAATATTAATGAAATGGGAAATTTTCTGAAAGACATGAAGTCTGAAAACTTAATGAAAAATGTTGAATATTAAATACATTTAATTTGAAGTTAAAACTTTCCAACAAAGAAAACTTCAGATTCAAAATAGCTTCCCTCTAAGAAATAACAAATTCCAGTTGTTCATAAATTCGTCCAGAAATTTAAAAATATGTGGTAATATTTCCTATAACATTTAATGAGGTGAGCTTTACTCCGAAAGCAATCAGAGACATAGCAAGAAAACAACAGCACAATTTACCGAAATGTTCCAGCACCTTCTAATGAAAAGACTACACTTTATTTCTTCACAAGATTTGGTTTGCAATTTTGTCAGATATAAAGAACATGACATGTACATTAGTCTATTTCTAAAATTTCTACTTTGCTCCACCTATTTGCCTCTTTTTTCATCAATACAACACTCTTCAATATTGTATCTTTATACTTAGGTCTTGAATCAGGTAGTGTTAAGTCTCCAACTTTGCTCTTTATCAAAATTATTTTGTCTATCGAGGTCTTTTGTATTTCTACAAACATTTTAGAATTGCTTTGTCAACTTATATTTTAAAAAGCCTACTGGGAGGCTGGGCACAGTGGCTCACACCTGTAATCGCAGCACTTTGGAAGGCCGAGGTGGGCGGATCACCTGAGGTCAAGAGTTCAAGTCCAGCCTGGCCAACAGGGTGAAACCCCATCGACACTAAACATTCAAAAATTAGCTGGACATTGTGGTGCACACCTGTAGTCCCAGCTACTCAAGAGGCTGAGGCAGGTGAATAGCTTGAAACCAGGAGATGGAGGCTGCAGTGAGCAGAAATTGTGCCATTGCTTTCCGGTCTGGGTGACAGAGCAAGACTCCATCTCAAAAAACAAACAATCGAACAAAAAAGCCTACTGGGATTTGACAATAATTGCTTTCAGCCTATTAGAATAGCTAAAATTAAAAACATATCTCTCTGTATATATGACTATACCAAATGTTAACAAAGATTTGAAGGAAATAGAAATCTCATACACTGCAAGTGAGAATGGAAAAAGTACATCAACTTAGGAGAATATTTTATTAGTTTCTTAAAAGTTAAGGATACACTTTTCATTTACCCAGACATTCCATTCCTAAGTATTTTTTCCAAGAAAAACTAAAATGAAAATACACTTTCAAATAAAGCCTGTTTAAGGATGTTTATAGCAAATGCCCATCCATAGGTGAATGAGTAAACTAATTGTGGCATATCCATATAGTGGGAAACTACTCAACATTGATAAGGAATGAACTACTAATACACACCAACAACATGGCTGAATGTCAACATAATAAGCTGCCTGAAAAAATGCCTGGTGAAAAATAGTACATACTGTATGTTTCTATTTAGATAAAGTGTTAGAAAATCCAGACTAATCTATAATGGTAGTAAAAAAAAAAAAATGATTTCTTAGGAATAGGTAGGGCAGGGACAGGTAGATGTGGGAAGGAGTTATTACAAAGAGGTACAGAAATCTTGGTTGAAAAAGTTTCTAAGAAACATTTGGACAGGGTGTAGTGGCTTATGACTGTAATCCCAGAACTTTGACAGGCCAAGGTGGGAGAATTACTTGAGGCCAGGAGTTCAAACCCAGCCTGCACAAACTAGAGAGACCATGAGATCCTGTCTCTATAAAAACAGACAAACAAGCAAGAAACAGCACTCCCTAATTGCACATTGCATGTGACTATAATCCCAGCTACTCCGCAGGCTGAGACAGAAGGATTCCTAGAGCCCAAGAGTTAGAGGTTACAGGGAGCAGTCAGCTATGATCTCACCATTGCATTCCAACCTGGGAAACAGAGTGAGACCCTGTCTCAAGGAAAAAAAAAAGAAAGAAAGGAAAGACACATTTGAGCTAAATACTACTAAGACTAGAAAGAGGAGGTTCATTCTGACTGAGCATGACATCAGTGAAAAACTAAGATGGTGGATAGAGAGGAAGGAAATAACATTTTATGTGAGAAATGCATGCTTTAGGATTCATACAGATACAAGGTTCATTTTCTCTACACAAGGATAGACATACAGATATATATATACATGTTTATTAGCTAAAAATATTAATGCTGTTTCCAATTAGTGTAATTCCTCATGTTGATTATTTTTGGACGTACATGATGTTTGAGATTTATTTTAGCCTTTACATTTATTAACGTTTTGTTTGTTCACTTTTGCTATTTGGATGAATTTCCATTTTCACCAATTGTGCATAACTTGAATTTTATCTAGAAGGCAATCAGTAGAACATAAAAGTCTAAAGATAGAGACTGGCATGATTAGGTTTGATGTTTCTATATCAGCACAGTGAAGAACAGATTCTAGGAAACAAAGTAGGATTTAGGGAAATTAGCCAGAAGATTGTTGCTATAATATAGATGAGAGATGATGAATACACTGACAGAGCATATTAGAAAGATATTAACAAATTCAATATATATTTTTAAAAAGAATCTATGTGACCATTGCAAAAAAAGGAAAATAAGAGTGAAATCCATGATCCTGGCTTGGGGAAACTTTTAGCCCCTAGACAGTGCCTGTCGCAGATGGTCAATAAATATTGAAAGAGTTGATGGGAACATTCACTTAAATAGTGAACCAAGGAAGAGCAGCAAGCATTGTCATGAAGGTGTGATCAATTTAATTTTTGATTCAGTAAGCTTGCGATACACAAACGACCTCTGCAGTGTGATCTTCATTTAGAAATTTAGGTCTGTGTCTTAGGGATGAGCACTTTTTTCCTGGAGTTTATATTTTTTGGAATTAATTATATGGATAATATCATATATTATAAAATTTCATTCAAGGAAAAATCCAACTGCTATATAAGAATGTGTAGAATGAAACAAAATGAGTTGAGGAAAAAGCAATATGGAACAACATTTTAAAGTGTAGAGAGAAGAAAGAAAGCAGTAAGAAATTCACACTTTAACAATACTTATATAACTTCAGAAATATCTCCTTGCTTTATTTTTCCCTACTTCTGTCCCTCCTCCCCTCTTGTATTCTTTGCTCTTTTTCTTTCCTTTTTTCATTTTTCCCTAATTCAAGATGAATTTTTGACAAAATGTTAGACACTGCGGGGGGATCTACATATTAATTAATTGATGCCCCTTTTTACATACTTACTTTTTAGAAAATATTTGTTACTTACCTTTCATCCTCCAGACTCTCTTATAGAAAGTATAGATAGAGCATTAAATAGCACAAACATCCTCATGCTCTTGTAGAGCTTCCTGTGTGAGAAATATGAAACTAAACAAGTAAAAAATAACTAAAAGAGATATGAATCGATTGTGTATATATATATATATACACACACACACACACACACACACGTACATATGTATGTACTAGGTTGGTTCAAAAGGAATTGCGGTTTTTGCATTGTTGGAATTTGCTGTTTGATACTAGAATACATGCTTAAATAAATGTGGTTATGTTATACATCATTTTAATGGACATTTCACGCGTTATCTTTTTCTGCAAATGACTTATTACTTGTTATTTATTTTATATTTATTTTAGACTATGGAAATGATGTTAGACAAAAAGCAAATTTGAGCGATTTTCTTATTCTAGTTCAAAATGGGTCATAAAGCAGTAGAAACAATTTGCAACATCAACAATGAATGCATTTTGCCCAGGAACTGCTAACAAACATACAGTGCAGTCGTAGCTTAAGAAGTTTGCAAAGGAGACAAGAGCCTTGAAGACGAGGAGTGTAGTGGCTGGCCATCAGAAGTTGACAACGACCAACTTAGAGCAATCATCTAAGCTGATCCTCTTACAACTACACGAGAAGTTGCCAAAATAACTCAGTGTCAGCTATTTTATGGTCATTGGGCATTTGAAGCAAATTGGAAAGATGAAAAAGCTCAATACATGGGTGCCTCAAGAGATGACCAAAAATAAAAAAAATCATAATTTTGAAGTATTGTCTTCTCTTATTCTACTCAATAACAATGAACCATTTCTCAATTGGACTGTGACATGCAATGAAAAGAGGATTTCATACGACAACCGGCTATGACCAGCTTAGTGTTTGGATCAAGAAAAAGCTCCAAAGCATTTCCCAAAGCCAAACTTTCACCAAATAAAGGTCATGGTCACTGTTTGATGGTCTGCTGCCTGTCTGATCCACTACAGCTTTCTGAATCCTGGTGAAACCAATACATCTGAGAAGTATACTTAGTAAATCGATGAGATGCCATGAAAACTGCAACGTTTGCATCTGACGTTGGTCAACAGAAAGGGCCCAATTCTTCTCCTCAATGACACCTGACTACACATCGCACAACCAATGCTTCAAAAGTTGGATCAATTGGGCTATGAAGTTTTGCCTCATTCCCTGACCTCTTGCCAACTGACTACCACTTCTTCAAACACTTTTACAACTTTCTGCAGGGAAAACACTTTCATACCCAGCAGGATGCAGAAAATGCTTTCCAAATGTTCATAGAATCCCAAAGCACGGATTTTTACACTACAGAAATAAACATATTTCTCATTGGAGAAATATATATATATATATATAGAGAGAGAGAAAGAGAGATATCCTCTGTTGCTATGGCCTTTAAAAAATATTAAAGTATCATATCTTTTTATCTAAATAGCGTGCAGTTTAATGTACAATATGCCACTAATTTTGAAGCAAAATCAAAATAAAGGTACATTTCTGTTTAAATACATCTCTGGTTTGTATTAATGATGAAATACTAAAAACATACCCTAAAATCAAGAAAGTAAAATATTTCTTGAGACTTTATAGAATCATCAGTATTGATAAATTGGTCGTGTCTTCACTCTTACCCTTCACATGATTGTCGTTTTATTTAAAGATTGATATTGCATGTCATTGTCAAGCATTAAATTTTTCTCTAAGATTATATATGTAATATTTCTCTCTAAGTATATTTTAAGATATATATCTTGAAAATCTGTGAGCAGCTGAATAATCTAATATCTGTTAATAAGAATTATTTGTCAAAAGTATGCTAACATTATCTAAAAACATATTAAAATCTCAAAAAATAGAAGATAACATGTGCTGAGTGCTAATTTTAATGAAAACACCTCTGGGAACTTTATGTTATCCATTTAATGCCAATTAAATATTATAAAAGTTTGAATGAGACTTGTTACACAACTTGCTTAAATAAAAATATCTTAAATGCATGAACAGGAATTCAAATGTGAGTGAGCCTGATCTAAAGTATAACACAATATTATCTTCATAAAGCAAATCACTTAAAATAGAAATAGCTGCATTTTTGTAGAGCTATAGACTGTTGTGGAGTTACAGACTTCTTATTTTTCATCCCCTAGACCCAGATTGTAAAACTCATGTGATTGGGTCAATCCTGTCTGAATAATATCTCCTTTGATTAACCTAAATTCAATGAATTAGTAGCCCTACTTACTTCTGTAAAATTCCTTTTGCCATCAGAAGTCACTATAGTTGTATATCTTATCCATATTCAAGGGGAATATGAAGATCGCTGGAGTCATGTTAGTATTCTGGCTCTAATAACTTCATTTTCTTTCTGAGCTGAGGTTTAAATTATAGATTTTTGCATTTCGTATCTATCTGAAAAGTATCACAGCATAATAATTTTTGTTATTTTATTATCCTACTGTCCTTTTCACTATTCCCTTTTGGTTGAAAATAGAGACTATATGCTTAGGATAATCATCTGGACAGGAGAGTGACACAAGTTCCATGACATTTCAAGAAAGTCAGTTCTGTCAGGGATTATGGATGACACAAATGTCAAATGTTCACAAGGAGATTAGAAAGGAATTCTCTAGGACAAGATTTATTTATTTTCAAATGGATTTATCAAGTTTCTCTTGATTGGCTAATTCTGGTATTGTTTGAAAATAAGCCAGAATGAAATGAGGTTTTAAGTGTTGCATAGGTGTGAGGTTCCTCTTGAAAGAGATATAAGCCAGCAACAATAAGCAGTTTTGAAAAAATCTTCTGGTGGTACTTTTTTATATCACTTGTATGTGACCACTTAGCAACCTAAAATTTATAAAATCTCTAAAGTTACAAAAAAACTGGATTGATATGTTTTTCTCTAGAATTCCTTAGGAAGTCAGAAATCCACTCAAGGTAAAAAAATGGAAATCCTGACCACACTATCAAAACATTTTCATATACTTTCAAGTAGTACTTTCTTCATACGAAAATAATTTTTGCTGTCCTTAAGCCAACAGGACTATTCTTTTTCTATCTTTAAGACATCAAGGACTTAGAAAAAAACCTATTAATAATAACTTCCAGTGCCTTGGTTTACTCAGTGTAGAATTAGAGAATAGAATGGGTAAAGGTACTTAGAAAATACATATAAGAATCTAGAAGAGTGTAGCTAAAGGAAACGAGAAATTTGAGAAAATTTGTATTTTTCTTATGTAGATCTTCAATGATTGGTTGACTATCAAATGAAGAAGTTAAGAACAAGACAGGTATATGTTCTAGCCTCAACTATCATAAAAGAAAGAAAATGAGTCAACAGTAATGGAGAGTTTAAAACAATAAAAAACCTTCCCTATAGCCATATAAACAATTGTCTTAATGTTAATCTCAAGTAGTAAGAAGCCTCAGTAGCCTACCCATTAAGTTGGGTAAAATGATCATGGAATGAGTTGATGAATTTATACTACTGCAATTTGTATTCCTCTCCTGAAATTTATACTATAATTAGACCAGTTTTCAAATTCCCCACATATTTAAATATATAGAAACTCATTATCCATATTGCCTGACGTGATATACAATAATTTTTCCCAATTAGATATTTAAAATTGTTTTTTTCAAAGCATGCATGAGTCATTTAAAATATACATTCATTATTTATTCATTAAAGCTATCAAATTTCCTTCTAGTCTTTGCTTTGAATACAACCTGCTTTTACTCTTCTGGCTGGCAAAATCAAAATTGGTGCAGGATTTTTCAATAAAGCAAAGGCAGAAGGAATCAGATGCTTATCCATAAAACAACCAAGAAAAACAAGCTGCATATGCAGAAATACATTGCAGAGTCAATTTTCAGTCAAGCAGAACTGAGACAAATCAGCCAGGTATGGCAGAGATCCCACTGAGGTGGTCCTATTTTAAGCAGAGCCCAGAGCTTGTGAATAGAGTCCATTATTTCTTCCTGTTTTAATTCAATAGAAAGTGAACAAAGCAGATTCCAATTCCATCAGCAAATTAGGTAGATCTGAACAGAATGGATTTTGTACTGGCAACATAGGAGAGAGCAGGCAAATGCAATCTAGGAGAAAGTGATAGAAAACAAGGGAACCAAATTACTTTAAATTTTATTTTATTTTATTTTATTTTCCCATTTGATTAAAATAGATTTCAAAGTATTTCAAAGTGTCCAATTTAGACATTCTAAGATCAATTCGAAACTCAGCAGAAGCATGCAGGCTAGCAGTTCAAACTGCAAATCCAACCAGGAACAATAAAGATTTTATAAAACATGTAGGTTGTCTAAATTCTAGCTCCTAGTATATTGTATAGCTGCCTAAACTACGTGTCAAAAATATTTCCATGTTCTAAATTCTTTTACTTTGCAAATAGTTTTTACAGAATTTTTAAAACAAATTAAATTATTTCCCAAATCATAGAGTGTGAGTGTGTGTGTGTGTGTGTGTGTCTATGATGTGGCTTTTGTTCTTTGGAACTTCTCTGGTGTTTCTCTGTAGTTACATCTTGAAATATTTTCCAAAATTAACATTATCATGTAAATATAGCTTTTAAAATTGGTATCAATTTAGTCTAATTACAATCCCATTTTTAAAAATTATACCACTTAGACTTAAGAAAGGTTGAATATACTCTTAGAAGTGAGGATTGAGTGGTGAGATGACACAGGTTCATTGGGTGGCATAGAAAGACCTAAAGCTTAGGCATCATCTGAAATAACACAGCACAAAGGCATGTTTAACCTAACTCTGTGTAGCACAAGCCATAAGCACTGGTTCTGGTCAGTGACCCATATATTCATTCCTTTTTCCTCCCTTACTCCTTGCCTTTTTGCCAAAAACTGTGAGAGCTTGCCTTAGTCTTATGATTTAGAACATATTCATAAATCTAGACATAGATATACAACCAGATAAAAACAACAAAACACAGGTAAAGAGTATTAATTTTATTACATTTTATTATGGATACCCTGGGAAATAATAAAATAAAAAAAACTAATGGCTGAATAATTGCTGGCCAAACATTCAAGGGAATAATAAAAATAGGGTATCTTGGTGAAGTCAGTAGTTAGGTTATTGAATTTGGAATCAGTTTTAAATATTGCTTCATTTGCTTGTAATGCCACTGCACACTAGATGCCCTTGAAGGAATAACAGGTAAGCATACAATGTGCTTCATATGCTACCAAGGGAGATAAAGCTGATGAATAATGAGGGATTCAAAAAAGACCATGTTTTGAAAGAGTTCTTAAAGAGAATACCTCACTAAAAACATGGCATTTGGTCAGACAGCCATTGAAACACGAAACAAGAAAGCCTTGTCAATGCCTGGAAGGAAAGAATCATAGAAAATGAAAGGGTAAGTTCAATGAATCTGACAGATAACAAGCTTTGTAAAATTGCAGAATATCTAGAAAATTGTTAGTGTTGAGGATGGACACATAGGAAAAATAATAGTACAAGATTTGGTAAAGGTAGATAGAAAATATATTATAAAATATATTTTATATTAATAAATATTCTTAACACTATCATTTCTATTTAAGTCAAAAGCTCTCAACATTGGGAAAATCATGGGACACATAAATGCTTGAAAATATAACTTTGCCTGTCAGGGTACATTTCGTTATGGAAATTATAAATACATCTCCTGAATTCAATGTTCATAACTGAAAAATGTTTAGAAACAGATCAGATTTTCTATCTCTGTTTCCACATTTTAAAAATTATCCCTCCAACAATGTCCTTTTGTTTTTCTTGTAACCTTTTCTTATTTGTAAGATAACTGACTTTTTCTATAACTTCTTTGGACCTCAAACATATTTGTAAGATTTTATGTGATATTAATAAAATTTGTTTCAGTGATAGCATTATGGAAGGAAAGAAATATCTGAAAATTTCTTTAATTCAATTTATTTATTTTTACTTTTAATTACACTAATATATATTGGGGTTTAAATATTTTTTAAAAATGCAAAATTACAACACAGAAGAATAGTACATAGAACTTCTATTTATCCTTTATGCAGCTTACCTAGTTGTTAACACGTTATTATATTTTCTTTGTCATTTTCTCTATATATGTATGTAGGTATATTTGTATGTGTATGTATGTTATGTTATGAGCCATTTGAAAGTAAGTGGCAGACATGAGGCCTCTTTACCATTAAATATTTCTGTGCTTATTTCCTATAACAATGGCATTATTTGCATAAACACATTGCAGTTATCCGTTGTACACAGTTAATTATTAAGAAAACAGGGCAGTGATTTTAAAGATTGTCTCTCAAGTAGAGTCACTATAATATTCCCTCATTAATTGATTCAATTAATACATTTTTGGCAAGAATATCACATAAGTGTGTTCAATTTCTCTCAGAATCATCAAGAATCACACAATTTTGAATTGTCACATTATTAGTAATGCTAATTTTGGTCATTTGCTTAAAGTTGTGTAGCTAGATTTTTCCACCGTAGTTTACTTTTTCTTTTGCATTAGTGAGAAATATTTTGAAATTGAGATGAGATAGTTCCCTTGACCCTTTTGCAGGTGGGAACTGTGCACTGGCTCTAGACCCAGCCAGCCAATTCGGCACTGGCAGGAATAAACCTCACTTACTTGTACCCGCTGGGCTCAACCCCTCCAGGGAGGGAGCACAAAAGTGAGCGGGTGCCGGGGCGGGACGAGTGCTTTTGGGCTCCAGCCCCACAGCAGTGTCTAGGGGTGTGTTACAAATAATGCTCTTTTAGCTTTGCCATCCACGGATGGCTTAAGTGTTAAGCAGCTCAGTGAAGAGTCAGTGTGACAGCCTTTTTGGGTTCCTGCACCCAGTCGTCCCGAATTCTTGTCCGGCAACCGGGAAGAATCAGGTCATATGAATGATTTGAAAGGTGATGAATGTGAAGGATATTATTAAGTGGTGGAAGTGACTCTCAGTGGAAGAGGAGCTGGAAAGGGAATGATGTTGGAAGAAGGTGATCTTTCCCTGAAGCCGGAACATAGCCTCTGAGGTCCAGCTGCCTCTTCTCTCGATAGTGAAACGCTTCTTCTTTTCTCTCCTTCTCTGCTGCACTGCTCTGCTGCTCTGCCAGTGGAGCCTGGAGTTTTTATGGGCACAGAGTAGGGGATGTGGGGGACTTGTGGTTGTTATGGGCACAGGGTCGGGGGTGTGGCAGGTTAAAAGGCAACATTCAGGCAGGAAAACAGGGATGTGAAGTTCTCATTTAGGGCTTCGGATCTCATTTCACCCTCGGCTTGAGGGTGAAACTCTTGCCAGGGACCCCGCCCTTTCTACCTAGTATTTCCCTGCCTCCTGTCCATAACAAAATGATATGAATATTAAGATACTGACTTCCTCAAACATCCACTCATTCATTTTAATATTCCTTGATGCTTACATGAACTAAGTATTTGTACTGTGGTAAATTTTTTTAACTTTTATTTTAGGTTCAGGGGCACATGTTCATGTTTGTTATACAGATAAACTTGTGTCACAGTGGTTTGTTTTACAGATTATTTCATTGACCAGGTACTAACTCTAGTACCCTATAGTTATTTTTTTCTGATCCTCTCCTTTCTCCCATGCTCCACCCTCAAGTAGGCCCCAGTGTCTGTTGTTCCCTTCCTTCCCTTCATGAGTTCTCCTCATTTAGCTCCCATAAGTAAGAACATGCGATATTTGGGTCTCTATTTCTGTGTTAGTTTGCTAAGGATAATGGCCTCAAGTTCCATCCATGTTCTTGCAAAATACATGATCTCATTTTTTATGGATGCATAGTATTCCATGATGTATATATATCACATTTTCTTTATCCAGTCTGTCACTGATGGGCATTTAGGTTGATTCCATGTCTTTGTTATTGTGAATAGTGCTGCAATGAATATTCACATGTATGTTTCTTTATGGTAGAATGATTTGTATTTATCAGGGTATATTCCCAGTAATGGAATTGCTGGGCTGAGTGGTAGTTTTATTTTCAGCTCTTTGAAGAATTACCACACTGTTTTCCACAGCTGGTGAACAAATTTACACTCCCAGTAACATGTTCCCTTTTCTCCACAACCTCGACAGCATCTGTTATTTCTTGAATCTTTAATAATAGCTATTCTGACTGGTAGTGGATAGTATCTCATTGTGATTTTGATTTTCATTTCTCTAACAATAAGTTACATTGAGCTTTTCATCATATGCTTGTTGGCTACATGTATATCTTTTTATTGAATAGCATCTGTTTATATCCTTTGCCCAATGTTTAATGGGGTTGTTTTTCTTTTTCTTATAAATTTGTTTAAGTCCCTTATAGATGCTAGATATAGAATGTTTTCAGATACATAGTTTGCAAATACTTTCTCCCATTCTATAGGTTGTCTGTTTACTCTGTTGATAGTATTTTGCTGCACAGCAGCTCTTAAATTTAATTAAATCCCATTTGTAAATTTTTGCTTTTGTTGCAAGTACTTTTTGCATCTTCATCATGAAAACTAAAAAGGAATTAAAAACTTAAATTTAAATTCCAAAACTATAAAAACCCTGGAAGACAACCTAGGTGATTTTTAAAAAATTACTCATATTATCTTCTATATTTACTAGTTGCCCTTCTACTGTAAGGAAGAACTTTTTCTTTCCTCTTGTTAATTAATTCATTCATAGTAGTGTGAAATCAAGAATTCCTATCATACTCAATAGATTACATGCCATTATCATATATTTTAATGCTAAATCACCATAGATTTGGTCAATGGGAGATCCTTCAAGCTATCTCCTGTGTCTCTCTTACATACCCATATGAGTCTTGAACATTTTCTTACTTTTTAGCATAGTCTGTTACAGGTATTTCCTTTCTTTAGGCACAAAATATTGCAGCTTCATCTTTGTTTGAGGAGCCCAGTTGTTTTTTGTTTGTTTGGTTTCTTAGTGGAAATGAAACCAACCCAATAATCCTATAGTTTATTTGACAAACATAGACATGGACACTTCTGGTCTTAAAGCTTGAGGGTTACATTGGTTTTTTCTGAGTCCCTTCCATAGGAAATGACCTTCAGGTCTCTCAAAAAGCATCAAAGAATTGAAACTTACCAGATCACCACATTCAGACAATGAGATGCAGGACCCCTCATTAATCATGATTGCTTCCTTGCCTCTCCCTAGTTTCTATTTTCATACACATTATTACATTTCTTCTCTGCTATGTAAACCTCTATTTTTATTTGTTCAGGGAGATGGATTTGAGATTGAGCTCCCACCTCCTTGGCTGTAACACCTGATTAAAGCCTTCTGTCTCAGCAATACTCATTGTTTCAGTCATTGTCTTTCTGTGTGGCAATTCTGTAGTGGTGAGTAGTGAACCTAGCCCATACCCCTGGTGTTTTGGTAACAGAAATGTTAACTCAGATTAGACATTGCCCTGAGGTATTGCCATTGCTCCTAAGGTTTCATTGTTTCTGAGCCTTCTTATTAGACAGAGCTAAGGAAAAACTTACATATCTGTACATACATACACACACACGTTTGTATATCTGTATCTTCATGCCCAGCTATCTACCCACCCAGCTACTACTTACCTATCCATCTAGCTTATAAGCAATATATTCGACACCCCAGAGTTCATTCTATTTTTCTACTTTACCATATGTGTAACTTTCTTCTCTGATTATGAAAAACCTGACTCCCATTATTCTCATTATACTTTTTTTAAAAGCTGCAAAAAAACTTTCCTTAATATTTCTTTATGGCTTTCCTTTTTCTTTTAAGGATATACAACCAAACATTTCCATTCAAGATATTTGGACTAGTTTTTCTTCCTTCTTCTTTTGGTATGCTCGTGTTAATCTTTTCAAATAATATTAAAAATTTGTATTTATTTTTTTCTGCTTGTATCAAATTTAGGATTTTCTCCATTTCTATTGATTTTTCAGGTATTATAGTAAAAGTCAAAATTATCCAAAAAAGACACAGATCATGCTTGTGTCTATAACAAGGTAACAGGAACAAAATTTGTCTTCATTTGCTAAAGCAACAAGAATCCCGGTCAAAATACATGAAAGAACAGTTTTCAGACATCAGGAAATAGAAAGTGCAGGACAGTGGCAGCTGAGAAAAAGGAGATAGATGAGGTGATCCTTATGCTAACTTCCAGGATACAACGCAGACTGAGTCTAGTAGTTAGAATGAGTTAAGGAGATGTAACTGGGTGTTTGAGAATACTAAGTCAGCTAGAATTTGTGGGACAAAATAACAGAGAAAACTTCCCAGATAGGTCATATTTTCCTGCTTCCTGCTTCCCGATTTTATCTAGTTGGGTGCTCAAAATACTGCATTTCTATACATATACACTTAAGCTTTGTTCTGAGAAGGAGTTAAATTACTTGAAAATAGTTATATTTTTCAGGTCTTACTTTTGAGATTTGTTAAGCAGCACCAGTCTATGACCAATTATTCTCTATTTCTGAGGAAAGTCCTTTTTGAATACTTTACCACTAGAAAATTGATCATTGAAACATATGGCTGGTGAGATAGGCAATTTTCAAGGTCCTCTGTGAGCAATGGGTATTGTTACTTCTAATCTTTTTAATGGCTCTTGCTTCAGCCTCCAATGGTTTCCTTACATGCATGTGCTGATCATCAGTTAACTAAATACAAAAGTGGGACCCTATGCAGACCTCTGGGGTTCATTCTCTGAATAAGCTCTGTCTCTGGTACTCTTGTCCCAAGAATTCGGGCTCCCTTGTTTCTCTGGATTCCCAGCTCTGTTCTCCCACATTTGCTAGGCTTCATTTGGGCTCCCCTACCCTGCACTGTAACTGGACACTCTATAAAGTGGGTCTATTCCAGTGTTCTCTTCATTTGTTCCCCATCGCACAGGTATCACTGTCTTTTGTTGCCTAATGTGCAGTGTCTTGCTTTCTGTTGCATTTTGTTTGCTTTTTGGTTGTTTTGGAAAGAAGAGTACATCCAGTCCTTTTTAGTTCACCAGATTATGTGCCATCTGGCATCATCTGCCTCAAGTAATCCAATGTTAGGACCTGGTTTCTCCCTGAAATCTCCAGTTTCCGCATTTCAGGTTAGTTGTTTTCCTGTGATCTCCGATTTCTGATTGGTACTGGAAAATCATTAATTTGAAATTTTCCCAGTGGGGAAAACTCTTTCTAGCTTTCTACATTTAATAATTGAAAACAGAAATCTCTAATCCTTTTTTTCTTAGATAGGAATATCAAAACAACTGTTAAATGAAAAAAAAAACTAATGGTGATTTCTTTAAAAAGATAATAGTCTTTCTCTCTGTTCTCCTGGAGAAAAACAAAGTATCTAACACTGGCTAAATCCATCCTCTTATTCTCACAACTTAGAAAAATACTATAGAGCTAATCGAAATTCAAAAAAAGTTAGTTATGCCAGTAAGTCATGCAAAGTGCTTAATTTGTTCCGATTGCAAATAACTCAGAGTGTGACAGCATTTCCACAGGTATCATGTCAGCCCAAGATAAAGATATTTGCCTTTTAATTTAATGGGCTGCTGGAATATATTAAACTTTGCAATATGCCAGCTTATTCCATTTATTTAATAATTAGAGGATGTTAATTTTTTTCTTGAGAATAATAAAAACAATATTAACACTATCATGTACTATTTTTAAAATGTTATTTTAGAACAACTACTTCAGGGCCAATAAAAAAGGCAAGGGTTAAACTCGTTATGAATAGTAGAATAGCAATTCCTGCTATGCAATTGTCTCCCACTCCTTCTAATTAAATTGCCAGGAAGATAAAAGAAAATGTAAAAGCAGATTTGTAGCATCCTTGGAAACTTAATTGACAACCACATGATAATGCTCAGAAAAAATTTCTTTAACTCCAATGTCAGTGTACTTGGGTTAATATATATGTAATCTCCAAATATTATTATATAAAAATTAGATGTATATCTGGGTCCATTTTAATATAGTCATTGAGAAATAAAAAAAAAAAAAAAAATGGCCATGCCTGTAATCCTAACACTTTGAGAGGCAGAGGTGGGTGGATCACTTGAGCTCAGGAGTTTGAGACCAGCAAGAGCAACATGGTGAAACCCCGTCTCTACAAAATATACAAAAATTAGCCAGGCATGGTGGTGCAGGCCTGTGGTTCCAGTCACTCTGGAAGCTGAGGTGGGAGGATTGCTTGAGCCTGAGAGGCACAGGTTGCAGTGAGCAGCGAGCTTGTCACTGAACTCCAGCTTGGGCAACAGAGTGAGACCCTGTCTCAAGATGGAAAAAAAGAAAAGAAAGAAAGAAATAGTAAAATTTATATTATATGTAAGTGGAAATGTTACTTGGCCCATTTAATATGCTTTTGTGCATTCACTTTTAAAATAAAGAGAGAAACATTCAATTATACATAATTAATAAAAGAGTATTATTCTTTTGCTTTTTAGTTTTTTCTTAGTGATAGGGTCTTGTTCTGTTGATCAGGTTGTCATGCAGTGGCATAATCATAGTTCACTGCAGCCTCCAACTCCTGGACCCAAGTAATTCCCTCACCTCAGCCTCCTGAGTGACCAGGACTACGTGTGCACATCACCATGCCCAGCATTTTTTTTTTCTTTCATTTTTTAGTAGAAACAAGGTCTCATATGTTGCTGAGGCCAATCTTGAACTCCTGGCCTCAAGAGATCCTCCTGCCTCAGTCTCCTAAAGTGCTGGGATTAAAGGTATGAGCACTGGGCCCAGCCTGTTTTTCTTCTAATATGATAAATTTGTGAATCATAAAAATATATCTCATATACAATCATATGAATTATATGTGTCTAAATACTTTATTTCAACTAAATGTATGCTCATTATAAACTTAGTAGTGATAAGGCTGTTCTTTTGTTTTAATTCATTTTTTGTAATTCTTTGGTTATCATGCTTTTTGCTGTAAGTGCATTTTGTAGTTTTAATCAAAAACAGTTGTTTTGCAATGCTCATTTATCTTATTGTTCTTTGTTTTTTAAATACTGTCTTTTGCTGGTTTCTTAATATTTAAGTAGCTAATTCACAGTCACCTTTCTTTTTCTTTTACTGATTTCATGGTGTTTCCATGCTGTAATTGTAGAGGTGAATCAATTTAACTGAGATAGACAGTAGTTAAACAGAATAAGTGAAGCAATGACAAAGGCATCCAGGTCTTTCAAACAGTTTTTCCAACATGTGTTACAGTTATTTATATAGCAATATAAGCAGGATTTAAATGGCAAATACAGCATTTCATCAGCTTTCCATTTTAATATTTTTATGTGTGATGGAATTTGCTTTCATATTGTGTTCTTGTTATAGCCTTTCTTTTCTGTGTTTTTCTCATTTCTTTAATGTGATTATGCAGATTTCAAAACTCACCAAATGAAAATGCAGAAACAGAGTGCTTAAGAATTGTGCAAACTATAGGCCAAGAAAGGGTATTTTCTAGCTTGATACTTCCTCTGTAAGGAAAATATCATTAAAATAACTTGGTTAATTTTGAAGATTTTGAAAGTTTAAATAATTTATTGAAGTATTATTAAACTTCAGATATTTTATGAAATGGACTGTCTTCCCTATTTTCTTGTATCTCTCCATAACATATTTACTGACTAGTTACTGGAATACTTTTTTTTTGTAAAATCAACTTGAAAAAAGGTTTTACCATGTTGCCCAAGAAAGGTAAGACCATTCTTTATTGGATGAAATTTTACATTAAAAAAGTATTTTGTGTTTTTATCTCAATTCTAATTTAGAATCATGATTCTGCTATGGTTGAGGAGAGTTACTTAGAACAAATGAACTTATTTGAAGCAAGCTTAGTTTCTTAGATTCCAAATATAGATGACAAAATCAACTTCAATGGATGAGGTAAATTAAATGAGTTAGTGTATGTTAGGGCCCAGCATTATACTTTGAATGCTATAGTTAAAGAAAAATTACTTATTTGTCCCTCTTCTTAATTTTTTTCTCCATGGTTTTGCATGATGTAAAATTCCAGGCTCATATTTTCAGTGAGGAAAAAAAAACTGGTCATTCTTTCTCCTCTTATGGTTTGGTTGATTCAATCTATTCAAAAGCATCCATTGCAATGCCTTTGTTCACCGTGCATGCTTTTCCTGGTATGTCCTTATTCTTCAACGAAATCCCGATCCCTTCCAAGTTCATGTTTCCTCCATGAATCATTTTTAGTACCTTGAAATGCCTATCAGCAAATTTGGAGTTTATTGCAACACAGGTTTTTAACAGGTGAGTCATTTTACCTTATATCATAGCAGTTAATTTTTAATATGCATATTTTTATATTAAAGATAGTACATCAATAATAAGTTTTGTTAAAAGAGCAGTTAAGTGACTGATTTATGTTAATACTTTAGTATCTTATAGGGCTATTCACTGCTAAGTGGATAAGGCCTTTATTTTCAGTACTTATTGCTCTGCACAAAACCATTTCTTTATCGTCTACATTATAGGATGCTTTCACTCCTTAAGAGCAACAGTTTGAGTTATAGTATAGTTTAAGTCATCGGATGCAAAATAAATCTTAGTAACCACAAATTTTAGAAGGGACAATAGGGAATAGGCGGTCCATCTTCCCAGTGTTCCAGAGTGGGACAATAACGATATGCCTCCTATTCTGCCCCAGGAAAACTACAAAGCATGTTGGCTTACATTTCAGTACTTACCAAGAGGCATGGCATGGCAACCGATGAATAATTGCAGCTTGTTTTCTGTACATGTACAGTAGTATGCAAGTGTATAGTGAAGTTATTTCATACTAACTTTAGAATTATATATGACTTTTTGATCAGGAAACATGAATTGTTCATTCATTCAGTGACTGTCTTCTGAAATTCTCTTAACAATGTATTTATATTCATCTGGTTTTTGTTTTTTAATCTACCCCAATGCTACCTCAAATTCATCTTTTTCAGATCTGTGAAAAAGATAGAAGAAATCTAATTACCAACACTAATGGTTTTCATCAATCTTTTCTTTTCCATTACTTTTTTATCCTTTTCTAGACATTTCCTATTAAATCACTCTGCATACCCAGATCACCCAGATTTCCTATGTCTCTCTATAGGAAATCACTGTATTTCAGATTTGTTACTCAAAACTTTCTGATTTTTAAATAAATAATGTCTTAGTTTAGGCTATCCAGAAGCAGATCTTAGGTCAAATTTTATTAAACATGTTTTGTTTTTTCTTTTTTTGCGGGGTGCAGGGAAAATGATTCAAGGAAACATCAATGGGATAGTGGGGAAGAATGACAAGGAACAGAAAGAAGCCAACCCAGGGGGATTATTAGAGCTAATTCAGGGAGGAACTCTGGGAGAAATAAATTCACCTTGAAGTTAAGCCAATCAACAGGAAGTTGATTTATATATTCATTCACTCCCATCAGTCATTAGTTGAACATTACTTCTAAGGGCAATATCTGTTTAAAACTTTTGACTTGTTTTGATTAAAAATAAAGAGACTGGGCATGGTGGCGCTATAATCCTAGTGATTTGGGAGGCCAAGGAAGGAGAATCTCTCGAGGCTGGGAATTTGAGGCTGCAGTGAATTCTGGTTGCCATTGTACTCCAGCCTGTGTGACAGAGTAAGACCCTGTCTCTAAAAGAAAAAAAATGAAAAAAAGAAAGTAAGAAAATAAGTGGGTTCCTGTGGCAAAAAATTTTTCTCAGACAGAGAATGTATATGTTCTGTTAGCAACCTTCATTGTAAAAATATGAAGGCAGAGGGCATATGGACAGGGCAACAGCATTTGTTATAATATCTATTTGCTACTTACTGATCATGTGGCATATACAAAATCTTCAAATTTTTTAGATTATAGACAATGAATATTGAAGGGTTAATTGACAATATTGGCTACTATAAAGATTTTCATAAAAAAGACATGCATTAGTATAAAATAAGATGTACAGATAAATCTTTTATGTTCAAAGATGAGACATTATAGGTGAAAAAAGTAGTAAAAGTAAGAAAATGTAAGATAACATTTGAATAAAGTGTTGAATTTAGGTAGATAAGTGTTTCTCAATCTCTACAATACTGACATATGGGCTGAATAACACTTTATAGTGAGAGATATCCAGTGCTTAGTAGAATAATTAGCAGCATCCTCAGCATTTACCCACAGTTTACTGCCAACTGAGTTAGCAGAAAATATCCTGATTTTGGTCCTAGGCCAAAAGTATGTGAAAAATTAAGAAAAAATAAAAAAAGAAAGTAATTTTTTAAAACAATTTAAGGTGTCTTAAAAAATTGAAACTGCAAACTTTATACTTTTGGACAAAAATGGACATGAATGAGATTGCTTTTGTGAGATCATTTTAGTTCAGAATGATTTACACTGTAAATGTATTTTGAATCTGACTATTACACTGTCTTCTTTAAATAGGTTAAATTATTTGCCCTTTTTTTCCATATTGGAAGGTGACACCATGACTTCTGTGTTTCAATACATACTTATAGGTTTTTTGGTTGAAGGATTTAGTACTGAGCCAAATTTAGGTCACATATGAAAAATATTCCACAGGGAAGAAAACATCCTAAAATCCCGTTTGTAATAAAATTTACATTTTGAACATTTCATTTTTATTTGCTACCACATAACTTGCTACATATATTTTTGTACCAGAAATCATAATATGAAGCATAATTTTATATTTCAATATAATTTGCTTTTATAAATCTATTGGAAAGAAACTGTGCTAAAATTGAATACAACTCAAACAAAACTGTATTTACGTGAATTTAAACATCAGTTTTTGAAACACGTCCAGAAATACAAAAGACATCATAATATGATGGTCAACTATCAAAACTAATACATTCAAGAATAAATTAAGAAAAAAAAACTTAGAAAAACAGTTAATATTTAGGAGAATATGTGAGAGAAATACTTTTGTTCTAATAACATATGAAACTATTATATACAGGTGCTTCTCAACTTACAGTGAGTATCATCCCAATGATAGTTACAGATGTCAAATGCCTAGGCAAATAAGCATAGGTACCTGGTGAAACCCCACCTCCAAGCCAAAGACAGTCTAAAGATGGAAATCCAAGCTACAAGTTAAATTCTCAGACTGGATTGAGAACTTGTCTTCCTGTTTGGCACACTTTCTTCTAATGGATCCCAACTCTTCAACTATTTTACATGTACCTACCCTTTCCTAATTGGTTTTCTACACTGTTGTGCCCACCGTTGAGTGATGCCTTCACTTTAACCTTTTTTTCATTCTCACAAACCAATCAGCACACATTCCCCACCCTATGCCTATAAAGACCCCAGATTCAGTTGGTAGAGGAGAGAGATGGCCCGATTTAGAGGAAGAGACAACCTGAATTTGAGGAAGATAACCTGCCCTTCCCATTCCCTCTCCAGCTTCCCTCTCTGCCGAGAACTGTTATCATCATTCAATAAAATTCCCCACCTTCACCATCCTTCAATCATTCATGTGACCTCATTATTCTTGAATGCTGGACAAGAGCTCAGGACCATTGAGCATGGGTACCCAGAAGGAGTGTCATACCCGCCCTTTGTCCTTGCCATCAGAGGGCAGCTGCCCCACATGATGAGGCAAGGGGCCAACTAAGCTGTTAACAGGCTGCCATATGCAGATGGTGGAACTAAAGGAGTACTGAAACACCCCTTCTGGGGCTTTGGTGTGGCGGAACCCTCACCTAGGCACTGCCACATTCCCCTTGAGGCAACATGCCTGGTCTGGCCACGGGTCCCACACAGAGCTTCCTCCTGTGTTGGTGCCTGGAGTGGGTGGCCAAATCTCACACTCGCTCATTCATGTGTTCTCTCCTGCAAGGGATTGAGTACAGCAGGCTGAGTAGATGGGGTGCCCCTTCCACGGGTTCAGTGAAGGGGCTGACAAAAATCCTGCATCACCAATAAACCCATTCTAAGTTGAAAATCTCATAAGTTGCAAATGTACTGAATACACTTATCCTATGGAAAATCATTGCTTAGCTTAACTTACCATAAATGTGCTCAGAACACACATTAACAAAGAGTTGGGCAACATAATATGAGAAACCCTATTTTATAACAAATTGTTGAACAATTCATATAATTTATGAATATGGTACTGAAAGTGAAAAACAGAACAATTAAATGGATATTCAAAGAATGGTTTTTAATAACTATATGTCACTTTGGCACTATCATACAGTTGAAAAATTTTAAGTAAAAGCATCATAAGCCTGGGACTTGCTCATTTCATTTTAATATTTGTATATTCCAGCTCTTAATGTTCTTTCTTCAAAAGAAGCTAAAAAGTAATATAGAAATAATGTGTTTGTTTAGAGAAAATTGCTAAATTCATGAAACTGAAAACTTCAAATCTTATAAAAAGAAATCTTACATGGAAATCTTTTACAATTTGAAATATAATTTATCATTTAGTTTATTTTATAATGACAAGAAATCACGATAAACTCCTTGAATTTCTATACTTTTATTTGCTTTAAAGAAAAGGTTTTTGGAGACAGAGTCTCATTCTGTCGCCCAGTGTATTAGTCTGTTTTCATGCTGCTGATAAGACATACCCGAGACTGAGCAATTCACAAAAGAAAGAGGTTTAATGGACTTAACAGTTCTGCATGGCTGGGGAGGCCTCACAATCATGATAGAAGGTAAGGAGGAGCAAGTCATGACTTACATGGATAGCAGCAGGTAAAAAGAGCCAAGAGAAAGGGGTTTCTCCTTATAAAACCATCATATCTTGTGAGACTTATTCACTACCACCATGAGAACAGTATGAAAGACACTGCCCTCATGATTTGATTATCTCCCATTGAGCCCCGCCCATAACACTTGGGAATCGTGGGAGTATGATTAAAAATGAGATTTGGGTGGGAACATAGAGCCAAAACATATCATTCCACCGCTGGTCCCTCCCAAATCTCATGGCCCTCGTATTTCAAAACTAATCATGCCTTACCAACAGTCCCCCAAAGTCTTAACTTATTTCAGCATTAACTCAAAATTCCACAATCCAAAGTCTCATCTGAGACAAGGCAAGTCCCTTCCACTCATGAGCCTGTAAAATCAAAGCAAGTTAGTTATTTCCTAGATACAGTGGGGGGTACAGGCATTGGGTAAATACAGCTGTTCTAAATGGGAGGAATTGGCCAAAACAAAGGGGTTACAGGCCCCATGCAAGTCCAAAATCCAGTGGGGCAGTCAAATCTTAAAACTCCGAAGTGATCTCCTTTGACTCCATGTCTCACATCCAAGTCATGCTGATGCAAGAGGGGGGGTTCCCATGGTCTTGGGCAGCTCCACCCCTGTGGCTTTGCAGGGCATAGCCTCTCTCCTGGCTTCTTTCACAGGATGATACTGAGTGTCTGTGGTTATTCCAGGTACATGATGCAAGCTGTCAGTGGATCTAACATTCAGGGGTCTGGAGGACAGCAGGTGGTCCTCTTCTTACAGTTCCACTAGGTACAGCCCTAGTAGGGACTCTGTATGGGGCCTCTGACTCCACATTTCCCTTCTGCACTGCCCTAGCTGGGGTTCTCCATGAGGGCCCTGCCCCTGCAGCAAACTTCTGCCTGGGCATCCAGGCATTTTCATACATTCTCTGAAATCGGTGGAGGTTACCAAACCTCATTTCTTGACTTCAGTGCACCCGCAGCCTCAACACCATGTGAATGATGCCAAGGCTTGGGGCTTGCACCTTCTATAGCCACAACTATACCTTGAGCTATACCTTGGCCCCTTTTATGGCTGGAGTGGTTGAGACAGGCCATCAAGTCTCTAGACTGCATACAGCATGGGGACCCTGGGCCAAGCCCATAAAATTTTGTTTCCTCCTTGGCCTCCAGACCTGTGATGGGCAGGGCTGCTGTTAAGACCTCTGACACACCCGGGAGACATTTTCACCATTGTCTTGGAGATTAACATTCACCTCCTCTTCACTTATGGAAATTTCCACAACTGGCTTGAATTTCTCCTCAGAAAATGGGATTTTCTTTTCTATCACATTGTCAGGGTGCAAATTTTCCAAACTTTTATGCCCTGCTTCCCTTATAAAACTGAATGCCTTTAGCAGCACCCAAGTTACCTCTCAGATGCTTTGCTGCTTATAAATTTCTTCTGTTAGGTACCCTAAATTATCTCTCTCAAGTTCAAAGTTCCACAAATCTCTAGAGCAGGGGCTAAATGCCACCAGTCTCTTTGCTAAAACATAACAGGAGTCACCTTTGCTCTAGTTCCCAACAAGTTCCTCATCTCCATCTGAGACCACCTCAGCCTGGATTTTATTGTCGATATCATTATCAGCATTTTGGTAAAAGCCATTCAACAAGTCCCTAGGGACTTCCAAACTTTCCCAAATTTTTCTCTCTTCTTCTGAGCCCTCCAAACTGTTCCAATTTCTGCCTGTTACCCGTTGTCAAATTTGCTTCCACTTTTTTGGGTATCTTTTCAGCAGCATCCCACTCCACTGGTACCAATTAACTGTATTAGTCTGTTTTCAGGCTGCTGATAAGACATACCTGAGACTGGGCAATTCACAAAAGAAAGAGGCTTAATGGACTTACAGTTCCACATGGCTGGGGAGGCCTCACAATCATGATACAAGGCAAGGAGGAGCAAGTCACATCTTACTTGGATGGCAGCAGGCAAAAAGAGCCAAGTGAAAAACCATGAGATCTTTTGAGACTTATGCACCATCATGAGAACAGTTATGGGAGAAACTGCCCTTGTGATTCAATTCAATATCTCACCAGACAATCTCAATTATCTTTCACCAGATAATTGTGGGAATTATGGGAGTACAACTAAAGATGAATTTTGGGTGGAGACACAGAGTCAAACCATATCACTCCAGCTGGAGTACAGTGGAACATTCATAGCTCACTGAAGCCTCAAACTCTTGGGCTCAAGCAGTCCTCTTGCTTCAGCCTCCTGAGTAGCTGGGACTACAAGTGCACCACCACATCCAGCTTACTATCTGAAATATAATTTAGTATTTTCCTTATTTCACAACACAAGAAATCATTATAGACACTTTGAATTTCTGAAATGAAAACACTCATTAGAGGATTCACATCAGTTTATGTTTGAAATAAGGAGATTGAAGTCTCAATTGTTCCCAAAGTCAGATGAATAATTAATAGCACATCTGCACTGGAAATCATGGCTTCTGATTGAACATTTAATATGCCTCTCTTTTGTTATTTTTCTTCCCCAATAATTCATCTTGGTTTTCTAAAAGCTATCAATGTATTTAAAAATTATTATATGTTTAAAAAAACATACAAACAAAAATTTCAATCCCTAAAAATTCAAATAAGGGAGGTAGAGAAATTTACTAGAGAATTTCTGTGAATTCAGTATCCCAGACATGAAGTCTTAAATGATTTACATCTCTCTTTTGTTTCTTCCAATTGACAAGCAAATTGAGACTTATATTATCTGGAGTCAAGTATTCATTTTAGGATAGATATCAAAGTTGTTTATTATATTGTGTCTTTGGGGAAAACAACAGAAAAAGAGAAAAGATACATAACTTAGAACTTTTATGACTAACTGTTGAAGAGATTAATCAAATAGCCCTTTCAACTAAGTCCATTATTGCATCAATAATTACTATTATGATAAGAAACTTACCGTAGACCTTCATTTTTGCTTGTTACTTTTACCTATTAGTATCATTAACTTTGTGTAATAAATCTTTTCTGTTTTCTTTACTTCTTTCTTCCACTTTTTTCTTTAAAAATTGATATCTCAATATAAGAAGAAATAAGAGTAGGCCAGGTAGAAAGAAGCATGTAAAATATGACATTTACTTATATAAAATATTTAGTAATTCATGAATTAATCTATAGTGTTCTGGTCTTCTAAATGTTACTAATCTTCTCAACAATTCCATTATCTGATAATAATACAGCAATATATGCATCGCCAAATGTCATAACTGATTTATTTCTCTAGGAAAGGAAGAATGTAAGGATATTTTTTCAGATAAAATGTGTGCTGTTATTAGGTTACGTTAATATTTGAAAGAACATTGCCTTATAAATACTGTGTGGAATGTGCCTTTATCATCCAGAGATCTAAGTTGCCATTGAAATATTACCATTTTCATCTACTTTTTAAATTTTATTTTTAAATATACATACAGCAGATTTACTCTTTCCCATGTGCAGTTTTTGAGTTTTGACAAATACACTATCATTAAGGTATAGAATGGTTTTGTTACTCCAAAAAAATTTTATCTGCTCTATAGTAAAACACATTTTCCAAGCCTCTTAATCCTTGGCAACCACAGTTCTGTTAAAAATAGATAAAGCATTTGAAAAACAAATTTATGTGCTTGATACTAAGAGACTCCTAAAAGTATGCATGTAATCGCAATTCTTACATGTTACTACAAATGTGATAAAAAGTATGAGTGAGCATTTTATTATACAACCCTGACATATTTGACTGCAATTTGCAAAGGTAGTCAATTGTTATACTATCTAAGATTTATAGATGCTATTGCTTTGAAGAAAAATATTTGATTCTTAAGTCATTGATTCTGGAAGTGTACTTTAGCAATTACATTACTGGTTTTGTCTTCTAATTTGGAAAAAAGTTCACAAATTAAGGAAAAAATTAACAAAATAGGAAAATATAGGGTAATACTTCAGTGAAAGGAAGTAGGCCCTAAATATACTTTCATAAAAAAATCTCATTGTGTTTTTGAGAAAGATTCGTTTGCTGATTTTTTTTTATTTTATCAGGAAATCTACAGAATAGATATTTGTGAAACCTTACAAAGTGCTTGCATAACCCAGTGGGATAAAACACACAAATGAGCAGAAGATTTGACAGAAGAAAACATACACACACACACATGCACGCACACACACTCACATATATATTTCATATATATGTGTGTATATATATATATGTATTTCATGTAGCTATACTATATTTTTGACCAACTAATGCGGTGTAGAGCACAGGGAAATTTAACCTTCACCACAGTGCATATCACCTGAGGTCAAATATATCAACAATCTGTTTCTAATCAAGAATAAAGAAAAAGTAGCTTCTTAGTTCGACTCTTTAATAGTAAATAGATTTTTAGTTTCACTAAAATGTGCAGCTTAATATTTTCGGAAAACAAGTTAATTGACTTTTTCACTCATACATAGTAATTTTCATAATCAAAATCATTTAAAGTATTTAATAGTAATATACATTATAACAAAATATACATGGATATACTATACTTGTATACTATAATGTATATTGTATGTATTATATGATATATGATTTATTTTAACTCATACAAATCAATTTCTTTTGACAGTATGTTATTAAGTAAATATATCTTGAATTGCGTGCTGTGATGGGTTTACCTACTTCTATTTTTGAAGGCGGTGGCTCCCAGATACTATGTGCCATATCCTGATGTCTGAACAGCTGGCAGAAAAACTAATTTTATCTGCTTAAAAAAGTTAAAGTTGTATAAAAGACATAGCCAGAATAATGTTAAAAATACTTGAAACATTATTCCCTACTGCAGTTTTCCTCCCATGTGTATGGTTTAGAAGTCTTTATCATTAAAAGAATCCCTCTTTGAAAATTTTGAAAAATGCAAAAGCCACATGACCATGTACCTTTAAAAATATTTAGAAATTTCCTTTTTGCATTGCATAGGTATGCTAATTAAAATAGCACTGTAGAAATATTATAACTCGGTTAGTCTAAAGGCCTTGTGACTTTGTATGAGTAGAGATTGTTTCAAATGACCTAAATTATTGACTGAACACAAATACATCAAAGACATTAAAATTTAGCTCTGTGCTTCCAGACATACATTTCAGAATCTGTGGCTCTTTGAAATCATGGCCACAACTTGAAAGAAATCAGAAACCAGTCTAGCTGGGAGGATTTTAGAAGCTTCTCTTGGCACTTAGAGAATTTAGAAGATTCACCAGACATTTATAAAATTCCTTTGATATCATGATGTCTAATGAGACATTATGGGATTTAAGGCTATGGATCCCCAACCTTAGCTCCCTAGTGACCATAATGAACGATGCTTTCATGAGTAAAAGGCAATAATTCACTCCTACTGCAATTTTATTTTAAGTACTTAAAATAATGTAGGGTAAACATTTTTGGGGAAAAGCAGCCTATCTGTGTATCATATATCTCACCTTGGAGATATTTGTTATTTAATTCTGCATTTTTGGCCAAGGCAACTTCCCTATGTCAAGTCATACAGTTGCCCAGAATTACAATCTGGTTTACATTAAAAGTGAAAGTCAAATTAAACACAAAAATGTAAAATGGCAACAGATGCACAAGTAACTACCAGTGGGGGGCATCTATTTAGAGGCTAAAAAAATGAAATTTTATCGACAGATTAAACCTGTAGAAATTGCTGATTTCAACCATTTGGGGCTGATAAAACAGTAATTTTGCATATGTTTTATTTTTCTAGTGTTATAATGAATTATCACAAATTTAGTAGCATACAATGACACAAATTTATTATCTTACAGTTTTTGAGTCCAGAAATCTGAAATGAATCTCACTGGGTAAATGCAAGGTGTCTGCAGGGCTGCATTCTTCTAGGGGCTCTAATAATCTATTTTTCTTGCCCTTTTCAGCTTTTAGAGACTCTCTACCTTCCTTGACTCGTAGCCCCTTCTTCCATTTTCAAAGCTAACAGCACAGCATCTTCAAATTTCTCTTTGATTGACTCTTCAACCTCATTCTTCAACTTTTGTAAGAACACAGGTGACTACAATGAGCCAGCCTGGATATTCTAGGAAATCTTTCCATCTTGGAGTCATCTGATTAGCAATCTTAATTCCATCTGCATCCTTAATCAGTGAAACAACTTTTGGGGGGGTATCAGTTCTTGGAATTTTGCCTCTAATGCATACCTATAAATGTCTATTACCTTTTACCACTATGGGTAGCAAGGTGGTAGTGTTGATTTGCACTTCAGTGGAACATTTTTATGTTACCTGGAGGAAGCACTCCTCTGAATCAGCAGAATTCTAAGTAAAGAAATAAGAAGGCAAAGTATTATACATGCATCATTAGATTTAATAATGAGTTATTTAATTTTTCTTTCTACCCCTCGTGTGTGTTATCTGGACCTGTATTCTAGCTGTTGGAGAAAACTCACTACATATTGGTCACTGCTTTAAAGCATATAAAACATCATGCAAGAGAGCACCCAAATTTGTAAAGTGTCTCCTAGCTGGTACAGTATTGAAACTTCAATATGTCAGTCTATCAGGCCAGCTGCTTTGAGTTATGCTAATGCCAATGAATTTAGTATGAGTGAGTCCTTTAACTTAAGTGCTATAAAAGTTTTGCTATAACAGAAGTTCTTTAATATGAAGTTCATATTACTGAGGCCCACTGATTGCTTGAATATATATGTATATGAATATATTCATTAATCAACTTATGTTTTTCTCTCCTTTTTACTATTTTATGATGATTTATAGGTAATGATTAATTTTATAATATCACTATAATTCCTTTTTCAGATTATCAGAAATCTCAGGCTCAGAAATGTTGAATCACCTGTTATATCTCAAGTCAAAGAAATAGTAAATGAAAGAATATATTTAATTCTTGTTTTTTTAGCCCCAAGTTGAGCCCTTTTTGTGTAATAATAAGTTGTTATCATTAAAATTGGCTAAATGATCATATTAAGAGTAAAATTTATTAACACATTATTGGCCAATATTATAAAACTTTCTCATTATGGATATAGTCATTTGCAGCGTCAATATTTCTTATCTGTCAAATGAAATTCTAGGAGGTAATATCATGGAAAATATTTTATTATTCCACAAGAGAAAAGTGTTTTAAATTTCCTATTAATTTCAAGAGCATACATTCACACACACACACACATACACACACACACACACCCCTACACATACACACAGTCGTGTGTGTGTATACATACAGATACATACAGATATCATTTTGGTTTTTGTTAAATTATGCTGGGATAATTTACCCTTATCAGTTAAACTACTTGAGCAAAAACTGAGATTTGTCAAAAAAAGAAGAGTTTATAATAATAATAATATCTGTATATTATTATTTATTATATTAGTATATATTTATTATTATGTATAATAATACATAAATCTTCAATATTGCATTATTTTTACTGTAATGGGATTTAAAATTAATGGATTAAAACCACATGGAGACACAATAAACAAATAATTTATCTTGCATCTTTCATATAGAAAAATCAGTGTATGAAAGTGAAAACATTAAAAACTAAAAAAAACCTCAGGCATTCATATGAATCAGTTGCAACAGGGAATTAAATCATTTCTTTTTAAAAATAAGGACAAACGTAAACTGCAGCTGAATGCAATGTGGTATTCCTTAATGAATCCTGGAACAGTAAAAAGGAAAAGTGATGGATAAATTGAGGAAATCTGAATAAACTCTGTAGTTTAAAGTATTATATCAATGTTAATTTCTTAGTTTTGATTAATGTGTCATGCTTATATAAAATATTCACATTAAAGAAACCTATGTTTACAACTCTTATGAGTAGAATATTATTTCAAATTAAAAAATTCTCAATTTATATATACTCAATATAAAAAGGCTGAATCATTTTTCTCGTTAATTTCTTTACCAAAGATGAAGATAACCATAATTTTCCACTTTGCTTTTAGGCAAAAATACAGAGTTGGATATTGTATAAATATATATATTTATAAAAGAGAACAACAAAGCTAAATCTTTTAAAATGGGAAATCTATCAGAGTAATTAGGATGAGACAAATATATTTGGATAAATTGCACAAAAACCAGCGTTTGTGATTTACTGTATATGTATATTATTGAAATTGGTGGTGTTATTTGTTTTTTTTCTTAACTTACTATTTTATTAGTAGTAAATATATTCTTTTTTGTTTTTTTATTATTATGCTTTAGGTATTAGGGTACATGTGCACAATGTGCAGGTTTGTTACATATGTATCCATGTGCCATGTTGTTTTGCTGCACCCATTAACTCGTCATTTAGCATTAGGTATATCTCCTAATGCTGTCCCTCCCCCCTCCCCACACCCCACAACAGTCCCCAGAGTGTGATGTTCCCCTTCCTGTGTCCATGAGTTCTCATTGTTCAATTCCCACCTATGAGTGAGAACATGAGGTGTTTGGTTCTTTGTCCTTGTGATAGTTTACTAAGAATGATGTTTTCCAGTTTCATCCACGTCCCTGCAAAGGACATGAACTCATCATTTTTTATGGCTGCATAGTATTCCATGGTGTATATGTGCCACATTTTCTTAATCCAGTCTATCGTTGTTGGACATTTGGGTTGGTTCCAAGTCTTTGCTATTGTGAATAGTGCTGCAATAAACATACGTGTGCATGTGTCTTTATAGCAGCATGATTTATAGTCCTTTGGGTATATACCCAGTAATGGGATGGCTGGGTCAAATGGTATTTCTAGTTCTAGATCCCTGAGGAATCGCCACACTGACTTCCACAATGGTTGAACTAGTTTACAGTCCCACCAACAGTATAAAAAAGTGTTCCTATTTCTCCACATCCTCTCCAGCACGTGTCGTTTCCAGACCTTTTAATGACGGCCATTCTAACTGGTGTGAGATGGTATCTCATTGTGGTTTTGATTTGCATTTCTCTGATGGCCAGTGATGATGAGCATTTCTTCATGTGTTTTTTGGCTGCATAAATGTCTTCTTTTGAGAAGTGTCTGTTCATGTCCTCTGCCCACTTTTTGATGGGGTTGTTTGTTTTTTTCTTGTAAATTTGTTTGAGTTCGTTGTAGATTCTGGATATTAGCCCTTTGTCAGATGAGTAGGTTGCAAAATTTTTCTCCCATTCTGTAGGTTGCCTGTTCACTCTGATGATAGTTTCTTTTGCTGTGCAGAAGCTCTTTAGTTTAATGAGATCCCATTTGTCGATTTTTGCTTTTGTTGCCATTGCTTTTGGTGTTTTAGACATGAAGTCCTTGCCCACGCCTATGTCCTGAATGGTATTGCCTAGGTTTTCTTGTAGGATTTTAATGGTTTTAGGTCTAACATATAAGTCTTTAATCCATCTTGAATTAATTTTTGTATAAGGTGTAAGGAAGGGATCCAGTTGCAGCTTTCTACATATGGCTAGCCAGTTTTCCCAGCACCATTTATTAAATAGGGAATCCTTTCCCCATTTCTTGTTTTTGTCAGGTTTGTCAAAGATCAGATAGTTGTAGCTATGCGGCGTCATTTCTGAGGGCTCTGTTCTGTTCCATTGATCTATGTCTCTGTTGTGGTACCAGTACCATGCTGTTTTGGTTACTGTAGCCTTGTAGTATAGTTGAAAGTCAGGTAGCGTGATGCCTCCAGCTTTGTTCTTTTGGCTTAGGATTGACTTGGCGATGCGGGCTCTTTTTTGGTTCCATATGAACTTTAAAGTAGTTTTTTCCAATTCTGTGAAGAAAGTCATTGGTAGCTTGATGGGGATGGCATTGAATCTATAAATTACCTTGGGCAGTATGGCCATTTTCACGATATTGATTCTTCCAACCCATGAGCATGGAATGTTCTTCCATTTGTTTGTATCCTCTTTGATTTCATTGAGCAGTGGTTTGTAGTTCTCCTTGAAGAGGTCCTTCACATCCCTTGTAAGTTGGATTCCTAGGTATTTTATTCTCTTTGAAGCAATTGTGAATGGGAGTTCACTCATGATTTGGCTCTCTGTTTGTCTGTTATTGGTGTACAAGAATGCTTGTGATTTTTGTACATTAATTTTGTATCCTGAGACTTTGCTGAAGTTGCTAATCAGCTTAAGGAGATTTTGGGCTGAGACAATGGGGTTTTCTAGATATACAATCATGTCATCTGCAAACAGGGACAATTTGACTTCCTCTTTTCCTAGTTGAATACCCTTTATTTCCTTCTCCTGCCTGATTGCTCTGGCCAGAACTTCCAGCACTATGTTGAATAGGAGCGGTGAGAGAGGGCATCCCTGTCTTGTGCCAGTTTTCAGAGGGAATGCTTCCAGTTTTTGCCCATTCAGTATGATATTGGCTGTGGGTTTGTCATAGATAGCTCTTATTATTTTGAGATACGTCCCATCAATACCTAATTTATTGAGAGTTTTTAGCATGAAGGGTTGTTGAATTTTGTCAAAGGCCTTTTCTGCATCTATTGAGATAATCATGTGGTTTTTGTCTTTGGTTCTGTTTATATGCTGGATTACATTTATTGATTTGCGTGTGTTGAACCAGCCTTGCATCCCAGGGATGAGGCCCACTTGATCATGGTGGATAAGCTTTTTGATGTGCTGCTGGATTCGGTTTGCCAGTATTTTATTGAGGATTTTTGCATCAATGTTCATCAAGGATATTGGTCTGAAATTCTCTTTTTTGGTTATGTCTCTGCCAGGTTTTGGTATCAGGACGATGCTGGTTTCATAAAATGTGTTAGGGAGGATTCCCTCTTTTTCTATCGATTGGAATAGTTTCAGAAGGAATGGTACCAGTTCCTCCTTGTACCTCTGGTAGAATTCAGCTGTGAATCCATCAGGTCCTGGACTCTTTTTGGTTGGTAAGCTATTGATTATTGCCACAATTTCAGAACCTGTTATTGGTCTATTCAGATATTCAACTTCTTCCTGGTTTAGTCTTGGGAGAGTGTATTTGTCAAGGAATTTATCCATTTCTTCTAGATTTTCTAGTTTATTTGCATAGAGGTGTTTGTAGTATTCTCTGATGGTAGATTGTATTTCTGTGGGATCGGTGGTGATATCCCCTTTTTCATTTTTTATTGCATCTATTTGATTCTTCTCTCTTTTCTTCTTTATTAGTCTTGCTAGCGGTCTATCAATTTTGTTGATCTTTTCAAAAAACCAGCTCCTGGATTCATTAATTTTTTGAAGGGTTTTTTGTGTCTCTATTTCCTTCAGTTCTGCTCTGATTTTAGTTATTTCTAGCCTTCTGCTAGCTTTTGAATGTGTTTGCTCTTGCTTTTCTAGTTCTTTTAATTGTGATGTTAGGGTGTCAATTTTGGATCTTTCCTGCTTTCTCTTGTGGGCATTTAGTGCTATAAATTTCCCTCTACACACTGCTTTGAATGTTTCCCAGAGATTCTGGTATGTTGTGTCTTTGTTCTCGTTGGTTTCAAAGAACATCTTTATTTCTGCCTTCATTTCATTATGTACCCAATAGTCATTCAGGAGCAGGTTGTTCAGTTTCCATGTAGTTGAGCGGTTTTGAGTGAGTTTCTTAATCCTGAGTTCTAGTTTGATTGCACTGTGGTCTGAGAGACAGTTTGTTATAATTTCTGTTCTTTTACATTTGCTGAGGAGAGCTTTACTTCCAACTATGTGGTCAATTTTGGAATAGGTGTGGTGTGGTGCTGAAAAAAATGTATATTCTGTTGATTTGGGGTGGAGAGTTCTGTAGATGTCTATTAGGTCCACTTTGTGCAGAGCTGAGTTCAATTCCTGGATTCTTGATCTGTCTAAGTTGACATGGGGTGTTAAAATCTCTCATTTTTGTGTGGATTTAAGCCCTTTGTAGGTAATCTGGGTGCTCCTGTGTTGGTTGCATATATATTTAGGATAGTTAGCTCTTCTTGTTGAATTGATCCCTTTACCATTATGTACTGGCCTTCTTTGTCTCTTTTGATCTTTGTTGGTTTAAAGTCTGTTTTATCAGAGACTAGGATTGCAACCCCTGCCTTTTTTTGTTTTCCATTTGCTTGATAGATCTTCCTCCATCCCTTTATTTTGAGTCTTTGTGTGTCTCTGCACGTGAGATGGGTTTCCTGAATACAGCACACTGATGGGTCTTGATTCCTTATCCAGTTTGCCAGTCTGTGTCTTTTAATTGGAGCATTTAGGCCATTTACATTTAAAGTTAATATTGTTATGTGTCAATTTGATCCTGTCATTATGATGTTAGTTGGTTATTTTGCTTGTTAGTTGGTGCAGTTTCTTCCAAGCCTTGATGGTCTTTACAGTTGGGCATGTTTTTGCAGGGGCTGGTACCGGTTGTTCCTTTCGATGTTTAGTGCTTCCTTCAGGAGCTCTTCTAGGGCAGGCCTGGTGGTGACAAAATCACTCAGCATTTGGTTGTCTGTAAAGTATTTTATTTCTCCTTCACTTATGAAGCTTAGTTTGGCTGGATATGAAATTCTGGGTTGAAAATTCTTTTCTTTAAGAATGTTGAATATCGGCCCCCACTCTCTTCTGGCTTGTAGAGTTTCTGCTGAGAGATCAGCTGTTAGTCTGATGGGCTTCCCTTTGTGGGTAACCCGAACTTTCTCTCTGGCTGCCCTTAACATTTTTTCCTTCATTTCAACTTTGCTGAATCTGACAATTACGTGTCTTGGAGTTGCTCTTCTCGAGGAGTATCTTTGTGGCGTTCTCTGTATTTCCCGAATCTGAATATTGGCCTGCCTTGCTAGATTGGGGAAGTTCTCCTGGATAATATCCTGCAGAGTGTTTTCCAACTTGGTTCCATTCTCCCCGTCATTTTCAGGTACACCAATCAGACGTAGGTTTGGTCTTTTCACATAGTCCCAAATTTCTTGGAGGCTTTGTTCATTTCTTTTTATTCTTTTTTCTTTAAACTTCCCTTCTCGCTTCATTTCATTCATTTCATCTTCCATCACGGATACTCTTTCTTCCAGTTGTTCACATCAGCTACTGAGGCTTCTGCAATCTTCGTGTAGTTCTCGAAACTTGGCTTTCAGCTCCATCAGCTCCTTTAAGCCCTTCTCTCCATTGGTTATTCTAGTTATCCATTTCTCTAATTTTTTTTCAAAGTTTTTACCTTCTTTGCTATTGTTTTGAATTTCCTCCTGTAGCTTGGAGTCGTTTGATCATCTGAAGCCTTCTTCTCTCAACTCGTCAAAGTCATTCTCCATCCAGCTTTGTTCCGCTGCTGGTGAGGAACTGCATTCCTTTGGAGGAGGAGAGGTGCTCTGCTTTTTAGAGTTTCCAGTTTTTCTGCTCTGTTTTTTCCCCATCTTTGTGGTTTTATCTACTTTTCATCTTTGATGATGGTGATGTACAGATGGGTTTTTGGTGTGGACGTCCTTTCTGTTTGTTAGTTTTCTTTCTACCAGACAGGACCCTCAGCTGCAGGTCTGTTGGAGTTTGCTAGACGTCCACTCCAGACCCTGTTTGGCTGGGTATCAGCAGCGGTGGCTGCAGAACAGTGGATTTTCGTGAGACCACAAATTCAGCTGTCTGATAGTTCCTCTGGAAGTTTTGTCTCAGAGGAGTACCTGGGCGAGTGAGGTGTCTGTCTGTCCCTACTTGGGGGTGCCTCCCAGTTAGGCTGCTCGGGGGTCAGGGACTCACTTTAGGAGGCAGTCTGTCCGTTCTCAGATCTCCAGCTGCGTGCTGGGAGAACCAATACTCTCTTCAAAGCTGTGGGTCAGACAGGGACATTTAAGTCTGCAGAGGTTCCTGCTGAATTTTTGTTTGTCTGTGCCCTGCCCCAGAGGTGGAGACTTACAGAGGCAGGCAGGCCTCCTTGAGCTGATGTGGGGTCCACCCAGTTCGAGCTTCCTGGCTGCTTAGTTTGCCTAAGCAAGCCTGGGCAATGGTGGGCGCCCCTCCCCTAGCCTCGCTGCTGCCTTGCAGTTTGATCTCAGACTGCTGTGCTAGCAATCAGCGAGACTCCGTGGGCAGAGGAACCTCTGAGCCAGGTGCGGGACACAATCTCCTGGTGTGCCGTTTTCCAAGCCCGTTGGAAAAGCACAGTATTAGGGTGGGACTGACCCGATTTTCCAGGTGCCATCTGTTACCCCTTTCTTTGACTAGGAAAGGGAACTCCCTGACCCCTTGTGCTTCCTGAGTGAGGCAATGCCTCGCCCTGCTTTGGCTGGCACACAGTGCACTGCACCGGCTGTCCCACACCCACTCTTTGGCACTCCCTAGTGAGACCAACCCGGTACCTTAAACGGAGATGCAGAAATCACCCATCTTCTGTGTGGCTCAGGCTGGGAGCTGTAGACCGGAGCTGTTCCTATTCAGCCATCTTGGCTCTACCCTGGTGGTGTTATTTGTAAAGTTATTAGCTTCTTCTGGGAAGGTCATCCAAGCATAGACATTCTAGAAAATGTCTACTATATGCAGATATCCAAGATATTTCTTAGAGGTGCAATTTTGAAACATTCCACATTAAAGTATAGACGTAATCTTTACTTTACATGAATGTTCCAATAGTTAATATGTTTGATCTGTCAATATGAGTGATACAAATTTAAGAAGAAAGGAAATCATTTGGATGTATTCAGTTTACACTAGGAACATGGCCAACATTGCAGATGTCACTTATGGATATAAACAAGTTTCAAGTAGAAAGGAAATGAAACCATTTATATGAATACAATTTTAAAACTCTAGTAAGAGTGTAGAAATATATTTATGTTAAGAGATTAAAACTATGTCAGAAATATAGACTAGCTTCATAGGAAAAGAAGTAATATTTCATTTTTTAATTTATAGGTAAACAATGCTGATAGCTCATTACACAAAAGATAAAAATTCTTAAAGATAGAAGGCAAAATTTATGCTTTCACTGGGTCAAATATTAATACTCTAGCTATAGGATTGTAAACTTTGATTGCTTTATTAGAATCACTTAGAGTAAGAATGCATTATAAGTGAAAACCATCAAAATAAATATTTTTCCATGCCCAGAACAAGGCAATATAGGAGCTATGTAAGCAAATGGAGATCAATGAAGAGGTAATTGGTGAAAAAATACAAATCCCTTATTTAAGATCTCACACACACACACACACACACACACACACACACAAAATGCTTCAAAGCTTAGGCATTGTTGAAAGCTTTGCAAAAAAGCAAAAGCGAAAACAAAACTCTTACAAAACGAGAACTTAAATATAGGGATCTTCTGTAAAATGATTAGATAAGCACACTGTGTGTGTGTGTGTGTGTGTTTGTGTGTGTGTTTGTATGAATGCATTGAAACAAAGAGATACTGTACATGAACCATTTTGTATGTAAAACATATGCAGTAATAAAGCACTTCACGAGAGTTCTTCACAGAGCTCTCACTGAGAAGAGCAGCACTGATTTAGTTGGGACTGGCTCTTAAAACGGTATTTATGTCAAAATTTTACATGCAAGATAGTACTTCTGGTTTATTAGAAAGCCTTGAGGCATTGAAAATTTACTATTCTCATTTATGTGTAGATCCGCATTTTGCTATTCAGCTCTAAAAAAAAAAAAAAAAATTCCAAAAAAATGCCACAGGTCTTCTTTCTCACCTGAAAAACATCAATTTAATTTAATTTTCCTGAAAGTTACTAGTATTTTGTTGTTCTCCACTTATTGTTTTGCTATCCCTTTCATTAATAAAGATACCTTATATCTTAAGCAAAACTTCTTTCTTTTATTTTTTATTATTATACTTTAGGTTTTAGGGTACATGTGCACAATGTGCAGGTTTGTTACATATGTATCCATGTGCCATGTTGTTTTGCTGCACCCATTAACTCGTCATTTAGCATTAGGTATATCTCCTAATGCTGTCCCTCCCCCCTCCCCCCACCCCACAACAGTCCC